>NC_084830.1:97574074-97878908 GCF_033115175.1 Lepus europaeus
GAAAGGGCCACAGGGCCATTTTTGGACATATTTTCAGAATTGTTAAAACTTGAATCTGTGTTGAAGGCTCATCTTTAACACTGCACAGGCCCATCCCACCCTTTACTGAAAGCAGCTCTTATACCAGGCTCCTGGGTCACCTGTGCTCTTACCCTCACAGCACCCTGTTCACATTCAGGCGCCAGCTAAGTATAGGCTCTTGGCTCTGTGAGCTACAACATCTGTCACTGCAGGTCCCAGTCATGCTCTGCTGTCCTCCTAACAGCAGAGGTTCTCTCTTCAGATACTATTATCTTGCACAGCTCAGGTTTAAAAGTGACACATATTTTTCACCTATTTCTTACCTTAGAGTCCCCCAGAGACCCTGACAGATCTCATAAGAAAATTAATCATAGAGACACATAAATAGGATAACAGAAGAAATATCTACAAATCTAAGTTGAATCACCCTGCCACAGAGCAGTTTTTTGAAGACTTATATGATAGATTCTGACAAAATTCCTATAACTATAAATTCTGTTCAAGATTTGTTGGCACCAAATAACTTGTCAAATAAAAAGGCTATCTTATGTTACTATCACTCCAGTGTTGTATGCCACAGCTTGCCTGGTGATCAAACAGGTGTGGGAGCATTAATGAATGGGGTCCCAGCACTAGCTGGGTGTAGCCTGGTCCTCTCCAGGAGCATGTAGAGTCTTCCTACTGTACACAAGAGCCCAAGGCAGAAGCGAATGTCTGCTTTCCCAGAAGAGAATGAAGCCCTGTAGGCTCCCTCTGAAGAAGAAAACAGCACAGGATAACATATTCAAATTATGTGTTGTAGGCGAGTTTTTCATCAGAGCCCAAAAAAAAAACCCTCATTTTACAAGAAGATTGTTTTGCAATTAGCTGAATGGTACACTAAAGGCCATTTCTGTGCCACCAGGGCAATACTTTCCATAAATGCTGCAAGATCCAATCAAGATATCACCTCATCCAGGAAATGTTTCCTGAAATCCAGCCAGAATAAATGATTCCTTCCCTTTGAAATCCTCAAGTACCTTATCTATATTTATCTTAAAAGGCTGGCCACATTTTTAAATGGACATGGTATTAGCTGCTCCCCTCAAGTATTGCAATCCCAGGAGACAACAGAGAAAGCACATGGCACATTGTACCTGGCAGGTCCAGCTCGCATGCAATAATGACAACCAGTGTCATTATCATCAGCTTCTCAAAGAATTTTTCAGTTGATTCTCTTACTTGATCAGCAATATCCAGATAAAATACATAGGGAAGATATTAATCTCTGACAGATAAGAAAACTGAAAAATATAGTCATTTGCTCAGATGACTCTGCTAAGGACAAAGAGGATTACTTGCAGGTCTAGTCCTAGAAATCAAAGATCCTGACAAATCCAGGAGTAAAATATCTCTCAGGTAAATACCAGTTAAAAATAGGGAATTGTGGCCAGCGCCGTGGCTCACCTGGCTAATCCTCCGCCTGTAGCGCCAGCACACCAGGTTCCAGTCCTGGTCTGGGTGCTGGATTCTGTCCCAGTTGCTCCTCTTCCAGTCCAGCTCTCTGCTATGGCCCGGGAAGGCAGTGGAGGATGGCCCAAGAGCTTGGGCCCTTCACCCGCATGGGAGACCAGAAGGAAGCACCTGGCTCCTGGCTTTGGATCGGCGCAGAGCGCCAGCCATAGTGGTCATTTGGGAAGTGAACCAACGGAAGGAAGACCTTTCTCTCTGTCTCTCTCTCTCTTTCTAACTCTGCCTGTCAAAAAAAAAAAAGAAAATAGGAAATCGTGACAGAGGCTTTTTCTTTTACTTCATTATGCTAAAACACAGGGCTTGTTTAACACCCAGACCAAGTGGGATTTATCCCTGGTATGCAGGGATGGTTCAACATTCGCAAAACAATCAAAGTGATACACCACATTAACAGACTGCAGAAGAAAAACCATATGATTCTCTCAATAGATGCAGAGAAAGCATTTGATAAAATACAACACTCTTTCATAATGAAAACCCTAAGCAAACTGGTATAGAAGGAACATTCCTCAATACAATCAAAGCAATTTATGAAAAACCCACGGCCAGTATCCTATTGAATGGGGAAAAGTTAGAAAGATTTCCACTGAGATCTGGTACCAGACAGGAATGCCCACTCTCACCACTGCTATTCAATATAGTACTGGAAGTCTTAGCTAGAGCTATTAGGCAAGAAAAAGAAATGAAATGGATACAAATTGGGAAGGAAGAACTCAACCTATCCCTCTTTGAGGATGATATGATTCTTTATTTAGGGGACCCAAAGAACTCTACTAAGAGACTATTGGAACTCATAGAAGAGTTTGGCAAAGTAGCAGGATATAAAATCAATGCACAAAAATCAACAGCCTTTGTATACACAGGCAATGCCATGACTGAGGAAGAACTTCTTTTTTTTTTTGACAGGCAGAGTGGACAGTGAGAGAGAGAGACAGAGAGAAAGGTCTTCCTTTGCCGTTGGTTCACCCTCCAATGGCAGCCGCGGTTGGCGCACTGCAGCCGGCGCACCATGCTGATCCAAAGGCAGGAGCCAGGTGCTTATCCTGGTCTCCCATGGGGTACAGGGCCCAAGCACTTGGCATCCTCCACTGCACTCCCTGGCCACAGCAGAGAGCTGGCCTGGAAGAGGGGCAACCGGGACAGAATCTGGCACCCCGACTGGGACTAGAACCCGGTGTGCTGGCGCCACAAGTTGGAGGATTAGCCTGTTGAGCCACGGCGCTGGCCGGAAGAACTTCTAAGATCAATCTCATTCACAATAGCTACAAAAACAATCAAATACCTTGGAATAAACTTAACCAATGACATTGAAGATCTCTACAACGAAAATTACAAAACCTTAAAGAAAGAAATAAAAGAGGATACAAAAAAATGGAGAAATCTTCCATGCTCATGGATTGGAAGAATCAATATCATCAAAATGTCCATTCTCCCAAAAGCAATTTACAGATTCAATGCAATACCAATCAAAATACCAAAGGCATTCTTCTCAGATCTGGAAAAAATGATGCTGAAATTCATATGGAGCCTCCAGAGACCTTGAATAGCTAAAGCAATCTTGTACAACAAAAACAAAGCCAGAGGCATCACAATACCAGATTTCAGGGTATACTACAGGGCAGTTGTTATCAAAACAACATGGTACTGGTACAGAAACAGATGGATAGACCAATGGAACAGAATAGAAACACCAGAAATCAATCCAAACATCTACAGCCAACTCATATTTGATCAAGGATCCAAAACCAATCCCTGGAGTAAGGACAGTCTATTCAATAAATGGTGCTGTGAAAATTGGATTTCCACGTGCAGAATCATGAAGCAAGACCCCTACCTTTCACCTTACACAAAAATCCACTCAACATGCATTAAAGACTTAAATCTATGTCCTGACTCCGTCAAACTATTAGAGAGCATTGGAGAAACCCTGCAAGATATAGGTACCGGCAAGACTTCTTGGAAAATACCCCGGGAACAGAGGCAGTTAAAGCCAAAATTAACTATTGGGATTGCAGCAAATTGAGAAGTTTCTGTACTGCAAAAGAAACAGTCAGGAAAGTGAAGAGGCAACCAACAGAATGGGAAAAAATATTTGCAAACTATGCAACAGATAAAGGGTTGATAACCAGAATCTACATAGAAATCAAGAAACTCCACAACATCAAAACAAACAACCCACTTAAGAGATGGGAAAAGGACCTCAATAGACATTTTTCAAAAGAGGAAATCCAAATGGCCAACAGACACATGAAAAAATGTTCAAGATCACTAGCCATCAGGGAAATGCAAATCAAAACCACAATGAGGTTTCACCTCACCCCAGTGAGAATGGCTCACATTCAGAAATCTACCAACAACAGATGCTGGAGAGGATGTGGGGAAAAGGGGACACCAACCCACTGTTGGTGGGAATGCAAACTGGTAAAGCCACTATGGAAGTCAGTCTGGAGATTCCTCAGAAACCTGAATATAACCCTACCATTCAACCCAGCCATCCCACTCCTTGGAATTTGCCCAAAGGAAATTAAATTGACAAACAAAAAAGCTGTCTGCACATTAATGTTTACTGCAGCTCAATTCACAATAGCTAAGACGTGGAACCAACCCAAATGCCCATCAACAGTAGACTGGATAAAGAAATTATGGGACATGTACTCTATAGAATACTATACAGCAGTCAAAAACAATGAAATCCGGTCATTTGCAACAAAATGGAGGGATCTGGAAAACATCATGCTGAGTGAAATAAGCCAGTCCCAAAGGGACAGATATCATATGTTTTCCCGGATCGGGTACAACTAACTGAGCACCTAAGGGGAAACCTGTTAAATGAAATGGACACTATGAGAAAAGGTAACTTGATCAGCTCTTGTGCTGACAGTTGTTGTACAATGTAATATTTTATCCATATTACTATTTTTTTTTTTTGGTCTTCTACTAGTGGTTGAACTCTGTAATTAACACACAATTATTCTTAGGTGTTTAAATTTTAGCTGAAAAGTGATCCTTGTTAAATATAAGAGTGAGAAAAAGGGAGGGAGGAGATGTACAATTTGGGACATATTCAATCGGACTTGCTCCAAATGATGGAGTTAGAAACATGCCAGGGGATTCCAATACAATCCCATCAAGGTGGCATGTACCAATGCCATCTCACTAGTCCATGTGATCAATCTCAGTTTACAACTGATCACGCTGATAGGTCTAAGAGTCAAAGGGATCACACAAACAAGACTAGTGTCTGCTAATACTAACTGATAGAATCAAAAAGGGAGAGAACAATCCAACATGAGAAGTGGGAGACACAGCAGACTCATAGAAAGGCAGATGTCCTACATAGCACTCTGGCCTCAGAATCAGCCCTTGGGGCATTCAGATCTGGCTGAAGAGCCCATGAGAGTATTGTAGGCATGGAAAGCCAAGACACTCTGGGAAAAAAAAAAATAAATAAAGAAGACCTAGATGAAAGAGCTCAGCGAGTGAGATCCCAGTGGAAAGAACGGGGCCATCAAAGAAGGAGGTACCTTTCTTTGAATGGAGGAGAGAACTTTCACTTTGACTATGACCCTGTCGGAATAAGATTGAAGTCAGTAAACCCAAAAGGCTTCCATAGCCTCAGCAACTCATGACTAGAGCCTAGGGAGATTACTGATGCCATAAACAAGAGTTTTAAATTGTTAAATCAACATCAGGAGTCACTGTACTTACCTCTCATGTGGTATCTGCCCTTAATGGGTTGCCCAATGTGAAGTAATGCTATAACTAGTACTGAAACAGTATTTTTACACTTTTGTGTTTCTATGTGGGTGCAAACTGATGAAATCTTTACTTAGTATATACTGAATCGATTTCCTGAATATAAAGATAATTGAAAATTAAAAAAAAAAACTTGGCGTTAAATTGGAAATTGCATAGAAAATTAATCAATTTTTAAAAAAATTATCATGTAGGATCTCTGCCATTAATGTGCTGTACACTGTGATTTAATGCTATAACTAGTGCTCCAACAGTATTATTCACTTTGTGTAGCTATGTGAGGGCAAACTGTTGAAATCTTTACTTAATATATACTAAACTGATTTTCTGTATATAAAGAGAATTGAAAATGAATCTTGATGTGAATGGAAGGGGAGAGGGAGCGGGAAAGGGGAGGGTTGCGGGTGGGAGGGAAGTTATGGGCGGGGGAAGCCACTGTAATCCATAAGCTGTACTTTGGAAATTTATATTCATTAAATAAAAGCTTTAAAAAAAAAAAACGCACGAACTACCATTACTACTGAGCATGAAATAAATAATTTGAATAGAAAACAACAACAACAACAAAAAAACACAGGGCTTGTTTAAAATGTAGATACATATCAGGTTGAGAAATGGACTCCTATGTGGCTTGCTGCTGTGGCAGTAAAATGGTCATGATTTCAACAGAGCTTCCTCTGGAAAAGAAGAGAGTAACTTCTTAAGAACTTAACGCCAAAGAGAAAGTGCCGCAACGATCAGAGACCACAAATACGAATTCAGAACAGCAAAGAAAGCACGTCATTTCAAGTCCCAACATTACCACTTCCAATCTAGCTCCCTGCCTCCCTGTTGCTGGGAGGCAGCAGATGACGGTTCAACTGGCTGGGCCCCTGCCACCATGTGGGAGATCTGCATGGAGTTCTGGGGTCCTGACTCCATCCTGGCAGAGTCCAGGCTTTGCAGGCATTTGGGGAATGAACCAGAGGATTGAAGATTTCACTCTCTGTGTCGCTATGCCTTATATATGAAAACAAATAAGTAACATTTTAAAAAAATGTTTACCTTAAAGGATAACATTTGTTCAATATATTCATGAATGATGGTTTATTTTTATTAGCTAATTGCTCTAAAAAAGTCTTTGGTTTTGGTTTTAATGACCAAGAAGTCATAACAAAACTGAGTAAACATATTTGTGCCTACTGGATTTAAATGACACTTGAAATAAAGGTCACCAGGATCCATTTAAATGTGTGTCAACTCAGGGACCAGCATTGTGCCACAGTGAGTTAAGCTGCTGCTTATGACTCTGGCATCCCATAACAAAGTGCTTGATTCACAGCTGCTTTGCTTCCAATCCAGCTCTATGCTAATGTACTTGGGAAAGCAGTAGAAGATTATCCAAGTTTTTGGGCCACTGCCACCCATGAGGGAGACCCTCATGGAGTTACTGTTTCCTGGCTTTGGCCTGGAGTGAACCAAAGTACAGAAGATCTCTGTGTTTCTCTCTCTCTTTCTCCCTCTCCCTCTATCACTATGCCTGTCAAATAAATAAACAAATAAATAAATAAATCTTTAAAAAATAGCATTGTGGGTTGTGTTGATGAGTTCATGTGTATTTTATGAGGATAATTAATGCTATACAAGATAGGACAAAGTAAAGTAACATAGTATGTTGGAAGAGGAAATCATACTCCTATAGAGGACAAAAACATCTGTAAGTATTTCTAAGAGAAAAACTTTTCATAGCATACTTGTTACCATGGACATTAAGTTGTACATTTAGTTATCCAAACACTAACCACATAGTAATTTGGATTTTCCTCCTATATTATTATTTTGTTTCTCTTTATCTTGTAAGATACCTCAAAGGCTAACCCATTTGGCTTTAAAATATATGTGCCATCACTATTCTCTGAAATAGCTATTTTTCTCTGCATCAGCCAAAGATATCAACAAGTGCTCATTGTTCCTTTTTCCCCCTCGTTCCTTAGCCAGCAAGCAGTTGAGTATACACACACACACACACACAGAGTTTATCCAAGTGTAGCAAATCAGGGATGGATATCGGGGAATTTTGAAGTCTACACTGGTCACCACTAGCTGTTAATTACAATTTTCCTTGTTGCCCTCAACTCAAACTACCGTATTATACCTTCCACACTTTATTTCAGAGGATGTGTGTGTGTGTGTGTGTGTGTGAGAGAGAGAGAGAGAGAGAGAGAGAGAGAGAGAAACAGACAAAGAGTTCTAAAATGACCACACTTGAAGATAAGAGCCAGAACTCAATCCAGGTCTCCCACATGGAGAGAATTCAATCTACCGATCTATCATTGCTGCTTCCCAGGCTCTGCATTGGCAGGAAGCTGGAGTCAGGAGCCAGAGGTGGAAATTAAACCCCAGTACTCTATGCAGGCATCCAAACCACAAGGCTAAAAACCCATGCTACATTTTACAAAATATCATTACATGGCTTTTCCTCACAAAATAATAAACGAATCCAGTATCAAAAATTTTTTGTTTGGGATACCTGTTGTTAACCGTGAAGTTTTAAATAATATCTTTTACTCTGGTCCTAGTTAATTACCTTCTTTTACTTTTGGAGGAATTACTGACTTTATAAAACATAGAAGGGCACATGCTTTCTGTTTTCCTCCTTAATGAACCATATAATTTAAATTCCACTTTTGTTGTCAAGGTTAATGCTCAGTATGGTCTATAACCTATGCCACACTCTGCTCTGACCACAGTCTGACTCTAAGAGGAAGACAAATTGATATTTGCACATTTATACAGATTAAATTAAATGAGTGCAGAGTCTCAAGGTTGCATTTGAATGAAAACATTGTAGACTTAAGTCAAATGATTTGACTGTAATAAATTTCATGATGGGCTAGGTCCTCCAAATTCTGAAAGAGAAAGGGCGTATTCTTGTGGCCCAGGTATCCCCATTAGAAGTCTCATCTTGGCCGGCGCCGTGGCTCAACAGGCTAATCCTCCGCCTTGCGGCGCCGGCACACCGGGTTCTAGTCCCGGTCGGGGCACCGATCCTGTCCCGGTTGCCCCTCTTCCAGGCCAGCTCTCTGCTGTGGCCAGGGAGTGCAGTGGAGGATGGCCCAAGTGTTTGGGCTCTGCACCCCATGGGAGACCAGGAGAAGCACCTGGCTCCTGCCATCGGAACAGCGTGGTGCGCCGGCCGCAGCGCGCTACCGCGGCGGCCATTGGAGGGTGAACCAACGGCAAAAGGAAGACCTTTCTCTCTGTCTCTCTCTCTCTCTCTCTCACTGTCCACTCTGCCTGTCCAAAAAAAACAAACCTAGCACAGAAGTCTCATCTTTCCTCCAAAGTTCATTTCACCTTTTTAGAGAAGAGCTTGCTTTATGTTTTGCCTAGGACAAAATGCCTGGGCCTGACCCTGAGCAATGGAGGAAAGATCAGATCAGAACGATCAAGCGGAGAGGAGACAGGTCTTACACCACAGTGTGTGGACTTGGGTGTGTCCTCTGAGTGTGATGGGAAACCAATGGGGAAGTCAAATCATGAGCCATGCTGAGAAAAGACTGAAGGGGCAAAGGCAGAAGTAGCAAGACCAGTTAGGACACACCTGCAGCAATCCAGTAGAGAAGACAGTGGTAGGGCCTGGGAACAGCTGGGAGAACTAAGAAATTGTTAAATTCCAAATAATCTTTGAAAATAGAGCCAGTAGGACTTGTTGATGGATTAGGAGTGGATATGAAAGACAGTAGTCAAGAATGACGTCAAGGTTTTTGGCCTGAGCAAGAATAAGAATGGCACTAACATTTATTGATACAGAGAAGATTTCAGATGTGCAGGTCTCTTTTTGGGGGGATGGCTGCGAAGGAAGAATATTAACTTTTTCATATTATTAGGATTGAGATGTGTCTTAGTTATTATGATAAATAACCTGGCCCTAACTGATCTCCCCAGTCTGTTCCCTGATTCTCCCAACCTATTGTTCATAAGGTCTACCAGAGTGATCATTTAAAATGTACATTTAATGAGAGCCCTCGGTCCTTCAGTGTCTATCCAATAGCTAAAATCCAAACTACTTTCCATTTGTATTCATTGTTTTGTTGCCTATTATTTATTACTGTTCTAGCCTCAAATTCCACAGCTCTATTGAAGCAATTTATTTGCATAATAAGGTGAAAAATAAACAACCATGCTTTTATAATAAGAGTTCCATCACTGTCTTCCTGGAGAACTTCTCTCTAAGCAAAACTCTGCTTTATGTCATCACTGCACCTCTCATTTACACCTGATTTTTACAGAGAATGAGTAATTTCTATTAAACTATGGACTGTGTGCTACAGCATCCACAAATGCTTGAAAGCCAAATTAACCCTAATAAGAACCAAGGTTAAGAATTTGGGGGACTTTGTTTCCAGGATTGACTTCACTGCCAACCAGGATGCTTCTGACCTGCGTTCCATTTACCTTTATTGCACCTGACATGTACACAGAGAATGCAAATTGAACTGTTATTCAAATGATACTCCCAAGAGAAAAATGAACAATACTTTCCAAAATCAAACTCCACTTATGTTTTATCTATTTATTGCTTGAATTGTACTATTTTTTCATCAACATGAACTGCTGACTTAGATTTATTTAGATACAATTAAGCTGTTTGAGAAGTTACAACTATTCCTGATTTTACCAATGAATCCCAAACCCCATGCAGTGATATGTACCAGTGAACAGTCAGGGGGTGAGTCTTTGTTAAGTTATTGATTAAATTACTGAGCAAATATAAGCTGCCATTAGATTCATTTCACAGATAATTTTTGAACAAAATCCATAAGGATCTAGCCTATAATATCTTAAAAACAAACTATAGAGAAATTCGCATACTTATGCTAGAAACAGTACAATTACTTTTTGTTTAAAATTTATGATCCCCCATAAAATTTTAAGTCATCTGGCAATGATGAACAGACACATTTCTTAACCACAACTACTTACTGAACTGTAAACAATTGTGCTTTCACTTCTTGATTCCACATTTTTTTGCCTTTTCACCCAGTTTAAAATATTCTTCTCCAAAAGCCACAATAATTCTAAGCATGAAACAGAAATCTGAAACCCAGCTCTTAAAAAAACAGGAAAAGAAAAAGAAACCCAAGTAGACAAGACTGACCAGGAGAGGGGAAAGTTTATCACAATCCCTAGGGATGAGCACCACGTAGCTTAACTGAACACTCAGCCTCCTGGGGATCATGGTGTCACAGTGCTGTACTGGGCACTGAGATACTTTTTCTGCAGGGATAGCCTGTACTGTTCTATACAGAGTGAACAGACAAGGGAAATTTCCATTTTTAAAGAAATCCAAGTAAGGAAAAAAGCATGTAATGGCTTTAAAAACAACAGCTCTCTAAACAAAGTTAAATCAGACAATCAGGAGATACAGGAACTGTGTCCACCTAAAGCATGTATGTGAAAGCACTAACCCCTAGTGTCGCTGTATTAGGATAAGGGGTCTCTAAGGAAATAATTAAGGTTAAATGAGTTGTTAAGGTTAGGACTCCATTCTGAAAGGAAGAAGACCTATCTTGTAAAAAGAGACACCAGAGAGCTCTATCTATGCAGAGGGAAGAGTACCAGTGAGAAGGCAGAAGGTGGCTGTCATACAAAGCAGGAAGAGGGCCTGTCAACATCCTTACTTGCAGCCTCCAGCACTGTGAGAAATAGAGATCTGCTGCTACAGCCACACACTCTGTGGTATACTGCTATGCCTGTCTGAGTCGACTGTACAGGGGCTGCGTCACGCAGACAGAACCGCCTGGTGTGCAAAATGACACGAAGTGTCCTCATTTAAAATACCTTATCTCATCTCACTTTAGGTAATATTTTTGATGCAGAAAATAGGACTAAATGGTCTCTAAAAATCACATTGAAAACAATTTTTAAAAGGTCATATATTGCCGGCGCTGTGGCTCAATAGGCTAATCCTCTGCTTTGCAGCGCCGGCACACTGGGTTCTAGCCCCGGTCGGGGCACCGGATTCTGTCCCGGTTGCCCCTCTTCCAGGCCGGCTCTCTGCTGTGGCCCAGGAGTGCAGTGGAGGATGGCCCAAGTTCTTGGGCCCTGCACCCCACAGGAGACCAGGAGAAGCACCTGGCTCCTGCCTTTGGATCAGCGCGGCGGCGGCCATTGGAGGGTGAACCAACGGCAAAGGAAGACCTTTCTCTCTGTCTCTCTCTCTCACTGTCCACTCTGCCTGTCAAAAAATTAAAGAAAAAAAGAAAAAAGAAAAAAGAAAAAAAAAGGTCATATATTAAAGCTCTACACATATAAAAAGTTTATAGAAATAGATATTAAAGTACCTCTATTTTTATAAATGTAGCATCAACTGAGAAATAAGGGAGTATGTCAGTAACTCAATCTTAAAATAGCCAGTTAGTCAATTATGGGTGGTTACTCTGTTACTCTCACCTCCTCTAAACAGTCCTGATGAAAACCAGAAGCACAGGCACACTGGTACAGAGCAACATCCCCACTGTGAGGAAGACACACTATGAGCTGTGCAGTAAGAAGAATTAAAAGTACCCCTCCCTAGTGAGCTGACAGAATCCTGGGTGTTCTAAATGCTTCTTTACCCTTCATTCTAATTCAACATCATTCCTTCAACCTCTGCCCCCTCTGGTGATTAATAAAGGATATTCTAAGGAACAACTTCTAGCTCATCAGCAGTTAGGTAGCTCACTTTATTTGGGTAGAAACAGGCAGAATTGACAATGAGCTAGAGCAGTGCATATCCGAAAAGGAGCATGGCAAATTCACAACTGCTGAACTTGAGTTTTAGTCTTGGTGTATGGAATTGTAACAAACTGATGGGAAGAGAGGGAAAAGTAGAAGAGTGACCACTACCATGAAAGCACCACTCTGGAAAGGCAAGCAGTAAGAGATCACCGAGTTGCAATGCTGAAAACTGCAAGTACTACACACAGCTCTGAAGGACTCTGAAGCCAGGAACATTCTGAGAACAACTTCTAGCTGGATTAACATACATGATAATGTGAAACAGTGAAACAGAACTGTAAAAGTAGAAATAACCTAAGGTTTAACAAAGTCACCCTTTCCCAATAAAGAAACTGAGGCACAGGTGATGTGGCCCACATAGGCCTTCAGTCCTGGTACAGGTGGTCTGAACCAATATCTGCCTATGACAGTTTCTGTACTAGGATGTCCTGTAATGTTTTAAAATTCAACACTGGTTTCCTAAGATACCAAGCATGGCTCAGGATACACGTTTGTAGCATCTTGTACAGTTATTCCTTACATTCTGTGGAATTATAATGCCACAGAATACCAAAAGAATAATTACAAAGCACCAAGAGAGAATATAGTATACTGGGCCTAGTGTCTAAGCACATAATGTGAAAGCCACAGCTTGATCCACAAAGTAGTACAAAGCATTGTGCACATGTGTAGGTAGCACAAAGAGGGGGTGGTGAGGAATGAGATTAAGCCAGCAGAGCTGAGGAACTGCCACAACAAAGCTCATAGGTGAGAAACACTTATACCAAGGATACGAGGCAGTCAGTGGAAATGTAACTTTTTAAAGCAGGGAATAACATTATCAGTTTTGTCTCTTAGGATGATGACCCCATAGGCTAAGAATGAGGAAAGGCTGGTTGACAGGGAGACCAGATGGAGACTGACAAAATCATCCAGGCATGAAGGAATAGGGGCCTGAACCCAGGTAATGGCAGGTGGAATAAATGAAGGCATTTGACTTAAGAGACAGGTTCATGAGAACCTGAAAAAATCGAAGAGAAAGCTCTAAGATGACTGGGTGATTAGAAAGGCAAGGGTGGGGTAACTTAGGTGCAGGTGGAACTGAGCCTGGGCTAGAAGATGCCACAGGTCAGGCCTAGCAGGAGGAGGTGGCCATGATCATTGATTATGCAGGAAGAGAACTTAGACAAGAAGTAAAAAGACGTAGGACAAGAGCCTGAAGGAACCATGTTAAAGCAGCACACAAAGAAGGAGTGGGCAAAGAACAAAGAGGAAAAATGAACATGGGTGGTGGCCAACCAAGAAATGCTGCTGTCAAGCCAGGAGGAGAAGCAACTAGCCCTGTGTCCAGTGCCAGGAAGGAATATCCAGGGAAGGTGCACACTAGTAGATGGAAAGGGAGTAAACATGGGGTGCAAGTTACTCATTTATATTCCTGTCACGATGCAAAAGCACACTTTCCAATGTTTTCCAACTTCACAGGGCATTTTACTGACCGAAGAATTTGTTTATTACATCTGCCAGCTGAAAAGTTTCTTATACAGGAAAATGAATTTACTACCACTTTCGTGAAGGAAGATAACAAGCAGTGCATTTAGATAAAAAGCAATCCATTCTCAGATCACTGTCAGACTGGAAGATTCTTGCTGCAGATGCTGGCCAGCACAGGGCCACCTGGCCTGCTGACTCACTACCCCTCAGCAATCTCCCCTGAAAGATGAGGAGAAATCAAGTTTAGACTTGCACATCCAAACAGGCTTCTCCAGGAAAAGATCCCAAGTGGAAAATCTATAGTCCTTTTGAAAATAAAATGAACTGAAGAAGTTTGGAACACTAGGTTGGGGAAAGGTTACAATGACATCTGCATGATTTCACAGCATGGAAAAGTGTCAATGTGATACTGAACTAGGCTGGAGGGAAGGAATGACAATTTGTTGAGCAAGCCAAAGGAAATGCTGTCATGTCAATATCAATATTTTCTGAAGGTCAAACACAGAGTTTTCAACATATGGATAATTTTCATCATTAACAGGGTACCAATTTAACCTGATGAATGAATTTTATTTATCAAGCTCCATACATTAAATCAATAGGAAACATGTTTTACCTTCAATATAAGTATATTACAGTTAGAATAGACTAGCTTTGCCGCATTATTTTGGGGTTATTTACAAGAAAGAGTAAAAAAATTCTGTTAAATTTCAGGTCTGTAAAAAAACTTTTATTTTTTTATTTTATTTTTATTATTTTTTTGACAGGCAGAGTGGATAGTGAGAGAGAGAGAGGGAGACAGAGAGAAAGGTCTTCCTTTTTGCCGTTGGTTCACCCTCCAATGGCTGCTGCAGCCGGCGCATCACGCTGATCCAAAGCCAGGAGCCAGGTGCTTCTCCCGGTCTCCCATGCAGGTGCAGGGCCCAAAGACTTGGGCCATCCTCCACTGCCTTCCTGGGCCATAGCAGAGAGCTGGCCTGGAAGAGGGGCAACCGGGATAGAATCCGGCACCCCAAGGCAGAGGATTAGCCAAAACAAACAAACAAACAAAAAAAAACTTCTCATGGAAAAAGAAATGGAGAAAGCATAAATTAAATAAACCCACTGGGAATACAAAAGCATCATTTAATTCCACAGTATCACCAAATACCCTTTCATAGACTTATGTATAATAATTCACAAGAAAACATTTGTTTCCAAGAGTGTAGGTAAAAACAGATGTGACAGAAGCAACTAATGCATGACAGATATATTAGCTGGATGGAAGGCTCCCTGATATTAAGCACACCTTCATCTATTTCTTAGATCTTATTATTTTTAATAAAATTAAGTATGTTGATATTATGAAAGTTAAAGATGAACCCTTTATTTATCTGCTCATTCATATTTAAAATAATTGCTGGAAATTATTGTCACTTGGGACACAAAACCAAGGCTCTAGTACTGGACAAACTAACACCACAATTTCTGCCATTCAGCCAAGAATATTCAAGTAAATTCTTCTGGCCCATTACAACAGAGCACCGTATTAAATACCGCTGCTGCACCGAAACACATCTAAGGACATAAAATGGGGGATGGGGGGAGACATAGTTTGAGCACTGTAATGGACTTTCTGGTTTTATTGGCCTAGGGGAAGCTGGAGATAATCCAGAGTCAGCTCCCTTGACCCCAGAGGAAAGGAGAAGTAAGAAAAGGAACTGAAACTAAACCTCTCCAGCCAAATCAGAGCTGACCCACACTGAGGTCACAAGCAGAATCCCTACAATTGAACCAAAGGGTGGGAGATAAGGCAGCAAAGGAGTTTAAAACAAAAAATTCAAATGATATTTAAAGACTTTGAATAAGCTTTCCTCAACCCATGCCATTCTCATTTATTACATCTAAAGAAACATAAATTGCTTTAGGATTTGTCATTATGTAAAGAAATCTTCTATGTCCTCATAGAAATCAAAAATTTTTAAAGGCATAAAATACTGCCAGAAGCTGGCCTTATTAAATGATTAGCTCACCATAAACCTCTTTCTTGGGATTAAATATACAATGTTAGGAGACTTAAGAGTAGATCATATGTATTTCCAAACAATTATTTCTCAACTAAATAAGCAAGCTTATCTTTTCAATCAACTTGCTTTGGTAGAAATGATCAGCCTAACATTTTCTACTTCACTTCCTATAAGAAAATACTGCATCAAACACACACATGTCTATATGGAATTCTAGCTGCATATGCCTGCTCACACTGCTATTTCTGTGTAGAAACGCAGGCTCTGATGTTTCTTCTTCCTCATCTGACTACTGAGAAGGTGGGTTTAGACCATGACTCCATTTCAGGGACTCCACATCCTCACAGGAAACAGGTGGTAGCCAGATTGCTGGCTGTATGTCCCCAAGGATACCTCACTCTATCAGCTGTACTGTCAGGGCACCATAGGCACCACTCCTGAGGAGGCTGAGGGATTCAGGTGGTAAGTGGTTTCAGGGTTAGGGCTGCCCACAGCCTCATCCGTCATTGCATCATGAGCATGGAAAGGCTCACCTGAAGTTCACGCGGGTGACAAGGAGGGCTTAAACGGTGTTGGAGATTACAGAACGAAGTCTCTAAGTGTGTTGAAGGCAAATAGTGCCCAAAGACAAAGAACAACTATACCTTTCATTTTGAAAACCACCTCCCTGGAAAAACCAGTGTCATTACTAAATTTTTTAAAAAAAGAATTGTTTATTTTGAAAATCAGAGTTACATAGAGAAAGAGACAGAGACAGAGAGAGATCTATTTCCATCACTGGTTTGCTCCCCAGAGGGCTGCAATGGCCAGGGCTGGGCCAGGCTGAAGCCAAAAGCTAGGAGCCTCATGCGAGTCTCCAGCATGAATGGCAGGGGCCCAAGGACTTGATCCATCTTCTGCTGCTTCTCTCAGGCCACTAACAGGGAGCTAAACTGGAAGCAGAGCAGCCAGGACATGAACTGGTGCTCACGTGGGATTCTGGTATCACAGGCAGCAGCTTTGCCTACTACTCCACTATGCTAGCCCCTCATTATTGAATGTTTAACTTCCTGACACAAAGGTGTAATTTTTTTAGTACTTCATAAGTGAAAGGACAGTAGTATCTATCATTTCACACTTATCTCTTTTCCTTCTTTAAAAAAACCCTATTTTTTATTTGAAAGACAGGCAAAGAGAGATCTTCCATCTGCTGGCTCACTCTGCAAATACCTGCAACAGCCAGGGATGGGCCAAGCTGACAGGAACTTGGAAATCAATCTGGATCTCCCATGTGGGTAGAAGGAACTCAAATACCTGAACTGTCACCTACCATCTTCCAGGGTATGCATTAGCAGGAAGCTGGATTGGAACTAGATGAGCTGGGACTCATATCAGGCACTGCTATGCCAAATGCCTGCAGCTTCCTTTATCTTTTTTTTATTTAAAGATCTTTTTTTATTTGAAAGTCAGAGTTACAGAGAGAGAGAGAGAAAAAGAGGCAGAGAGAAAGAGAGAGAGAGAGAGAGAGAGAGGCAGGGAGGGAGGGAGGACTTCCATGTGCTGGTTCACTCCCCAGTTGGCTGCAACGGCCAGAGATGCACCAATCTGAAGCCAGGGGCTGGGAGCTTCTTCTGGATATCCCACATGGGTGCAGGGACCCAAAGTCTTGGGCCATCTTCTACTACTTTCAAAGGCCATAGCAGAGAGCTGGATTGGAAATGGATCAGCTGGGTCTCGAACCGGCGCCTATATGGGCTGGTCTCAAACCGGTACCTATATGCATGCGGTGTCTTTACCTGCTAAGCCATGGCACCACCCCAAGCTCCCTTTATCTTTAACTGTGAAAACATTTTTTATTTTTAAAATTCATTTATTTGAAAGGTAAAGTGACAGAGCAGGAGAGACCTTCCATTCACTGGTTCACTCCCCAAATGCTCCCAAATGCGGGGGCTAGGGCAGGCCAAAGCTAGGAGCCTGAAGCTCTATTGGGTCTCTTACATGAGTATATTAACTAACATTTCCAAACTATTTCATAATGTGAACAAAGTCTGAAAGTATTATAATTGTCCAAGAGTGTTACTCAGAGCAGTTTATCTTAGCTAACTGTTAGAATAAGGAATACAGTATAATTTCTCTTGAAAGCAAATAAATATAATAATTCTTTAAGGAACTAATACATTACAGTTTTTCCCTTTACTAATTTTTTTAAAAAAATATTTACTTATTTATTTGAAAGAGTTACAGAGAGGCAGAGGCAGAGAACAAGAGAGAGCGAGCGGTCTTCCATCCCCTAGTTCACTCCCCAAATGGCTGCAATAGCCAGAGCTGGGCTGATGTGAAGCCAGGAGCTAGAAGCTTCTTCCAGGTCTCCCACAAGGGCACAGGGGCCCAAGGACTTGGTCTATTTTCCACTGTCTTCCCAGGCCATAGCAGAAAGCTGGATTGGAAGTGGAGCAGCTGGGACTCAAACCAGCACCCATACTGGATGCTGGCACTGCAGATGGCAGCTTTACCCACTACACCACAGTGCCGGCCCCTAAAAGAGAGTTTCTATGAGTGCCATGACCAGATTCTGTTTGTTCATAGTGTGTCTCCTGCCTGGTGCAAGGCCAGGCACCTGTTGAGTGAATATATGCAAGGCCCCCTTGCCTCACTTGGTATCTGTGGCCCTACTTCCCACCATTGTATTTCCATAATCATATTCAAGCACCAGTAAAGCTGCAGTGTGGGAAAAGAATATTTGTTTCATACAACTAAAACAAATACAAAAAAATGGGAACCCACAACATTTTCCTCTGAGTAACTGATGTATATGAGAATTTTATAGGAAAAGATAATGAGGATGTTACTTGGTTGTTTACCTTCTATAATATAATGGAAGACTGATGTTTTTTAATTAGCTAAAAGATGTGATCCTAGATTAAAAAGAAGTTTAAATAGGTATAAGCCATTTAACATTTAAAAGAGTAAAAATCGATGACTCTGACCCCAAAATTATCCTTCTTTGTGTCACAAATAACCTGTAACTTTGTGCACTGGATTGAGAACATTTGCACATCACTATGATTTATGAGGACAGATGACTTCAAAGAGTGATGAGTGCAGTGCCTGCTCCGTGCCTGGCAGAGAGGAAATACTCACTGAGGGCCTCCACTTTCTTGCTTTATCAAAACATTTTGAAGGGGACAACGTGTAACAAAATGTGGCAATGGGAAACATAATAAGGTAGTAAGTATAATTTTGCAAAAGTCACGTGAGAAGAATAAGGACATAGTTGTTTTCAAGACAAAAAGACTCGAGGAAATTAAAACTTCTAAAATGGACAAAAGACGATAAGAATGCTTTGAATCTGAACTTGACTCACTTTAAACAGATGCTCTCCTCGTGCAGTTAAGTTATTCATGGAGACTGGCAGCTGGATAGCTCTGCGAGAATTTCTTTTTTACAGAGATTCAGTACCTCATTTCAGCAGGCTAGAGTGGACTGTCTGCCTGGTAGATAGGGAGAGCAACTCAGGGGTTGTCTAGCAGTGAAAGCAGAAAGCAAAGTCTCCCAAGTGGCAGCACCAAGGTGCTGTTGAGCAATGGTGGAAAAGAGCCATTGAGGAAAATTATAGCATTTTATGGTTTATGTTTCATAAAATTTCAGCTGAACATTACCCAGCAGCACAAAGGTCAAAAAACAAATACAAAAACTAATACTGACACAAAAGTATTATTGCTAACACTAGTACAAATAGTAGGCTCATCCTTTGCTTCTGATAGAAACCTACATTCAGAGCGTGCTGTGGTTTAGATGTTAGTCTGAATGTTGACTGTCCTCAAAGGCCCATGATTTGGTCCTAAAACAGATTGCTGTGGCCAGGGCTGCCCCGCCCTGCCCTGCCTCACGCTGCTCTGTCCTTCCCTCCAGTCTGGTGATCAGGGCTCAGTCCCATGACCCAGTCACAGTGCATCGACCCTCAGCACCCCTGGGAACATGGCACTGAGTGGCGCAGAAAGTGCAGGCCACAGCCTGTAGGCTGCTCAAGGCCTCAGCACCCGCTGTACCCTGCCCGTCTCTGCCTTGGAGACTGTTGGTAGGCACCTTTCACACACTACACATGGGACCCACTCTGCTCTCAGTGCACAAATTCATGGAGAAACATGAGTGGCTAACAACAGTGAATGGTATTGGAATAGTAGGAATCACCAATTTTGCACAGGAAACTTTGGGAGATGTTATTTACTGTAGTCTGCCTTAAGTTGGGACAAAATTGAAAAAACAAGATGAGTTTGGTGCTTTGGAAAGTGTGAAAGCTGCTAGTGAACTACATTCTCCTCTATCAGCAATAACTGAAATTAATGAAGGAAAATAAAACGATTCTAGAAAGGAATCTGGAAAACATCTTTCCACTGAGTCTGTAACCACCTATTCTCTATTCTATAGTAACATTTTAAAGTGTAAGTTTCCAAGGCATCACCTTGCAAAAATGCAGCTGTGCCTGTGTGATCTGGCTTCTGCCAGCCCACCCCTGTGCATCATGTAACACACCCATCTGCTTGGCATTACTGCCACACACGTGTTTCTCACTGCCCTTTACATAGCCAAGCTCAACCCCTCCTCATTGCATCACCAAGAATAGCCAAGGAAATAGGCACACATTTAAAGTTCATTTCAGTTGGAAGAACCTTATGATTTATGTATTCAACTGAAATGTATGAGAAGGCACCAACAAGGAAAACAACATTGACTATTAGAAGGTATAAGCGGGATTTATAAAATAGCCCAGGGAAGTCAGATATCTGTAAAGAAAGAAAAGAGTAAAATCACATCAGCATATTAAAGGTGTTAAAATAAAATTTTAAGCCCAAAAAGATATACTAGTGACATTTACTAAAATACATGATATTAATATGCAACTTTTATAGACCTTTATAAACACAACCTTACCCTAACACTTGGCAGGTGCACTCTTGATCATTATCCCAGAAAAATAGGAACCTGTGTTAATTAAAAAATCTGTACACAGGTGTGGGTGTTGTGGTGAAGTAGGCTAAGCCACCACTTGGGACGCCTGTATCCTATATGGGAATGCTGGTTTGAATCCTGGTTACTCTGCTTCTGGTCCAATTTCCTGCTAATCTGCCTGGAAGACTGGCAGATAATGGCTTAAGTATTTGGGTCTCTGCCATCCACGTGCGAGACCTGGATTGAGTTCCAGACTCCTGGCTTTGGCCTGGCCCAACCCAAGCTGTTGCAGGCATTTGGAGAATGAATTTGCAGATGAAAGAGTGTCTGTCTGTCTGTCTCTCTCTCCTTGTCACTCATTCAAATAAATAAAATAATTAATTTTAAAAACCTACTTGCACAAATATATCATAGCATATTTATTTGTAAAAGCCCACAGTTGGAAACAACCTAAATGTCCTTCAGAGAGTGAACGGTTCAACAAATTATGGCACATCCATACCATGGCACATCTCTCAGCAACCAAAGAGAATAACTGAAGACAGGCACAATTTGGGTGAGTCTCCAGGGAATTATATGGCGTGAAAGAGGCCAATCCCTAAATGTTACAAACTGTGCTTACTCCATTTAAATAACACTTTTTGAGATGACAACATTGAGGAAATGGTGAACAGATCAGTGGTTGCAAAGTGTTAGGGAAAAGGGCGAGAAGAGATGGCTTTGGTACAACATGCAGCAGGAGGGATCCAGAGATATATTGTGCTGCATCACATGGATTAACAAGGCAATCTTAGTCCTCACAGGTTGACACAGCAAAATAACAACAGAAATTTATTTTTCAACGTTCTGGAAGCTGGGAATTCTAAGAGCAAGAGTCCAGTAGATTCAGTGTCTGCTGAGGCCCAGGTTCATATGAATAAGCACTTTCTTGTTGTGCTGTCACATGGGAGAAGCTGGCTAGCTAGAGGCTGCTTTTATAATAGCACTAATCTCATTGTTGAGGGCTCCAACCCCATGGCCTACTTATTCCCCAAAAGTCCCACTTCTATCATCACACTGGGGATTAGGTTTCAACATATAAATTTGTGGCAGAAGGGTGGGAGGAACACAAATATTCAGATGATAGTAACAGTTGATAAAATTGCATAAAAATAAAATATACACAAACACATACAAATGCATATGCAACTAGTGAAACCTGAAAAAGTTCAGTAGAATTTGTCTTGAAATATCAAGAACCCAAGGTGCCAGCGCTGCAGGCAGAGGATTAGCCTAGAGAGCTGCCGGGCTGGCCCTTTTGTCTTTTATTTATTCATTCATTTATTTATTTATTTTCTCCCCGACAGGCAGAGTGGACAGTGAGAGAGATAGAGACAGAGAGAAAGGTCTTCCTTTGCCGTTGGTTCACCCTCCAATGGCCGCCGTGGCTGGCGCGCTGCGGCCGGCGCACCGCACCGGTAAGAAGGCAGGAGCCAGGTGCTTCTCCTGGTCTCCCATGTGGGTGCAGAGCCCAAGGACTTGGGCCATCCTCCACTGCACTCCCGGGCCACAGCAGAGAGCTTGCCTGGAAGAGGGGCAACCGGGATAGAATCCAGCGCCCTGACCGGGACTAGAACCCAGTGTGCCGGAGCCGCAGGCGGAGGATTAGCCTATTGAGCTGCAGTGCCAGCCTTGTCTTTTATTTATAACAACTAGGATAACTCAGTATCTTCTACCCTCAAAAAATTTTTTTAAAATATTTATTTTATTTATTTAAAAGGCAGAGTTAGGGGGCAGAGAGAGAGAGAGAGAGAGATCCTTCATCTACTGGATTACTCCCCAAATATCTGCAATAGCCTCAACTTTAAGGAGGAGGACTGTAAGTAACATTACAAATAAGCTATCTGGTACTTATGAGAAACACAAAGCAATCCTCTGTTTCTCTCCTGATGCACATATGACTTGTACCTTTCTATCTAGACTCTAGAAGTTGCTCTCATAACTAGGCTTGATAACTTAGCAGCTCACTGTAGTGAGAAGATAGGTTGACAATATCTACTGAATTCCAGTGTTTGCTATTGTCATTAACTAAGAAGACAAACAACCACCTCCCTATCAAAATAACAACATTTTAGGACATCTAATACAGATGCACAATTTATACACATTCTGCAAACTTAAAAACTGACACCTTAACACTCTTCGAATCCTTGTTGTCTCAAGAATGTGATAGACAACTATATTAAGAAAGATTATTTCTCCTAGAAGAAACACTACAGTACCATTAACATTTATAATTTTGCTGTTTCATTTACCTGTGTTTCTAATACTTTCTCTAGCTTAAACAAATAAACTAAAGAAGTTCCAAGGATATTAGTGAGACAGAACATAATCTTAGGAGAGACTTCAAGCCTATAGCATACACTCCACCAAAAATTTCATCATATAGAAAATAAGTGAACTATATCTTAAAGGGTTATTCTTCAAACTAAATGATTTAACTTTTAGTCAAAGTCTTTACATTGTCCATGCAGACAATAAACCTCCAAATGAGAGACAATAAGGAGGATAATGTTAAAGAACAATAAAGTACAGAAGCTTTTCTCTATTTCTTAGAATTTATGGTCCCATTTAAAGTTTGCCCAAATTTGGCTCCTAACTTGAATATATTTATAATATATAAAAAACTATTAAGTCAATAAAATTCAGGATAAATTGAACACACATATTCCAATGTGCACTATGTGATTATTTCTCAATAGTAGTATCAGGAAGAAATTGGTAGAGAGTGAGAAAATCATTTTCATAACTAAAGCGTGGCAACATTGAAAGCACCAATCACTAAAAAGAAAAAGAAAAAAAAGTACCCGGCATTGAAAACCAGTAGGATTGTTCTAGCCCTGTCTCTTCCTCCAATTGGTTGCATAATCAGAAGAAGTGACTTACCTCCTCTGGGCCTCATACTTTCAATTCCCCAAAGAAAAAGGATGGACTAGAAGTTCTCAAAGAATTGGCGTTCTGTCTTTTTTTTTTTTTTTTTTTTTTGCAAGGGAAAATTGAACAAGTATGCTGGGTGAACAACACTGCAGCAAACAAATGATAAATCTAGGGATCTGGCAGTTAAGATTTATAAGGGGCCAGACTCTAGAACATTCTTGCCAGCTACTTGCTATGTTCCTCTTGTCCCCCTCCTTCCAGTCCTGTAGCTAACCACACTATCGCAACCTCTCACTGCAAAGCTGGTCTGTACAACTCAGAACTTATGGTGGCCTTGCTGCTGAAACTCAGTATTCATATCTAGTCACAAAAAAAATCCAACCATACCAGTCTCTTGTGTGATTACTTCATAAGAAAGAAGTTGGGACCAGCACTGAGACATAGTAGGCTAAGCCACTGCCTGGAGCACCAGCACCCCATATAAGTGCCGGTTTGTTTCCCAGCTGCTCCTCTTCTGATCCATCTCTCTCTGCTTATAGCCTGGGAAAGTAATAGAAAATGGCCCAAGTGCTCGGGCCCCAGTGCCCAGGTAGGAGATCCTGAAGAATCTCCAGGCTCCTAACATCTGATAGGCCCAGCTCTGGCCGTTGCAGACATTTGGGGAGTGAACCAGCAGATGAAAGACCTTTCTCTCTGTCTCTCTCTCTGTGTAACTTTACCTCTCAATTAGATAAACAAAACCTTAAAAAATAGAAAAAAAGAATTCAAGAGCAAAACTGGAAGGAAGAACTTTCATGTGGCAAGACCATACATGTTGGGCTGAAGCAGGATAAAAGATTTGTTTATAATGCACAGAACTCCAAACTAAACTCAAAATGATCAGCAACACCTCTAAACCACTAAGAGGTGGCAGTAGGCAGATCACTCCAGTTCAAGTTCATTCATGTTTGAGCAAGTAAATGTGTACATTTACATTTATAGATAGAATTTACATTTACATTTATAGATAGAATATAAATAAATCAGATATCATATTATAGAATCACAAATGATTGCTGCTGATTCTGAAAAAAATAGAATTGTGAGTCAAACTTATAGCTGGTAGAGTGCCACTGACTGTTCTACTCTTGCAACAAAGACTAGGATTCATTCAAGGAAGGACTGCTGTCTAAATTAGATCAATGGGGGGCGGAGCCAAGATGGCGGATAGTGAGGGCGTGCGCCCATAGTCTGGAAAATAAAGTTTCATAAAAGTGGAATTACTGTAGCCTCAGGAAAAGATTCAAGAAAAAAACTGCAGAGGAAACGCTTCCGGATCTAGTGGATGTGACACAGAGGACCTACAAGGAGCCCACCGCGTGGAAACCCAACCGCGGGAGCCGAGCCGCAAAAATCTCCCCAGCACTGGAACGAACCGGAGGTAAGACAAAATCCTCAGAAACGCGAGACATTAGTGGGGAAAGGCAGAGGCCCCTCCCTCCATGTGAGCAAAACAAAGAGCAGGCACCATTTTACATATGTAAAGCGGCAATGAGTACACAAACACAGTAACTTTCGGTCTAAGGTGAAACTTGAGAGCACATTGAGGGCTGCATAAACTCTTTGTGTGGTCCCAGGGGTAGATCAAACGAATACTCACAGAGGCCAGATTTCAACTACCCTCAATTCCACTCAGCCATTCAGAATTACTTCCCAACTGAGTCAAAAAAAAAAAAAAAAAAAAAAAAAAAAAAAAAGAGAGAGAGAGAGAGAGATCCAGCAAGGAGCAAGGTGAGTCACTTTTTGCACAGCCTTAAACCTGAAGAATCAAGCAGAGCTCTCTGGCCACACACATCACAGCCTCTAAGGATCCATCAAAGCAGACAGCCCACTTAGAGGCATAGTATAACGAGAAAAAAACACCATAGCAAAAAACAAACAAACAAACAAAAACAAAAAACAAAAACAAAACATAAATTATCTCCAACATGCCAAATAACAAACGTAGAAGCCGAGGTAACAAGAGCAAGGATGACACTATGATGCCCCCAAATGAAAAAGACACCCCAATCCAAGATTATGAAGATGAAGAGATAGAGGAAATGCAAGAAGCAGATCTCAAAAAACTGATAAGAACATTAAGAAGTTCTCAAAAACAAATTCTTGAACTACAGAAGTCCTTAATGGACAAGATAGAAAATCTCTCCCATGAAAATGAAATATTAAGGAGGAATCAAAATGAAATGAAACAACTAGTAGAACATGAAACTGTGATAGTGACAAGAAACCTTAATGAAATGAAGAGCTCAATAGATCAAATGACAAACACATTAGAAAGCCTTAAAAACAGAATGGGTGAAGAAGAAGAGAGAATATCGGAATTGGAAGACAGAGAACAGGAAAGGAAACAGTCAAATCAAAGAAAAGAAGAAGAAATCAGAAATATAAAAAATACTGTCAGGAATCTACAGGATACTATTAAAAAACCCAACATTCGGGTTCTAGGAGTTCCTGAAGGCATGGAGAGGGAGAAAGGATTAGAAGGCCTTTTCAGTGAGATACTAGCAGAAAATTTCCCAGGTTTGGAGAAGGACAGAGACATCCTAGTACAGGAAGCTCATAGAACCCCTAATAAACATGACCAAAAGAGATCCTCACCACAACACGTCTTAATCAAACTCACCACAGTGAAACACAAAGAAAAGATCCTAAAATGTGCAAGAGAGAAACGCCAGATTACTCTCAGAGGATCTCCAATTAGACTCACAGCTGACTTCTCTTCAGAAACGCTACAAGCTAGGAGAGAATGGCGAGATATAGCCCAGGTACTAAGAGAGAAAAACTGCCAGCCCAGAATATTATATCCTGCAAAGCTCTCATTTGTGAATGAAGGTGAAATAAAGACCTTTCACAGCAAACAGAAATTGAAAGAATTTGTCGCCACTCGTCCAGCCCTGCAAAAGATGCTTAAAGATGTGTTACATACAGAAACACAGAAACACGGTCACCAATATGAAAGAAGGTAAAGGAAGGAAACCTCACAGCAAAAGATCACAGGAAACTCAAAGCATATATTAGAAAATATCTTTGGAAAATGGCAGGGCAAAGCTACTCCTTATCAATAGTCACATTGATTGTTAATGGCCTGAATTGCCCAGTTAAAAGACACAGATTGGCTGATTGGGTTAAGGTACAAAACCCATCTTTTTGCTGCTTACAAGAAACTCATTTTTCCAACAATGATCCATACAGGCTGAAAGTGAAAGGCTGGAAAAAGATATACCATGCCAACAGAAATGAAAAAAGAGCGGGCGTAGCCATCTTAATATCGGACAACATAAACTTTACCACAAAAACTGTTAGGAGAGACAAAGAGGGGCACTATTTAATGATTAAGGGATCCATTCAACAGGAAGATATAACGATTATCAATGTATATGCACCTAATTACAGGGCACCAGCTTATTTAAAAGACTTGTTAAGGGACTTAAAGGGAGACTTAGACACCAATACAATAGTACTGGGGGACTTCAATACTCCACTCTCAGAAATAGACAGATCAACAGGACAGAAGATCAACAAGGAGACAGTAGATTTAAATGACACTATAGCCCAAATGGATCTAACAGATATCTACAGAACTTTTCATCCTACACAGAAAGCATTTACATTCTTCTCAGCAGTACATGGAACCTTCTCTAATTTTGACCACATACTAGGCCATAAAGCAAGTCTCAGCAAATTCAAAAGAATTAGAATCATACCATGCAGCTTCTCAGACCACAAAGGAATGAAGTTGGAAATTAGCAACTCAGGAATCCCTAGAGCACGTGCAAACACATGGAGATTGAACAACACGATCCTGAATGAACAATGGGTCATAGAAGAAATTATAAGAGAAATCAAAAATTTTCTGGAAGTAAATGAGGATAACAGCACAACATACCAAAACCTATGGGATACAACAAAAGCAGTGTTAAGAGGAAAGTTTATATCAATAGGTGCCTACATCAAGAAATTGGAAAGGCACCAAATAGATGAGCTTTCAACTCATCTCAAGGATCTAGAAAATCTGCAGCAAACCAAACCCAAACCCAGTAGGAGAAGAGAAATAATTAAAATCAGAGAAGAAATCAACAGGATTGAATCCAAAAAAACATTACAAAAAATCAGCCAAATGAGGAGCTGGTTTTTTGAAAAAATAAACAAAATTGACACCCCATTGGCCCAACTAACTAAAAAAAGAAGAGAAAAGACCTAAATCAATAGGATCAGAGGTGAAAAGGGAAACGTATAAAAGACACCACAGAAATAAAAAGAATCATCAGAAATTACTACAAGGACTGTATGCCAGCAAACAGGGAAATCTATCAGAAATGGACAGATTCTTGGACACAAACAACCTACCTAAATTGAGCCAGGAAGACATAGAAAACCTAAACAGACCAATAACTGACACAGAAATTGAAACAGTAATAAAGGCCCTCCCAACAAAGAAAAGTCCAGGACCAGATGGATTCACTGCTGAGCTCTACCAGACATTTAGAGAAGAACTAACTCCAATTCTTCTCAAACTATTCAGAGCAATCGAAAAAGAGGGAATCCTCCCAAATTCTTTCTATGAAGCCAGCATCACCTTAATTCCTAAGCCAGAAAAAGATGCAACATTGAAAGAGAATTACAGACCAATATCCCTGATGAACATAGATGCAAAAATCCTCAATAAAATTCTGGCCAATAGAATGCAACAACACATCAGAAAGATCATCCACCCAGACCAAGTGGGATTTATCCCTGGTATGCAGGGATGGTTCAACATTCGCAAAACAATCAACGTAATACACCACATTAACAGACTGCAGAAGAAAAACCATATGATTCTCTCAATAGATGCAGAGAAAGCATTTGATAAAATACAACACCCTTTCATGATGAAAACTCTAAGCAAGCTGGGTATGGAAGGAACATTCCTCAATACAATCAAAGCAATATATGAAAAACCCACGGCCAACATCCTATTAAATGGGGAAAAGTTGGAAGCATTTCCGCTGAGATCTGGTACCAGACAGGGATGCCCTCTCTCACCACTGCTATTCAATATAGTTCTGGAAGTTTTGGCCAGAGGTATTAGGCAAGAAGAAGAAATTAAAGGGATACAAATCAGGAAGGAAGAACTCAAACTATCCCTCTTTGCAGATGATATGATTCTTTATTTAGGGGACCCAAAGAACTCTACTAAGAGACTGCTGGAACTCATCGAAGAGTTTGGCAAAGTAGCAGGATATAAAATCAATACACAAAAATCAATAGCCTTTGAATACACAGGCAATGCCACAGCTGAGGAAGAACTTCTAAGATCAATCCCATTCACAATAGCTACAAAAACAATCAAATACCTTGGAATAAACTTAACCAAAGACATTAAAGATCTCTACGATAAAAATACAAAACCTTACAGAAAGAAATAGAAGAGGATACAAAAAAATGGAGAAATCTTCCATGCTCATGGATTGGAAGAATCAATATCATCAAAATGTCTATTCTCCCAAAAGCAATTTACAGATTCAATGGAATACCAACCAAAATACTGAAGACATTCTTCTCAGATCTGGAAAAAATTATGCTGAAATTCATATGGAGACACAGAAGACCTCGAATAGCCAAAGCAATCTTGTACGACAAAAACAAAGCCGGAAGCATCACAATACCAGATTTCAGGACATAACTACAGGGCAGTTATCAAAACAGCATGGTACAGAAACAGATGGATAGACCAATATAACAGAATAGAAACACCAGAAATCAATCTAAACATCTACAGCCAACTTATATTTGACCAAAGATCCAAATCTAATCGCTGGAATAAGGACAGTCTATTCAATAAATGGTGCTGGGAAAATTGGATTTCCACGTGGAGAAGCTTGAAGCAAGACCCATACCTATCACCTTACACAAAAATTCACTCAACATGGATTAAAGACTTAAATCCACGACCTGAAACCATCAAATTATTAGAGAGCATTGGAGAAACCCTGCACAGGCACAGGCAAAGACTTCTTGGAAAATACTCCAGTAGCACAGGCAGTCAAAACCAAAATTAACATTTGGGATTGCAGCAAATTGAGAAGTTTCTGTACTGCAAAAGAAACAGTCAGGAAAGTGAAGAGGCAACCAACAGAATGGGAAAAAATATTTGCAAACTATACTACAGATAAAGGGTTGATAACCAGAATCTACAAAGAAATCAAGAAACTCCACAACATCAAAACAAACAACCCACTTAAGAGATGGGAAAAGGACCTCAATAGACATTTTTCAAAAGAGGAAATCCAAATGGCCAACAGACACATGAAAAAATGTTCAAGATCACTAGCCATCAGGGAAATGCAAATCAAAACCACAATGAGGTTCCATCTTACCCCGGTGAGAATGGCTCACATTCAGAAATCTACCAACAGCAGACGCTAGAGAGGATGAGGGGAAAAAGGGACACGAACCCACTGTTGGTGGGAATGCAAACTGGTTAAGCCACTATGGAAGTCAGTCTGGAGATTCCTCGGAAACCTGAACATAACCCTACCATACAACCCAGCCATCCCACT
This sequence comes from Lepus europaeus, assembly GCF_033115175.1. NCBI lineage: Eukaryota > Metazoa > Chordata > Mammalia > Lagomorpha > Leporidae > Lepus > Lepus europaeus. Next base: position 97,604,028 of record NC_084830.1, read on the forward strand.
CCTTGGAATTTAGCCAAAGGAAATTAATTTGGCTAATAAAAAAGCCATCTGCACCTTAATGTTTATTGCAGCTCAATTCACAATAGCTAATACCTGGAACCAACCCAAATGCCCATCACAGTAAACTGGATAAAGAAATTATGGGACATGTACTCTATAGAATACTATACAGCAGTAAGAAACAATGAAACCCGGTCATTTGCAACAAGATGGAGCAACCTGGAAAACATCATGCTGAGTGAATTAAGCCAGTCCCAAAGAGACAAATATCATTTGTTTTCCCTGATCGGTGACAACTGAGCACCAAAGGGGAAACCTGTTAAGTGAAATGGACACTATAAGAAACAATGACCTGAGCAGCTCTTGTCCTGACTCTAGATGTACAATGTAACACTTTATCCTTTTTAGTATTTGTTGTTGTTGTTGTTGTTCTAGTACTAGTGGTTGAACTCTGTAATTAACACACAATTATTCTTAGGTGTTTAAATTTTAACTGAAAAGTGACCCCTGTTAAATTTAAGAGTGGAAAAAGAGAGGGAGGAGATGTATAATTTGGGACATGCTCAATCGGACTTGCCCCAAATGGTGGAGTTAGAAATGTGCCAGGGGATTCCAACACAATCCCATCAAGGTGGCATGTACCAATGCCATCTCACTAGTCCAAGTGATCAATTTCAGCTCACAATTGATGGCTCTGATAGGTCTAAGAGTCAAAGGGATCACACAAACAAGACTAGTGTCTGCTAATACTAACTGATAGAATCAAAAAGGGAGAGGAGGATCCAACATGGGAAGCAGGATACACAGCAGACTCATAGAAAGGCAGATGTCCTACATAGCACTCTGGCCTCAGAATCAGCCCTGAAGGCATTCGGATCTGACTGAAGAGCCCATGAGAGTATTGTAGGCATGGAAAGCCAAGACACTCTGGCAAAGAAAGAAAAAAAAAAAAAAAACAACCTAAATGAAAGATCTCTGTGAGTGAGATTCCAGTGGAAAGAATGGGGCCATCAAAGAAGGAGCTACCTTTCTCCGAAGGGAGGAGAGAACTTCCACTTTGACTATGACCCTATCGGAATAAGATCAAAGTCAGCGAACTCTAAAGGCTTCCATAGCCCTGACAACTCATGACTAGAACCTAGGGAGATTACTGACGCCATGAACAGGAGTGTCAAATTGTTAAGTCAGCAACAGGAGTCACTGCGTACTTACACCCCATGTGGGATCTGTCCTTAATGTGTTGTCTAATGTGAAGTGATGCTACAGCTAGTACTGAAACAGTATTTTTATACTTTGTGTTTCTTTGTGGGTACTAACTGATGAGGTCTTTACTAATTATATATTGAATTGATCTTCTGTATATAAAGATAATTGGAAATGAAAAAAAACAACCTGGTGTTAAATTGGTACTCCAACGGTAGTTTTTTCACTTTGTGTTGCTATATGGGGCAAACTGTTGAAATCTTTACCTAATATATACTAAACTGATCTTCTGGATATAAAGAGAATTGAAAATGAATCTTGATGTGAATGGAAGGGGAGAGGGAGTGGGAAAGGGGAGGGTTACGGGCGGGAGGGAAGTTATGGGAGGGGGGAAGCCATTGTAACCCATAAGCTGTACTTTGGAAATTTATACTCATTAAATAAAAGTTTAATAAATGAAAAAAAAATAGGGACAGAAGAAAGTCAGTAACCCTGGTCACAAGCCATTTTATTGTTTATTAGTAATCCTTTAATTTCACCTACTGGTTGCACTTGTTTATAAGAGAATAAAAAGTACAGAGGGAGACAGAATAAAAAAAAATAAAATAAATTAGATCAATGAAAATCATTTCAGACATTTCTGGTAAAATATTGGAAAAGAAAGCATTCTTTTTATTGAATTTGAAGCTGGAGTTACCACACAGAGAAAGACTGCCAACCTTACAGAACCAACGTGATGGAAATATTAACACTTTTCCCTCCAGGTTTTTTTTTTTTTTTTTTGACAGGCAGAGTGGACAGTGAGAGAGAGAGAGAGAGAGAGACAGAGAGAAAGGTCTTCCTTTTTGCCGTTGGTTCACCCTCCAATGGCTGCTGCAGCCGGCGCACCGCGCTCATCTGATGGCAGGAGCCAGGTGCTTCTCCTGGTCTCCCATGGGGTGCAGGGCCCAAGCACTTGGGCCATCCTCCACTGCACTCCCTGGCCACAGCAGAGAGCTGGCCTGGAAGAGGGGCAACCAGGACAGAATCGGTGCCCCAACCGGGACTAGAACCCGGTGTGCGGGGCGCAAGGCGGAGGATTAGCCTGTTGAGCTGCGGCGCCGGCCTCCCTCCAGCTTTTAATTCTGGATACCATTCAGTTCTTTTTTGTGTTTAAGCCAATGTGTTATTAAGCTTTCTCTGGATAATAAGACTAAGGAATCCTCATGTATGCCTGGATTTCTGACTGATCAAATGAGTTATAAATATAACTGAACATTATAATCCTTGATATGAAAAAAGAATGCCAAAAAGCAAGTCATAAGTATAACAATGGATTGACCAAGAATTCTGTAAAAGAAGAACTCTTGGATCACACATGGCAAGTCACCTTGAAACACACATTTTTCATATTATAAAATTCTAATACAAGTATGTGAAATCAAGAAGACAAATGTTAAGATACCTGGGAAAGGACTTTGAAAGTAATACAGGAGGTAAGAATTAAAAATGTGTACTAGCTGAGAACATGCTGGTTGAGTGTTCTATCTGTAGAATACATTACTAGGAGTATGGGGAGATAGGAATGCAGGATCAACTCAATTAGAACAAAAATGTTTCTTAAATGCTAGAAAAAGCAAAAATTACCTGAGAGTCTATTAAAATGAATATTTCCAGCATTTTTCTGGAGTGACTATTGATTAGGTTTGGAATAGATGACTATGTCTACTGTTCCCTTCCCCAACTGCTGATGGAGAGACCGAGCACACAGGAAGACATCAGGAAAAGGAGCACTGTTTCAGAGGACAGGTAGGTGTTCTGGATGTTCAGAATAGTTTTATTTGTCACACAATTTGTTCAGAAACATAAGTTTTCAATCACTGAGTCATAGCAGCAACTTTCAAATTACATGTTGGCTACTCATTAGAGGGGTCCAAAATCAATTTAGTGAGACCAGGATTATGGTAAAAATAAAAGATATGCATATAAAGGTTAACATTGTTTGTGAACTGTGTGTTCAGAGGGGTGTGTGTGTGTGTAGAAGATACAAAACGCATTCCTTATTATAAAGTTACACTCAGAAAAGTCTGAAAGTCATAGGCTTGAATTAGCACAAAAAAGGTGGGCTACAGAATTGTCCAAGCCAAATCTTCAATAATAAGTGTTTTATGAATGGAAAAGCTCTATAAGGAAGGATCGTTAGAATGGATTGAACTTCTGGAATAATTTCTGAGATTTATGAAACACCTGGAGAAACAAGTCATAGTTTTCAGAGCACAAATCTTTAACAGCACAATTAATTTCTTGCTACACTCTTTATTCTTGCTGATGTTGTAAATGGGATTTTCTTAATTATTTTAGATAATTCATTGTCAGTGCTATTGAAATAACAATGAAAAGAAATACAACTTACTTTTCTATATTGCTTTTGAATCCTACAGCTTTGCTAAATTCATTTATTAGTTTTTAACTGTGTGTGTGTGTGTAGGATATTCATGCTATCCATAAACAGATAATTTCACTTCATCCTTTCCAACTTGGATGCATACTTTTTATTTCTTTTATGGCTAAGTACTCTGGCAAAAGGAGCAGAGAATGGAATGGTGGCTGCGAGGGGCTGAGGTATGGGGGTTTAGGGAGGTACCAGTCAAAGTTGTCTGTATAAAGATATATAAGTCATGGAGATCACTGTACAACTTAGTGCCTATAGTTAATTATGCTATACTATACAGTTATAATGTTAAGAAGGTATATATTAAGCCTTCTTATCACAAAAATATTAACAGTAATTATAAATAAGAGAACAGAATGAAACTTTTAGAGGTGACAGACAGCTTTATGGCAAGGATTGTGGTGCTGGTTTCATAGATTCTTCAAATGCGCAATTATCTGAGATCTGTGGTTGATAGTATGATTAGGTTCTTACATTTCAACATCTTTGCAAGAGACTGTATGTTGGTTTCACTGAGTGTGTACTTACTTTCCATGTCACCAACTTGTATACTTAATCATGTACAACTTTTGAGATGTCAAAAAATTTTTAACAATGAATGCTGGGAAATTACATTATTGAAAAGTCATAAAAAGAGTAACAATCTACTTCATATATTTTAATGTAGAAATAAACTACAATAGCTTTTACCTACCATCTCAGATGCCTGAGCAAGCCTTACCTGAAAGTGCTTTTTGGTAAGAAACACATTGATGTCTCCACAAAGAAATGGCAGATCTCTGTCGATTTTGCAGTCCATTTAGTCTTTCGGCTAGCCCACCTCTGTTTAATGAATTATAATGAATTATGTTTAGTTAAAAGAAAAGTTTCATAATAGTAAGATGATTTATATTTTATATTTACCAACCAGAGACAGATAAAATGTGAAAGTTTAACATTACATTTCTTCCTCTTAGCTCATTTTTTAATTTTCTTAAAAGCTAAGTTTTCTGATTCTTATAAAAATGGGCTAATAGGTTTATTCTAAGAATATCACTTTTTTAGAAATAACAGCTAAGTATCAGTTTAACTCATTTTCCATTTTTAGTAGTTCAGGTATTCATTCCCTAAACATGTACTGCTTGCTTATTATATGCTATATGCTGGCCCTAGAACTTTGTTAGGGAATACAGACAGAAAGACATCCCTGAGCAATGTCTGGGGTGAGGGTGTTCACAATGGGTTGAGCAGATGTGGGCAAACAGATAAATGTAAAGTGGGTTCAGAGTCCCAGTCAAGAAAAACCCTGCCAAATTGTATGTGTGTAGGCATGAGCCCCTTATTTGAAGTGCAGAGATAATCGAATATCAATCACAGACACACAGCAAGGATACTAACATTATTAAAACTTCCATAGATGGCAGGGAGACAATTCATAACACTGGACACTACAGTCACTTCATCTGAAACTTTACCTATCAATTGTATATAGATATGTTCAGATACATAAAATTTTAAAAAAATTATAAATATATAAGTATATATGTATTAATACATACTTATGTGTGTATATATGTGTGCATATATATATAGATACAGATATATTTAGAGAAAAAAAGTCTGTGCTTCTAACACATCTGTATTCTCCAGAGAAATCAAACCAACTATCAATCACTATTATGGCTGCACACTACATAATTTGTCAATGTATTATATCTTAAGATTATGTCTTATTTTAATAATCATTTTACTACACTGCTTTGTTTTATTCAAATTATGTCCTTCTAAGGTAGAAAAAACAGATCTGAACTCCCACCTCACAGATGCAGAAAACAGAGGTCAGAGAAAGGTTAAGGAATCTCTCTAATATTACAAAACAGCTTAGATGAGGAATCAGGCCTTAAAGCCGGGGACTTCCCACACTACCTTGTATAGAGTAAACTCTCAAGAAATGCCCATGATGGATGTTACTGTTTTTGCTTGCATTTTACTTGCACACTTATACTCCTTCCACTATGATCAGATGGTCTTATTTTACAAAATACATGTTCTTATTCATTATTGCTACCACCTACTGTGTTTTCCAACAGGAACTTATTATTTCTGAATGCTTGCATGTGTGTATATACACATCAGAACATTTTTTTTAAAGATTTATTTAGGGTTGGGCGCTGTGGCACAGTGGGTTAATCCTCTGCCTGTGGCACTGGCATCCAATATGGGCGTCGGTTCGAGTCCCAGCTGCTCCTCTTCAAATCCAGCTCTATGCTATAGCTTGGGAAAGCAGTGGAAGATGGGCAAAGCACTTGGGCTCCTGCACCCACATGAGAGACCCCGAGGAAGCTCCTGGCTCCTGGCTTCAGATTGGCTCAGCTCTGGCCATTGTGGCCATTTGGGGAGTGAACCAGCTGATTAAGGACCTTTCTCTCTGTCTCCCTCTCACCATCTGTAACTCTGCCTCTCAAATAAATATATCAAAATCTTTTATTTAAAAAAAAGATTTATCTATTTGAGAGGCAGAGTTACAGAGAGGCAGAGGCAGAGAGAGAGAGAGAGAGAAAGTGCTTCCACCCGCTGGTTCACTCCCCAAACGGCTGCAACAGCCAGAGCTGGGCTGATCCAAAGCCTGGAGCCAGGAGCTTCTTCTGGGTCTCCCATGTGGGTGCAGGGGCCCAAGGACTTAAGCCATAGTCCACTGCTCTCCCAGGCCGTAGCAGAGCTGGATCAGAAGTGGAGCAGCTGGGACTTGAACTGGCACCCATATGGGGTGCCAGCACAGCAAGCAGCAGCTTTACCTGATATACCACAGGACCAGCCCCACAAAAATATTTCTTAAAAATCACCTTCATGCTCAAAAATATACTCAAGAATCTCTACTTAGCATACAAGTACATGTCTACCTCTATTTGAAATGTATGCCCTTCTTCATGAAGTAACTCATTTATATCCCTCTCACTCTGAACAAAATTATGAAACCGTTACTATTATTATCCCCATATCACAGATGACAAACTGAGGCTCCAAGATATTAAATATCTGCCTTACAGTGAGAGGAATAATGAGAGGTGCAGCTAGATGCATGCCCCAAGTGGTCTGACTTCAGACTCTGCCCTAAATCTGGGTAACATACCTACCATCTCTTAATTGTACTAATTAAAATTGCTTTAGCAGAGGTAGTCATTTCACCTAGGTTAAGATGCTTGCTTCTCATATTGGAGTTCCTGGCTTCAATTTGCCCTCAGAGTTCCCTATAACAGCTTCCTATCAGTGCAGACCGTACCACTCATGTGAGAGACCCAGATTGAATTACTAACTCCTGGCTTTGGCCTGGCACAGCCCCAGCTGTTGTAGGAATTTGTAGAGTGAACCAGCAGATGGGAAATTGGTATCTCTTTCTGGCTTTCTCTCTGTCTCTCCCTACCTTTCCCTTTTTAGTTCCCTACCACTCAAATAAAGAAGAAATAAAATTATATTCATAATATAAGAAATATTTCAAAAAATATAAATGCACAACTATCTAGATAATTCTTGGCCAAATGTTCGTTTTCAAAGCAATGGCTTTACAGAGAAAAAAGAAGACAAAATGGAATCTGAAAATACTATCTGATTAAAGTCAAATCTAGAATTCAATAAAAAACTACAGTTACAGGATTAAAAGCCAGAGTAACATGAGCTTAGGGGTTCTCTACAGCCAGGAGTCCCCAAATCCTGGATGAAATCTACCTCTGAATCTAGACACTAAAGGCTGTGCAACAGACAACTGCTAGGCTTCCTGTTATCTTTGCTTCAAATCTGCCCACAGAGTTCCTGGTCAGATGTACCTGAATTTAAGAATGGACACAGCAAGTCCTCTAATAAACAATTCTATTTCTAATAAAAACTTAGTCTACATTAAAAAAAGAGAGAAAGAAACAGAAAATTAAGGAAGGCCTTGTTATCTACATCAAAGTCCACTGTTTTCAATACAATTAGTCAAGTTATTCACAGATGATGTCCCAAACTCCATGCCATTATTACGGCTGCTCTCAGAACTTTTTTGTTTTGTTTTGTTTTTTGTTTTTGTTTTTAACTTTTATTTAATAAATATAAATTTCCAAAGTACAGTTTATGGATTACAATGCCTTTTTCTCCCCCATAACTTCCCTCCCACCCGCAACCCCCCCCATCTCCCACTCCCTCTCCCATTCCATTCACATCAAGATTCATTTTCAATTATCTTTATAAAAAGATCAATTTAGTATAAATTAAGGGAAAATTTCAACAGTTTGCACCCATACCAAAACACAAAGTGTAAAATACTGTTTCAATACTAGTTATAGCATTACTTCACATTGGACAACACATTAAGGACAGAGATCCTACATGAGGAGTAAGTGCACAGTGACTCCTGTTGTTGACTTAACAAATTGACACTCTTGTTTATCTTGTAATCACCCTAGGCTCTTGTCATGAGTTGCCAAGGCTAGGGAAGCATTTTGAGTTTGCCGACTCTGATCTTATTTAAACGAGGTCATAGTCAAAGTGGAAGTTCTCTCCTCCCTTCAGAGAAAGGTACCTCCTTCTTTGATGGCCCGTTCTTTCCACTGGAATCTCACTCGCAGAGATCTTTCATTTAGGTTTTTTGTTTTTTTTTGCCAGAGTGTCTTGGCTTTCCATGCCTAAAATACTCTCATGGCTTTTCAGCCAGATCCAAATGCCTTAAGGGCTAATTCACTCTCAGAACTTTTATCAGCTCCTTTGATGTATCACTGCATAATCCCCATAAGCTGCCCATTCTACTATTGTAAGCCCCAGGTTTGACTCTGTACTAGTTGATCAATCTCAAATTTAATTCATGATCACCACTGCCAACAGGACCAGACAGTATCAAGCATTCCCCAGCTCACTCATTCCCTCTCTGACTATCACAAACTCTCTCCCTGCAAATCCCACAACTTCCTCTTCATCTTCTCTATCAGCTCATGAAGGAAATTCCTGTTTACTAAAGTCAGAGTGATCAGAAAGAATCTGTTCCCAAGCAACATATATCTACCTATACACATATGGATTTCACTCTTCCACCTGTCAATAGATGGACTATCTGTACTCCTGACCAGATTGATCCCCATACCTGCATGGACTCTACCCCACCTATGCACCAGAGCTGGCATGGTGAATGATGTGCACCAACAGGAGTGACGACCTGGTGAGAATCTCAGGGCATGCTTCATCACTGTCTTCCTCTCCACTGCTCTGAAATTTTCTCCTCTCCCAGGCCTTCCCCACTAAAACATAAATAAGTTGAAATTTCTCCCAACTTAAAAAATGAAACCTATCTGCTTCTCTTAAAGCAGAACTCCTCTATAGAGTTCTGTCTTCAGCTCCTCTCTCTTCATTCTCTCTGGGATCTTTAGTCGTCTCCTTTATCTGACCACTATACTGAGACAGCTCCACATCCTGTTCCTCACCACACAGCACATCCCCAATTCATCACGATCTCTCCTCCTAGAGACACTTCTTCACTACTCTGCAGGCCACCATACTCTCTCATTTTGGTTCCCCCTCAGCAGCCTCTTCTTCCACACCTGACGCTGCCAGGTGCTGGATTCTCCTCTCAATCTGCACCAGATCCCCTGCAGACTGACTAAAAACTAAAAAACTGTCACTAAAAAACTGTCTCACTAAAAAACTGTCTCAACACTGAAGCACATAAATTCACCTCCCTAGCACCCAAATTATCCATGAAGTCTAGACTTGCATTCCTACTCAGACTCATAATATTCAACTGAAAATAGTCAAAAGACATGATTTTTCACCCTGAAGAAATGAAAGCAGAACTATCTTATCCTTGCACAGTTTCCTGCCTCATCACAGGAAAGGGCAGCTCCATTTTTCCAGCTGCTGGATATGTCACCTACTCAGGGTTTCCTTGAGCCCTTGGTTTTCTTTTAAATTATTATTTGAGAGACAGAGAGAGACAGGACATTCAGACACAGACAGAGATCTTCATCTACTGGTTCACTAATAAAATGCCTATAATATCCAGGGTTGGGCTAGGATGATGCTGGGAGCCAGAAATGCAATCTGTGTCTCCAGCATGAGTGGCAGGGACCCAGGTACTTGAGCCATCATCTGCTGTCTCCTAGGGTGCATATTAGCAAGAAGCTGAGATCAGAAGTGGAGCTGGGACTCAAACCCAGGCACTCCAATATGGGATTTAAGCATCTTAACTGCTATGACAAATGCCCACCCTCAAGCTCCTGTTTTAAAACTGAAATGCCATTGCCCACTCTGGAGCATTCTCTGTACCCCTTTCTGTCTTGTCTCCTTCCTTTGACATTATGTCTACTACATCTTGGCTCCTTTACAGCTCTGCAACACAGGCAGAAGCTATCACGTCTACTCACTGCCATGTTTCTTGCACATGAAACAGTACTCAGCACATTGTAGGCCTTCGGGAGGGCTGGGGATGTGAATTTCTGTAATTGAATGACCCTGCCTTTACCAATGAGGATACTCTAATCTCTTTAATGAGCATCCTTCCCTTCCTCTCTAAAGACTACTGCAAACCACTATTAATTCTCTTTTGAGGTTACCACTTCTGCACTTTGGGTATAAGGCTTTATGTTTTATTTTATGAAAAGCAATATGGGGAACAGGCATGAACTTTTTCACCCTGCTAAACCCAGCCCACTAGACCTAGCCACATCCTGCTCTTCCCTCCACTCTGATGCTCAGGGATGACTGCCCCTCTCCTGTTCCCCACCACCACACTCCCCCCTGGGGGGGCACTTCCTCTCTAGGATAGTGACAGAGTCATTATCCCACCCTCTTAGCCTCAGCTGAACCTTCACCATTGTCTCAAAGTCTGTCTCTCATATTCTCTGCAACCTCTGGAGAGGCTGCAGCCCGTTTAGGCCACCAGCAGTCCAGACCCCTCACGTCTGGAATGCAAGCTCCCAGCAAGGAGTCATGGGCACCACTCCGTTGCCTCCTCAGCCTGCACTCCTGAGTGCCATCAACCTGCCCTCTCTTGATGAGGAGACACCTCCAGCAGATCCACACCCTGTTGCTCCCTGGCCCATATTTACTCTTTCTATTGAGACCCCTTTTCCATGGAATTCTCTTCTACTTTTGCTTTGGTGGCACTGCTTCCCATAGGTTCTCTGTCTCACTTTTTTTTTTTTTTAATTTTTTTTTTTTTAATTTTTTGACAGCAGAGTGGACAGTGAGAGAGAGAGAGAGAGACAGAGAGAAAGGTCTTCCTTCCGTTGGTTCACTCCCCAAATGGCCGTTATGGATGGCGCCATGTCGATCCGAAGCCAGGAGCCAGGTGCTTCCTTCTGGTCTCCAGTGCAGGTGAGGGCCCAAGGACTTGGGCCATTCTCCACTCCATCCCGGGCCACAGCAGAGAGCTGGACTGGAAGAGGAGCAACCGGGACAGAATCTGGTACCCCAACAGGGACTAGAACCAGGGGTGCCGGCACCGCAGGCGGAGGATTAGCCTATTGAGCCATGGCGCCGACCTCTCTGTCTCACTTTAAATGGGTTTCTATTTGGCTTTGTATTGTTCTTACTTGTATTTAAAAGAGACCTTGTATGACATGGTCCCTACATGCTCTTTCACACATCCTGCTTGGCCCACTGTGGCTACCCCAAACTGATTCTCTTCTCTGCTGATAGGGATGATCCTCTACGGTGGTTCTCTACAGACTCTCCGGCTGTTTCTTGTCCATGAGTTCTGGCTCTTACATACTTCTTTACATTTCCAAGCACTGCCCTGGCCTATCTCGATCATCACATTCGTGAAAGTAACCTGACAAGGTCTATATTTGTTCTATTCTTTAGAAAACAAGGTACACAAGAACAGAGTGGTTCATTTGTGTCTCTTGTATGAGACAGCACCAAGGACATGGATGCTCAAGAAAATTTGGTGGGCAAAGAACAAATCTGCATTCCAGAAAGCAGTTGCATAAGCTGGTCATGTCCAGATTCACCAACACTCATACTGGGTGAACAATTCATTAAGTCTGCTCCAGAACTTAGGATTTCAGTAACTGCTAGTCAGAATTATAATTATGTTCTGCCCATTTTCCTTCTCTAGTAAACAAGTATTTTAATATTAACATTTTAGATATTTAAGTTTTTAAAGAAAGAGAAAAACTGAAAGAAAAGTATTTTAAAAGTTAAAGTTTAACCTTAAAAACTTCTTCCTTGTTGAATTTTCTGATGTCTTGAAAAATTTGGCTGTCTGTCTCTGGGGTGTACACAAGACAGACTCTGTTGATTTTGCTGATCCAAACTTCAAGTGGTATTTGTGGGGAGATTCTGCATCAATGCACAGGACATCTTCCAAGTCATTATCTTTTTCACTCTCTGAAGAATACTCCAAAATTTCTGTAGAACTTTGCTGAAAAAATTTAAGAGAAATGCAATTAAATATGGAGTGTTTTATCCAAATCCAAATTTATACATGCACGTCATTTGATTCCCTTATAATTACATTTGTTAAAACAGGTTTTCAAATATAGTATCTGTAGATTAAACTTATCTTATGTCAAAAAAAAAAAATTGAAACATAGGATTGATTAGGAGGCAAGAAACCAAGGCAAAGATAGAAGATGATAAAAAGGTATAAAGCAATCATTATCTCACAGAGCCCACTGAGGTCAGTACAAATATTTCAATCTTCTTTCAGCCACAAAAAGACAAGTGCCACACAAATAGGTGGTCTCTCAAACTGAACAAGTAACCCTAAAGGCTGACGTTAACAGCCACTGTAATCTTAAACTCATTAGGAAAAATATTTTTTGCCTGCTCTGTGGCGTAGTAGGCTAAGCCTCCATCTGCAGTGATAGCATCCCATATGGGTAACAGTTCATGTCCTATTCCTCTTCTAATCCAGCTCTCTGCATGTGGCCTGGGAAAGCAGAAGAGGATGGCCCATATGCTTGGGCCCCTTCATCCATGTGGGAGACCCAGAGGAAGCTCCTGGCTCTTGGCTTCAGATCAACCCAACTCCATTTGTACATTTGGTGAGTGAACCAGCAGATGGAAGACCTTTCTCTCTGTCTCTCCCTCTCTGTGTCTGTAACTCTCTCAAATAAATAAATAAAAACACCTTAAAAAAAGATGAAAACTTGATCTTTCTAGCACAATAGCAATATAATATTTTACAGAGACTAGTTGGAAATTGCAGCAGTTATTATTTAATAGTGAGTCATGGTCGCGTTTTCCTAACATGTCCTAAATGGTTCCTTTTGTCTCCTACTTAAATTTCTGAAAATACACATTTTTTGAGAAGTAGATTATAAAACAAGAATTCAAGCCACCTGGTCAATACAGTAGAGGAGAATCAAAACCTTCTTTCTGATATTTTCTTTTATTTTTTTTCCTTTGAGAACAAGTTTTATTATTAAGTCTCATAATACAACTCTTTTAGGACAGAGGTCCTGCATAGGAAGTTAGCACACAGTGACTTCTATTGTTTCTTTGACAATTAACACTCTTATGTATGATGTCAGTGATCACCCAAGGCTCCTGACAAGAGCTGCCTAGGCTATGGGAAGCCTTTTGAATCCACAGACTCCTTAAATATTTTGACAAAGCCATAGGCAAAGTGGAAGCTCTCTCCTCCCTTCTGAGGAAAGTATATTCTTTGGTGGGCACTTTTTTTCACTGGGGTCTCACCAACAGAGGTCCTTAAGGGTTGATGAAGCTCACTGTGTTAATGAAGTTTAGGGCCAATGGTAAGTTTGCAACTGACCTTCAAGTGAGCCCAGAGAATACCTCTGATTATTCAAGAGAAGCCTTCTTATTTGTGTTCTATGGATTATTATAATTGGCACTTTAAACATTTTTATTTTTATTTAACAGGTAGAGGGGCAGACAGAGACAATCTTCCATCTGCTGGTTCATTCCTCAAATGCCCACAACAGCCAGGGCTGGGCCAGGCTAGAGCCAGGAGCCTAGAATTCTATCTGAGTCTCCCACTTGGTTGGCAGGGGCCCAAGCACTTGAGCCACCACCTGATGCCTCCCAGGTTGTGCCTTTAGCAGGGAGACAGATGGAAATGGAGCTCAGACACAGGTGTCAGATACAGGTACCTGCTGCACCATGGCATTGGACCTGAACACTTCACTTAACTTTGTGGAGCCACATTTTCTTTCTCTATAGAACAAACCCTCATAAGAATGTTGTAAGTATTAAGTGAGCGAGGGCTTCAGCAAGTGTTGTGTAGCGGGCTAAGGTGCTACTTGTGACACTAGCATCTCATATGGGCAGTCGAATGAGCAGCCAGTTTGAGTCCCAGATTCTCCATTTCCAATCCAGCTCACCACCCATGGGCCTGGGAAAGCAGTGCAAGATAGCTCAAGTGCTTGGTCTCCCACCGCCTGTGTGGAGGACACAGACGAAGCTCCCGGCTCCTGGCTTCAGCCTGGCACAGTCAAGGCTGCCATGGCCATCTAGGTAGTGAACCAGCAGACAGAAGATCTCTCTCTCCCTGTTTCTTTCACTTGGTTACTATGCCTTTGAAATTAAAAAAAAAAAAATACATACATAAACCCATCTTTAAAAAAAAATAGAGAAAGGCTGGAATAGCATAGCAGGTAGGATGCCCCTGCAATGCTGATGTCCCTTATGGGTGCCAGTTCCAGTCCTGGCTTCTCTACTACTTCTTCCAGTCCTGGCTGCTCTACTACTTCTTCTTCTTCTTCTTCTTCTTCTTCTTTTTTTTTTTTTGTGTGTGTGTGTCTTTTCCCAAAGAAACTTTTTATTTAATGAATGCAAACTTCACGCATTTCATAAGTACAACTTGAGGAATACAGTGATTCTTCCCACTATCTTTGGTCTCCCACCCAGTCTCACCCCTACTCCTACCCTTCCTCCTCTTCCCTCTCTCATTCTCAGTCCAATTCTCCACAAAGATCCATTTTCAATTCACTTATACACAGAAGACCAACCCTATACTAAGTACAGAGTTCAAACATTTGCACAGGAAAAAAAAATTGTTGCTGAACAATCGAGACAAGGGCTTTCAAGTCATTGCCTCTTGAAATTAATTGCATTTCATTTAGGAAAACACTTAATTAACATTAAAGAAGCATACAAGATGGGGCCAACACCGTGGCTCACTTGGTTAATCCTCCGCCTGCGGCGCCAGCATCCCAAATAGGCACTGGGTTCTAGTCCCGGTTGCTCCTCTTCCAGTCCAGCTCTCTGCTGTGGTCCGAGAGGGCAATGGAGGATGGCCCAAGTGCTTGGGCCCCTGCACCTGCACTGGAGACCAGGAGGAAGCACCTGGCACATCTTTTGTGAGCACTCAGACATAACTATAACTTATGAGACACAAGAATATCCCCCACTTAATACATAAAAAGAAAGTATGTCCTTGAGAATGAGTTTTATCATTAATTAAGGAAGCATCTAAGAAAACAGGCAATGGAGTTGGACACTGAGGCATAACTAAAACCTATGTGACATAAGAATATCCTCTACTTAATACATTAAAATGAAATAAATCTTTAAGAACAAATTTTACTGTTAACTCTATAATACAACTCTTTGAGGACAGAAGTTGTATTAGCACATAGTGACGCCTGTTGTTAATTCAACAATTAACACTCTTATGCACTATGTCAGTGATCACCCGAGGCTCTTGGCATGAGCTGCCTAGGCTATGGAAGCCTTTTGAATCCACAAATTCCAACACTATTTAGTCAAGGCCATAAGCAATATAGAAGTTCTCTCCTCCTTTCACAGAAAAGTACCTCCTTTGATGACCATTTCTTTCCACTGGGATCTCACCCATGGAGGTCCTTCATGTAGGACATTTTTTACTACAGTGTTTGTGGGATTTTCATCCAGACCAGAATGCCTTAATGGCTGATTCTGAGGTGAAAGTGCTACTTAAAGCAACTCTCACTCTATGAGTCAGCTATGTTGACTGCTTCCTATGTTGGAGCATTCACTGCTTTTTAATTCTATCTATTATTATTACTTAATCCTATTTATATGATTACTTTAACACTTAATCATATCCATATGATGCTTTAACACTTAAGATGGTATTTTTATCACCCAGTGTAAGGGGATTTGGGGTTCCATGGAAGTTTTTAAACTGTACCCTTATAAGTAAGTCCATAGTAATGTATGCAGAACTATACAGCTTTACAAACTTCACACACTTCATAATTACAATGTTAGGAACATGGTGATTGTTCCCACTGTGCCTGTCCTCCCACACATACTCCCACCCCTCTTCCTCCTCCACCTCTTATTTGCACACTTATTTTTTACTAAGATCTATTTTCAATTGACTTTATATACATGTGATTAACTCTATTTTAAGTAAAGAGTTCAACAAACAGTATTATAAAACAAAACATTCCTCAACAGTCAAGACAAGGGTTGCACAAGTCATTAATTCTCAAAGTGTCTATTTAACTTCTACAGACTGCCTTTTAGGTGCTCTATTAGTTATCACAGGTCAGGGAGAACATATGGGATTTCTTCCTTTGGGACTGGCTTATTTCACGAAGTATGATGTTTTCCAGATTCATTGATTTTGTTGCAAATGACCAGATTTCATTTTTTAGTGCTGTATAGCATTCCATGGTGTAAATATGCCATAATTTCTTTATCCAGTCATAAGTTGATGGGCATATGGGTTGATCCTATGTCTTAGCTATTGTGAATTGAGCTGCAATGAACATGGGGTGCAGAAAACTGCTTCATATAAAGATTTAATTTCCCTGGGGTAAAGTCCCAAGAGTGGGATGGCTGGGTCATATGGTAGGCTCTAATTCAGATTTTGCAGCTATCTCTACACTGTCTTCCAGTGTGGCTTTACCAGTTTACATTCCAGTTAATAGTGGATTAAGGTTCTTTTTTCTCAACATCCTCACTAGCATTTGTATGTTCAGTTCTGTATGAAAGCCATTATAACTGAGGTGAGGTGAAACCTCATTGTGGTTTTGATTTCCATTTCCCTAATGGCTAGTGATACTGAGTATTATTCATGTGTCTAATGGCCATGTGGAATTCCATTTTTGAAAATGTCTCTTTCAGTCCTTGGCCCACTTCTTAATGGGTTGTTTTGTTGTTGTGGAGTTCCTTGATCTCCTTACATATTCTGGTTATTAATCCTTTATCAGTTGCATGGTTTGCAAATAACTTTTCCCATTCTGTCAGTTGCCTTTTCACTTTGCTGAGTGTTTCTTTTGCAGTACAGAAGATTCTCAATTTGACATAATCCAATTTATAATTTTGGCTTTGATTACCTGTGCCACTGGGGCCTTTTCCAAGAACTCTTTGCCTGTGCCAATGTCTTGCAGGGTTTCCCCAATGTTCTCTAATAATTTGATGGTATTGGGTCATAGATTTAGGTATTTAATCCATTTTGAGTGTATTTTTGTGTAAGGTGTAAGGTAGGAGTCTTGCTTCATACTTCTGCATGTGGAAATCCTGTTTCCCCAGCACCATTTGTTGAAGAGACTGTCCTTGCTCCAGGGATTGGTTTTGTCTCCTTTGCCAAATATAAGTTGTTTGTAGATGCTTGGATTGATTTCTGGTGTTTCTGATCTGTTCCATTAGTCTATCCATCTGTTTTTGTATCAGTACCATGATGTTTTGATTATAACTGCCCTGTAGTATGTCTTGAAATCTGGTGTTATGATGCTTCTGGCTTTGGTTTTTGTTGTATAAGACTGCTTTAATTATATGGGATCTCCTGTGTTTCCATATGCATTTCAACATCATTTTTTCTATTTCTGAGGGGAATAACCTTAGTATTGTGATTGGTATTGCACTGAATGTGTAAGCTGCTTTGAGAAGTATGGACATTTTGATGACTGATTCTTCCAAACCATGAACATGGAAGATTTTTCCATTTTTTCGTATCTTCTATTTCTTTCTTTAATGTTGAGTACTTCTCATCATAGAGATATTTGACATCCTTGGTTCAATTTATCACAAGGTATTTGACTTTTTTTTTTTAATAGCTATTGTGAATAGGGTTGATCTAAGAAGTTCGTTGTTGACTTTGGCATTATCTGAGTTTACAGAGGTTGTTACTTTTTGTGTACTTATTTTATATCCTGCTGCTTTAACAAAGTCTTCTATGCATTCCAATAGTCTCTTAGTGGAGTTTTAGGGTCCCCTTTATATAGAATCATGTCATCTGAAAGCAAGGAAGTGTGATTTCCTCTTTCCAAATTTGATATATATATATATATATATATATATTTTTTTTTTTTTTTGACAGGAGGAGTGGATAGTGAGAGAGACAGAGAGAAAGGTCTTCCTTTTTGCCATTGGTTCACCCTCCAATGGCCATTGCGGCCAGCGCATCATGCTGATCCGAAGCCAGGAGCCAGGTGCTTCGCCTGGTCTCCCATGCGGGTGCAGGGCCCAAGCACTTGGGCCATCCTCCACTGCCTTCCCGGGCCATAGCAGAGAGCTGGCCTGGAAGAGGGGCAACCAGGATAGAATCCGGCGCCCCAACTGGGACTAGAACCCGGTGTGCCGGCGCTGCAAGGCGGAGGATTAGCCTGTTAAGCCACGGCGCCAGCCCCAAATTTGATTCTTGTGTAATGGCTCTGGTTAAAACTTCCAGGCCTATATTTTACAGCAATGGTGAGAATGGGCATCCTTGTCTAGTTCCAGGTCTCAGTGGGAATGCTTCCAACTTTTCCCCATTCAATGCAGGGCCTTTACATGTCTTTGATATGCTTTTAACTTGTTCCTTTTATAGATCTGTTTTTGCAAAAACTATAACGTCTCTTTTTAACAGTGTCTGCTTAACTGGTTACTCTGCCATTTCTAGAGTTAGGTCCTGTAAGCTCTTTTGACTCTGTTAAATAGTTCTGAGTTATGTGATGATTTCGTGTGCTAACTCTTATGTTCAAGGTTTTTATTTCTGGTTTATTTGACAACAAGAGACCTAAAGTTCATGTTCTGCCAAGGTAATCTATTGTGTACTCTACTGTCTCTGTTAAGTTTAGATGACGAGTGTACAGACATATGGCTGGTCCTGTAAAAAGTCTCCCCATAAAATGGCCTTTTAAGTAATTGGTTGGTCCTTATGCCCCGCCCCAGTAATCCTGCCGTCTTGTGTTTTAAAAGGCTTTGCTATGCATGCAATAAATGAGTTCTTGCTTACTTGACTTGACTCCCCACTGTGTCTGACTGTCCCTGGGATTGTGGGGCTGGGGAATGGGCGAGCAGCGCACTTACCTTTCTTCAGACCCAGTCCATCCTCATTTGGGTGCAATTCAACACCATGGGTTTTTCACAAACTGCCTTGATTGTGTTGAGGAATGATCCTTCTAAACCCAATTTGCTGAAGGTTGTCATTCTGAAAGGGTATTGTATTTTATCAAATACTTTTTCTGCATCTATTGAGATAATCATATGTTTATTATTCTGCAATTTGTTAATGTGATGTATCACATTGATTTGCCAATGTTGAACCATCCCTGCATACCAGGAATAAATCCCACTTGGTCCAGGTAAATTACCTTTCTGATGTGTTGTGGATTTGATTAGCTAGAATTTTGTTGAGGATTTTTGCTTCTATGTTCATCAGGGAAATTGGTCCATAGATCTCTTTCTCTGTTGCATCTTTTTTCAGCTTTAGGAATTAAGGTGATGCTAGCTTCACAGAAAGAATTTGGGAGGATTCTCTCCCTTTCAATTTCCTTGAATAATTTGAGAAGAATTAGAGTTAGTTCTTCTTTAAATGTCTGGTAGAACTCAGCAGTGAAGCCATCCAGTCCCAGGCTTTTCTTTTTGGGAGGATTTTTATTACTGATACAAATTCCACCTTGGTCATGGGTCTGTTTAGGTTCTCTATGTCTTCTTGACTCAATTTTGGTGGGTTTTATGTGTCTAAGAACCTATCCATTGCTTTCAGATTTCCTGGTTTGTTGGCAGTTAGTATTTTGTAGTAATTTGTGAAGATTTTTTTAAATTTCCATGATGTTTGCAGTTACATCTACTTTTTCAGCTCTAATTTCATTAATTTGGTCTTTTCTCTCTCTTTTTATGGTTCATTGGGCCAATGGTATGCAATTTTGTTTATTTTTTTGGAAAACCAGTTATTTGTTTCACTGATCTTTTGTATTTTTAATCAAATTTCTTTACACCTTCTCTAATTTAACACTCCTGTTTTCTTGCTGATTTTCTGTCTGCTTTATCATTTTCTTGCTGAAAATGCAGTATTGAAGTCCCCATTACTATTGTATTGGAGTCTATTTCTCCCTTTAGATCCCTTAACACTTCTTTAAATGGCCTGGTTCCCTGTAATTAGGTGTACATATGTTTATAATAGTTACATCTTCCTGCTGAATTGATCCCTTAATTAACTGTGACTTTCTTTGTCTCTTTTAACAGTTTTTGTGTTAAAGTCTATTTTATTTATTTTTGTCTGATATTAGGATGGCTACACCAGCTCTTTTTTGGTTTCTGTTGGCATGAAATATCTTTTTTTATCCTTTCACTTTCAGTCTCTGTGCATCTTTCTTGGTGAGATGTATTCCTTGTAGGCAGCAAACTAATGGGTTTTGTTTTTTAATCCATTCAGCCAGTCTGTGTCTTTTAACTGGAGAGTTGAGGCCATTTACATCCAAGGTGACTATTGATAAGCAATGACTTTGCCCTGCCATTTTTCCATAAATATTCCTATTTTTTACTTTGGATTTCTTTTGTACTTTTACTGGGAGATTCCTTGCCTTTACCTTCTTTCTTAGTGATAACCATGTTTCTGTGTTTCTGTATGCAGCACATCATTAAGCATCTGGCTGGAAGAGTGATGGCAAATTCTTTCAGTTTCCGTTTGTAATGGAAGGTATTTATTTCACCTTTATTCATAAATGAGACCTTTGCAGGGTACAGTATTCTGGGTTGGCAGTTTTTTTCTCTTAAGACTTGGAATATATCTCACCATTCTCTCCTAGCCTGGAGGGTTTTTGATGAGAAGTCTGCTATGAGTCTAATTGGAGATCCTCTGAAAGTAATCTTGTGTTTCTCACATGCACATTTTAGAATCTATTATTTATGTTTTACTGTGGAGTGTTTGGTTACAATGTGTCCTGGTGAAGATCTTTTCTTGTCATATCTATTAGGAGTTCTATGTGCTTTCCTGCACTTGGATGTCCCTTTCTTTCTTCAAATTAAGGAATTTTTTTCTGTTATTATTTCACCAAAAAAAGCCTTCTAATCCTTTCTTTCCACACTTTCAGGAACTCCTAGAACCCGTACATTGGGTCATTCAATGGTGTCCTATAGATTCCTAACAGAGTTTTTTAGTTTTCTAATTTCTTCTTATTTTTGGTCTAACTGTATAACTTCCTGCGATTTGTCTTCTAAGTCAGATAATTCTTTCTTCTGCTTCACCAATTCTGTTGTTAAGGCTTTCAACTGCATTTATTTGTTATACTGAATTCTTCATATCCAAGATTTCATTTTCATTTCTCTTTAAGATCTCAATTTTGTAGGAGAAATTTTCTTTCATATCATATACAGATTTCATAAGATCGTATATTTGCCTCTGATTATTTCTAAGTAATCTTATGGTTAATTTTCTGAATTCCATTTCTGGCATTTCTTCAGTCTCTTCATCTTCATAATCCAGTACTGAAGTGTTGTATTCTTTTGGGTACATCACATTGTATTCCTTATTCTTGTTTCTTGAATTGGTATGTTTATTATTCAGCATTTGTTGGTTTCTTCTTTGTTTTTTCACTGTGGTAGTTTTTGTCTTTGGATTATGCCTGTGTGGATTAGCGAAGTATCTACTTTTTCAGTGAATAACTAGAGATGTGTAGTTTGTATGTCCAGTGAGCTCTGTTCTGTGCTCTGGTTTGAAGGGAGTTTCCAAAATGAACCCAGGTTGGGCATGGTAAATCAATCAGTTTCTCTCTCTCTCCCTCCTTCCCTCTCTCCTTCCCTCTTTTATCATCAGAGGGGAGGTTTGTCTGGCATAGACTCAGCTCACCTCCTCTACTCAAAGGAGACCAGTGCCTGTTCACTAGCCCCAGTGGGTATAATATTTGTCTGTGCTGCCACAAGAACCACACAAAGCATCTATGCAGTCCTAGGGCTAAGCACAGATTCCACAGTGATGTCCCTCACCAGGAAACCAGAGAGCCCTGAGCATGTGGAACCTCCCACAGTGACTGCCCAAAGTCCAAGCCATACCCTGAGCCCTCCCACGCAGCCTCAGTGTTTTCACAGACCCAGCACACAAGCCTTCCACAGTCACAAGCACCCAGCTCCCTGTCAGTTCTCCCCGCCATACTCAGGAGACTCTGTTTGGCTGGTTGCTGGGTGCAGATATGAGCTAGCACAGCTGTCAACATACATCCAAAATGGGGGCCCCTTTCTATCAGCTTGTTACAGGATGCTATTGCAGGGTGATTGGGAGACAGAAACATGGTTCCCTGTTTTTGTTGTTGTTGTTGTTGTTGTTTTTTTTTTTTTTTCCTCTTCTAGTTCAGCAGGTACACTATCCCCTCAGGGCCCTAAGCCAGATTCATTCCAGGCTCTTCCTGCAGCTTTATCACCAGGGGTTTGGGCCTGCTGCAGATTGATCTCACCTTACTCTCCGAAACTGGTGCAGAGGCTCTTGTTGCTGGAGTCCTAAGTTTTGCATCTCCACACTCTCTATGTAGTCCACAGTGCCCCTTTAATTTGCATGCAATTTCCTTTGCTGCTTTCTCCCCAACTCTTCTCTGTGACTCACTCTCTCCACTTTTTTTAAACTATCATCTCAAAATTAGAGCAGTAAGCTCCCTTCCTACTCCAACACCTTAATCCAATCTCCTGATATTTTCTGTCTGCCTTGATATACACTAAAGCTCTGGTGCATGACAGGACCATTACTAGGTTATACAATGCAGCCCCAGGTTATTCCAGCACCAGCAACAATTTCTCCTCCAATATTTAATTTTCCAGTGTGTTAGTATATCCATATAGTTTATTATCTACACTAAATTACAAATTTAACATATATATACCATATATTCGCTTAAATGGGTCTTTTTGTCCCAGTCAATTCACAACGTGCAGGACCCCATCAACCTAGACAGATCAGCATTGCCATCACTGTGGCAGGCACATGGATGGAAACAATGAAAGAGAAAGGATAGCTACTGTTCATGCACACAGGTGTGCCCGTGTGCAGTGGTAATGGGGGTAGCTCTAGGGTTTCTTTTATTTGCTCATCTACATAAAACAAAAGGCTGATTACGTTTGGCCTTTTCTGTGGATTATATAGTTAAATTCTCTTTAAGAGTCTTTCAAAATACACCATCCATCCCTCCAACTCTTAAAAAAAATCTGCTTGGGTGGTCACATGCTGACTGATACATTTCAAATGAGAAAAAGTAAGCTGATTACCCATTAATAATAGCCACTGGGGCATATGTTTTCCACACAAGATAGCTTCTATGTAAATATGGAAAATGAGCCACAAAAAGCACCTAAACAGTTCAGACTGAAAATGAAACTCGTCAACACTGAGAACTCTTCATCTGATTTGAGAACTCCATATTTAGATCATTTTGCTACAAGATGTCATTTCTTTAAGATAAAGCTTTGCATTCCATCTTAGAGCAAGGTCTCTCACCCCTGGCACCATTGCCATTTTCGGTTGGACAACATGCTGAGGCCATCCTGTGCACTGTAGGATGTCCAGCATTGTCCAGAGCCTATACCTACTGGATGACAATAGCACCTGTCCTTCCAGTTACGTGAACCAAAAATGTCTCCAGGGAAGGATGCCTGAGTCCCATATTGTAATGCCTGATTTTGACTTCTGGCTCCAGCTCTTGATTTCAGATTCCTGCAGTGTGGACTCTGGGAGGCAGCAGTGATGGCCCAAGAAGTTTCATCCTACCACCCCATGGGAGACCTGGATTGAGTTCACAGCTCCTGGCTTAGGGCTGCCTCCCACAATCCGCCTACCCTTGTTAAGCATTTGGGAAGTGAAACAGCAACTGAAAGATCTCTCTGTATCTGTTTCTCCTTGTCTCTCTTTTGCCTCTTTAATTAATTAATTAAAAATGTCTCTAGGCTAATCCTCTGCCAGCGGCACCGGCACCCTGGGTTCTAGCCCCGGTTGGGGCACCAGATTCTGTCCCAGTTGCACCTCTTCCAGTCCAGCTCTCTGCTGTGGCCCAGCAGTGCAGTGGAGGATGGCCCAGGTCCTTGGGCCTGCACCCAAGGAGCACCTGGCTCCTGGCTTCGGATCGGCGCAGAGCACCGGCTGCAACGCGCCGGCCACAGCAGCCGTTTGAGGGGGTGAACCAATGGAAAAAGGAAGACCTTTCTCTCTGTCTCTCTCTCTTTCACTGTGTAACTACGCCTGTCTAAAAAAAAAAAAAGTCTCTAAACATTGCCAAATGTCCCTTAGGGGACAAGATCATCCTTGCAGTTGAGAACAACTCTCCCAGAAATAAGTCAACAAATAACCAACCACAGGGCCCTGTGCTAAAAACACATACAAACGTGAAAAGAATTCATGCTGCTTCACGGGGATGGTGGAAGCTTCACCCAAACAGTTATAAAACATGTGGCAGAAGTCATGTACTAGACGTATTGCTGGGCCTCCAAGGAGGACCCGAAACAGAAACAATAAGACCATTTGGGACAAAGGGATAGAGGAGCTAAGAGAACACCATCAGGAAAGCTTTGCTTCCCAGGATCTACCTGAAGCTGAATGCTAAATGTGAGTTAATCAGGCAGAGAGGAGAGGAAATACATATCATGAAGAAGGGACAGGAGGACCAAGAATCTGAGGTCAGGGAAAACACAGAAGTGGCAAGAGATAAGGCTGCAGTGGGGCCATGCAGATCACAGCAGGGCATCTGCCTTCCTTCTGAGGCAGTGAGGTCCACTGGAAGCTTTAAACAGGGGCTAACAACATCAGATGTTAATGTGGGATGATCATGCCAACAACATTCTGTAGAACAGAAAGTGAAATGGGAGAGGAAAGGGACTCCGGCCAGCATGCAGGGAAAGCAGCTAGCTAAAAGGTTCTTCCACTGTCAGGGTAACACATGAAAAGGGTCTGAGTGATAACAGGAATAGAGAGACAGAATTGATAGAAAAAGAGAAAAAAGATGCAACAACACTTGAGGACTCAGATGTTAGGGATGAAAGTGAACATGGAGTCAAAGCAGACCTCAGGCATCTAGTATGAGCAACCAGTCATCTGAGGTGTGTGCACCCAGAAAGGGAATTCAGGAGACACATCTGAAAAGGCAGTCACAATTATGGAACTTGATTTTGATGAACTAAGGTTGCAATGCCTGGGGAAAACCTGGGGTGAAATTAACATCAATAGGCCATGGCTCTGCAGGTTTAGAATGTTAAGAGTGATGTAGAATGGAACTACAGCTTCAAGAATCATGAGGCCAGAAACAGAAACAGTTGTGATGGCATGAGTTAGAGAAGACTGTCCATGAATAGCATGTAGAAAGCAAAAAGAGAAGGTCCAGGCTGGGATCTTGGTAAGATTATCAACATTTAAGCTATTTGTAGGTAAGAAGAGACAGGCAAGTGCTTTGGATATGACAAAGGAGATTGACCAAAGTCAGAGGACCTTGGGAACAATGTTTTGAAGAATAAAGGAAAACAGAAGACCTGACTATTCTTTTAGGAAGCTTTCATCTGATACTTTATTTTATTTCACAAATATAAAGGATAGCATAAAATGACACATGGACTCAGCTATGCACAACTGGCATGATAATCTTGGAGTAAAATCATGAGAACCACAAAATCCAAATGAATTTCCTCAGTGAAGAATTTAAGAGCAGTAAGATTAGTAAGATTTAGTAGCAGCTTAGATAGCACTTTGGAATTTCTTGGCATCAATGCATGTCAATCAATATTAGGCATTTTTGGCTTAAGCTATCAAATCTTTAATGAAAACTAGCTGACGAATAAGAAAATATTGACCACTTATTATCTACATGCTATCTTACCTGCTACAGTTAACACAAAGAAAATTTCAAATCCATCCTTGTACTTACATGTTTAATTTAAAAACTGAAAACATTAAAAACTAAACATACAAAGTGGTTCACAAGACAATTTCATATGCAGATGTAGCAAAGAAGACAGAAGATCACATGGAGTAATTTTAGCCAATAAAGTATTTACTAAGAGACTTTACTTTTATGTGGTCTTAGTCTGGGCCCTACTCCATATTAGCAGGCTACTTTAGGGATCTTAGTGATGTTCCCATTTACCAATTGGTGATGCAGTAAAACCCAATATGTTGGGCATTTAGTAAATGCTAGCTGTTCTTTCTAGCCCCAATAGTAATCTATACACACATCTAGGTTTTTAATTTTCTATTTTAAAACTGTACATTTATTCTGTAAAGATTTGTCTTCTTGATTTGCAAGAGGATTTCTACATAAAGGTCAAAGGCACATAACAAATAATTACTCTAGAATATTTTTGAATGACATAGTTGAAATTTCCTTTATCTCTCTTCCTATGCCTACCTCCTGGATTAGGCTTTCATTAATATCCTGTGTATGTCACTGTATACTCATACACATGTATAACACTATTTTGCAAGAACAGGACATATTAGTTTTCATTTCTACATAGTATTCCAGAGTCGGAATATACCATTTTTTTATTTATCTATTTCACTATTGCTAGATTCTTAAGATTTTGCATTATTTCACATTGCAGTACTACTGCACCACACATGTATTTGTTTCACTGGGCATGCACATGGCAGATTCTCTGTGATGTACATCAACTCAGGGGATTACTGGATAGTCCATTCTCATCTTTACCCATAACTGTGAGATCACTCTGTGGAGCCACTGTACTGATAGACCTACTAGCAGTGTTTGAAATCTGTAATGCAGCATCAGTTTATATATTTTTATAAACCAAAGTGTTATCTATCTGTTGAGTGTAAAACAGTATTTCTCTAATATGTCTCTGATGATTCATATGGCTGAGCATCTGTGCACTTGTTTACTGGCCCTT
The DNA here is from genome assembly GCF_033115175.1 of Lepus europaeus. Lineage (NCBI taxonomy): Eukaryota > Metazoa > Chordata > Mammalia > Lagomorpha > Leporidae > Lepus > Lepus europaeus. Next base: position 97,630,642 of record NC_084830.1, read on the forward strand.
CATATTTTCTCTTCAGTGAAGGGCCTGTTCATATGCTTCACTCATTTCTCTAGTAAGAGACACAATGAATCTCTTTTATTACCTGGATGTGTGTTGTTAAAATAAAAAAGGCAGTCAGAAAATTGTTTTTTGAACTTAAAGTCACAGAGGATAAACTCAACACACAACACTGACATATTTTCTAGGACCTTAAGAAAATTCTTTTACCCAGAGACTTTTTTAACCAGTTATTCCTGATAGATTAACTAATGATAAACAGTGACCCAAGGTTATGTGGGTAAAATTTTTCTTCCTTGGAAATTTTGTTCTTAACCAAATTATCTTCACTAAGAAATGTGTTATTTTATACACAAAAAATAGATTTCAAGTGTCAAAATAAAGATTAACAATATATTTTTTAAAAACATATTTTCCAACTTTTTTCTGCTATCTTTAGAAAGCTAACTAATGACGAGCTCCCTCTTAACACTGTTATATATTCATTTCTTCAGGTATAAAAATCATTTACAGAAATAATACAAAAGAGTTAATAAGGATCTTTTACAGCAGAAAAACAACTGCAGTGGTCAAAGTCACAGAACAAAAAGTGTCAATATATCTATAACCATCATTTGCAAGTGCTTAAAACACAATACAATTACAACTATAAGGAATCACTTTTCCTGATGTAAGCAACTTTGGAATAAGGAGCCTTCTGAATAAGAGATTAAGCATCATAAGCAACAAAAATAAAATTTAAGCAAGCAGGAGTTTCTGGGAAATCAGTCACCAAGGGAAACAGCCTGGTACTGTTTCCACAACAACATCCTAAACTGCCCTTGGTTGATGTCATCTGCAATTTATCCAAAGTATGAAGTAGTCAATATTGACCCAGATTCCAAAGGTTAGCAGTACTTTGAGAGTAATATCTGGTGCAATTTACTTCTAACTTTACAGAGAATCAACCTCACTATCCATGAAAACACAGCCTTCAACCTTCAGGCAGCCACAGGGTCTCTCACATCTCAGCAACCATGCATCTTCACTAAGACCTCTTTCAGGCATCAGGGCTGATTGATCACAGATGGACAACTGACCAAAGTTGATCCCATCAGAGTCTCTTCCACCAGATTTTGCAGTGATAAAGTCTGGGAAGTGGAAGCTAGTAAGTTACACTACTTACAGTTCTCCATTAAAAGTGCAGGAGCTCTATTGTTGAGGTTCCCCAAGCTGAACTGAGGCCCAGTTCATCCTTCAACTTTATTTTAGATTCCTCAGGATACCCAGCATTTTTCCAATAAATTCCTTCTTTATTTATTTATATATTTATTTTGAAAGATTTCTTCTTCTTTTAAAACTAGGCAGGATTTTTTTTTTTCTGGTAATTGCTACCAAGAAGCTAACTTCCAGCTAAATATTTCCAAAAAAGAAAATTTCCCTTAAATAAATATTTACCTGGTACACACCATGTTTAAAGTATTATGGGAGACATGAGAGTATTTTAGGCATGGAAAGCCAAGACACTCTGGAAAAAAAAAAAAAAAGGCTCTAAATGACAGATCTCTGCGAGTACAATCCCAGTAGAAAGAACAGGCCTTCAAAGAAGGAGGTACCTTTCTCTGAAGGGAGGAGAGAACTTCCACTTTGACCATGACCTCGTTTAAATAAGATCAGAGTCGGCAAACTCAAAATGCTTCCATAGCCTTGGCAACTCATGACTACATGACTAGAGCCTAGGGAGATTTCTGACGCCATAAACAAGAGTGTCAATTTGTTAAGTCAACAACAGGAGTCACTGTGTACTTACTCCTCATGTAAGATCTCTGTCCTTAATGTGTTGTACAATGTGATTAATGCTATAACTAGTACTCAAACAGTATTTTACACTTTATGTTCTGTGTGGGTGCAAACTGATGAAATCTTTACTTAATATATACTAAATTGATCTTCTGTATGTAAAGATAATTGAAAATGAATCTTGATATGAATGGAATGCGAGAGGGAGTAGGAGATGGAGGGGTGCGGGTGGGAGGGAAGTTATGGGAGGGAAAGCCATTGTAATTCATAAACTGTACTTTGGAAATTTATATTTACTAAATAAAAGTTTTTAAAAAAGTATTATGGGAGATAACTATTTAATGAGACACTATTGCATAAAGAAATTCAAGCATGGAAATAACATATGAATGACTCGTATGAATATTCCAAATGAACAGAGAATGGAGTCCTTATTTCTGAGTCATCTGAAAACAGCAGACATCCTGGAAGATGTAAAACCTATACTGGTCCTCAAAGGATTCGAAAATTCTTAACAGATACAGATGCACAAAGAGGGATGGATGAAAACCCATAGGCAGGAAAATACAATGGATATTTATGATATATAGATATATAGATAAGTGCAAGTAAGTGAAAATTTAGAGTTCATATTGAGTAACAAGAGATAATAAAATACATAATCCTACAGACTGGGTGAGTGGAAAGTTGTAGAGGATCTTAAAAAAAGATTATTTATTTATTTCAAAGAATTACAGAGTGAGAGTGAGAGACACAAATAGAGAGAGAGAAAGAGAGAGAGAATCTTCCATCTGCTGATTCACTCCCCACAAGACTGCAAGGACCAAGGCTAGGCCAGACTGAAGTCAGGAGCCAGGAGCTTCTTCCATGTCTCCCATGTAGGTGGCAGGGGCCCAAACACTTGGCCATCATCCAGGAGCTGAAGCTGAATAGGAAGTGGAACAGTCTGGACACAAACTGGTGCCATATTGGATGTCGGCATTAAAGATGGCAGCTTCACCTGCTATGCCATAATGCCAGCCCTGTTGTAGAGGATTTTGAATATCAACTTTAAGACTTCAAACATCTTCTGAAGAAAGCAGAAAGCTTCTGAAAATGGCTGAATCAGTAAGGAAGATGAACTTAGAAGGTACACTGAGAAGAAGTTAACAAGGGAAGACTAATAGAAAGTTACTGCAAACATCTGTGCATAATTCTCTACATCGCAGAGTTGTACATCTGCTCTCAGATCGTTCAATTCACACACTTACCAGTATCTTAATTTGATTAAGTTCAAAATTGAACTTAGTTTTTAAAGACTTATTTATTCACTTTAAAAGTCAAGAGTCACAAAGAGAGCAGGAGAGAGAGAAAGAGAGAGCAGAGAGGGAGGGAGGGAGGGAGATAGAGAAAGAGAATATCTTCCATCCACTGATTCACTTTCCAGGTGGCCACAACAGCCAGAGTTGGGCCAGGCTGAAGCCAGGAGTCAGGAGCTTCACCTGAGTCTCCCACATGGGTAGCAGGGGCCCAAGGACTTGAGCTACCTTCCACTGCTTTCTGAGGCCATTAGCAAGGAGCTAGCTGGATCAGAACTGGAGGAGCTGGGATACAACCTGGCGTCCATATGGAATGCTGGCGTCATAGGCAGAAATTTTAACTGCTATGCCACAACACTCGCCCCAAAACTGAACTCTTAATGTACTCCTCACAACCAGCTGTTTGCCCTAGTAACTCCACATTCCACCCAGGTACTCAAACCAGAAGCCCACAGATGGTAAGTTTGTCAGTGAGTCCTGCCTGTAAAATTCACTCAGAGGTGTCCCCTACTCTTCTCCCTACCAAGTGCCATGATGGTAATACCTCTAAGTAAATCTCCACTGCTTCTACACTTGATCTACCCCAGGAGGCTTCCTCCAACTAAAGTAAATAAAAAACAACAAGAATAACCACAATAGCATCATTACCACTATCATCAAGTTGTCCTACCAGGCTTTAGTTTTAAAGGACTCACACAGGTACTCACTCGCTTGTTCCTCACAACAGCTGAATGTAAAATGATGACAGAAAACTCCTCATGTCTGAAAGGTAGTCACTGTGTGGGAGATGTGTCCTATAAAAATGAGGCCTGCTCAAGCCCCCACAGCGGTTTTTATCAGGGTGGAGTACCAAGCTCCCTGCTCCCCACTCCCAACTGCACTCTTTCAAGGAGCTGCTGGCCTCCATGACTGCAAACGGCTGAGCACTCACTGAGCTGTGAGACCTCAGTGAACACCTTTGAACCTCAGATCAGCAAAGAGTGAACATACATTATGAAATGCTTTTCTGACACCAAGACGCATCACCCAATTAAAGAACTTCCCTCCAGCTTTCTAAAATTCAAGCAAGGAACCTTCTAGAAAAGAAAAGAAGTGAAGGGCAATTACTCCTACCAGCTAATAAATTATACTGTAAGATTACAGTTATTAAAAGCTTGATACCAACCCAGGAATAGACAAATCAATGAAATAGAAATGAAATTCCAGAAATAGATGAAAACACAAGTCTAAGTTCATATATAAAAAAAATAAGAAAAATAAAGAGTCCAAATCAGTGAACTAAAAACCAAAAAAACCTACTTGGTCCCTTTGCTGCATTTACTATGAGAATGAAAACCATTCTCAGCATACTGTCAACATCCAGAAAATGTCATTCTTACTCTAAAGAGACACAAAGTTATTGTGAAAGGCCCCAAAGGAACCCTGTAAAGAGACTTCAATCACATTAATGTAGAACTCAGTCCCAGATGACAAGATCAATTTGTAATATTGCAATGATGCAATAAATGATCTCTACGGATTTGGGACTTTTTCTTGAGTTGATTATCCTTTTCAACTACTTGGTAAGTAAATAGCACAGGGATAAGCTTGTAGTGTGTAAGGAACAATACAGAAGGAGTAAAAGCCTATTTGGGGATAACTGACTACCTATCTGAAGAGAGAAAAAGTTGGCATATTAATTACACAGACAGGTATGTAGGTGGAGGTACAGACACTGCAGCATAATTATTTTAAAAACAACCTACAATCATTCATTAATCATGTGCTGGTTATGGTAGTTACACAAGAAAATATAATGCAACCATTAAGAAGGAGGTAGCCCCTAAGTCATGATAAGGACATAGAGAATTACAAAAACAATGTATATATCAAGACTTTATGGGTACAAAAACAAATACAGAGGAATACACACAAATGCTCTTACATACACAGAACAGTGGTTGAAGACTTACAGAGAAATTTAATGCATTTACTTCGGTTGCTAAGATGGCGGCCATTGGAGGGTGAACCAACGGCAAAAGGAAGACCTTTCTCTCTGTCTCTCACTGTCCACTCTGCCTGTCAAAAAAAAAAAAAAATGGCTACTTTTCAATTAAATCATTATTTTAACTGGAAGGCTTTTTGCATGAATATTATTAATTTCTTAATATTCTTCCATGAGTATTATTAAACTCAAAGTAGGGAAGAAGAAAAGTTTTCTGGAGGATCCAGACATTCAGATTTCAAGAGAGGCAAAAACAAAAAACAAAATGGGGAGAGAAGAACAAAAATGAGAGAGATTCAGTCAGGAACCCAACTAATGGGTAGGAGACAACTCTTCATTTCAAGTTATTTAGTAACTAGAGACGTTCTCGTTTCAAAATGAATAAAATAAGAAATAGAGAAATATTTCTTAGGCCATCTAGATATATAAATATATCAATAGTCATCGGTTTGAGTCACCAACAGAATGTCTTAGCAAAGACTCTAAACTTGAGGGCCTCCAGAGTGCAGGGAGGAAGCAGCAGAAATCACCAACAACTGGCTAGCAACTGACCCAGCTGACCCCTGCAATGGCCTGGAGAATCTAGACAATCATTACCCAATTTTGTTGTATTTCAGGAGGAGGTAAAGAAATCTCAATTTTAAGTGAATTCTCCTGATTTTTTTAAGGTTTATTTTATTTATTTGAAAGACAGAGTTACAGAGAGAGGTAGAGACAGAGAGAGGTCTTCCATCTGCTGGTTCACTACCCAGATGGCCGCAACGGCCAGAGTTGTGCCGATCCGCAGCCAGAAGCCAGGAGCTTCTTCCAGGTCTCCCATGCAGGTGCAGGGACCCAAGGACTTGGGCATCTTCTACTGCTTTCCCAGGTCATAGCAGAGAGCTGGATCAGAAAAGGAACAGCTGGGACTAGAACCGGCACTCATATGGGATGCCAGCACTTCAGGCCAGGGCTTTAACACACTGTGCCACAGCACCAGCCCCCAATTCTCCTGATTTTAAAATACTTGCCACTAACTGAAAAAAATTTTTAAAAATATGAGCAACATGAGCCAGAAATACCAGTAAAAACTACACTTAAGGGTTAAAAAAAAATGAAACAATGATTTTTGATATTTCCAACTTTTCTTCAATGCTAGATTTGTTTCATTTGTCTTCAGTAAAATGGAAGCTTTCTTTCAGTGTCTTGAAAGTTACAGAAATAGAGAAGTATCATTAAAGCTATGTTCTCTCAAAGGCTAACACAAGAACAAAGGTTTGAGAGAAGTTTCACTAAAACACTGAGTGTTTTGCTTTAAGGTGGATCTTAAAAATAAATGTTAAACTCTCACTCATTAATTCATTCAATAAACCTATTTATGCTAATATAGTCAAGGTAGGCATAACAATCCAATGAGGAGAAATTAAATCCTTGATAAACTGTTATCATTTGAACTTCTGTCTTTCCAATTTGCGTTTAGTAAATATGTTACCAAAACAGAAAGTTAGGAAAATTAAATACCACATATCAAAACATGAATATTTTCTACTAATCCTGTCTTGTGTTATTTAGGGATACTGAGTTTACTGCAACACTACATTAAAAAAGATGAACAGACTACCTGGAATTTCTGTTAGTCAGGAAAATGAAAGCAAATGGTAAAAATGGCAAGTACATACTTCCTATTAATTAGAAAAACTGTAATCATAACACAGTTTTAATTATAATTTTCGTTTTTAAAGATTTATTTATGTATTGATTTGAAAGGCAGGGTGACAGAGAATGAGGAAAAAGAGGAGAAACAAAGAGAGAAAGAGAGATCTTCTACCACTGAGTCACCCCTCAAATGGCCATAACAGCCAGGGCTAGGTCAAGCCAAAGCCAGGAGCTGGGAACTCCATTCTAGTCCCTTCATAAGTGGCAAGGGCTCAACTACTTGTGCCATCACCTGCTGCCTTCCCAGGAACATTAACAGGAGGCTGGATCAGAAGTGGAATGGCCAGGACTTGAACCTGTACTGTTATGGGATGCCATTGCTGCAAGTGGCAGCATAAACTGCTGAGCCATAACGCCAGCTCTAAAAACTGATGATTTTTTGAAGTGTAAGTAAATAAATGTGTTTGTGTGTGTGTGTGTGTGGACAGGAGGAGCACATGTATCCTCTTACATAAAGATAAATCAATAGATCTATCAATGGTGGGGACCATGCTTAAAATTTTTTTTATTTTTTTATTTTTTTTATTTTTGACAGGCAGAGTGGACAGTGAGAGAGAGAGAGAGACAGAGAGAAAGGTCTTCCTCTTTGCCGTTGGTTCACCCTCCAATGGCCGCCGCGGTAGCGCGCTGCGGCCGGCGCACCGCGCTGTTCCGATGGCAGGAGCCAGGTGCTTATCCTGGTCTCCCATGGGGTGCAGAGCCCAAACACTTGGGCTATCCTCCACTGCACTCCCTGGCCACAGCAGAGAGCTGGCCTGGAAGAGGGGCAACCGGGACAGGATCGGTGCCCCGACCGGGACTAGAACCCGGTGTGCCGGCGCCGCAAGGCGGAGGATTAGCCTGTTGAGCCACGGCGCCGGCCCATGCTTAAAATTTATTTTCCTGGAATAATGATGAATTTGAGGGACAAACTGGCCCACACCCATTTGATGTGGCTCCTCACTCCAGAAGTCTGAACCTGTGCTTCTGACTAGTTACCATTCCCAGCAAGTTTACTCTAGCAAATTGAGCTAATGTAGCCTTTTAATGGACTAGGCATAATTCAGTACACTAGCAAGTGCTGATTCATTTCCGGCCCACTACTTTAATAATTATTATTCTAAAACTGTTCAGTAACCAAATATTACTAATGAAAATACTTCAAAGTAAGAGTCAATCAGTTCAAGTGAAGTATTAAGAGAGGCCAAAGTTCATGACACCGAGGATGATGTATTAGTAATTGAAATAGGGAACACATTCAGGAACAAAGAAAGGGGAAGATACTATCTGGAGTTTTAATGGTCAAAAGCCTAGCATAGAACATCTGGCAGAAGGCTGGAAACACAGGTGCTTGTTTAAGAAGCCACCAGAGGTGCTGCCGCTGTGGCGTAGCAGGTAAAGCTGCTGCCTGCCATGCTGGCATCCCATATGGGCATCTGTTTGAGTCCTGGCTGCTCTACTTCCGTTCCAGCCCTCTGCTATGGCCTGGGAAAGCAGTGGAAGATGGTCAAAGTTCCTGGGCCTCTGCACCCTCAAGGGAAGAGGATTCTGGCTCCTGGCTCCTGATTGACGCAGTTACAGCCATTCTGGTCAATTGGGGAGTGAGCGAGCGGAAGGAAGACCTCTCTTCCTCTCTCTCTCTCTCTGCCTCTCCTTCGCTCTCTCTGTTAACTCTTTCAAATAAATAAGAAAATCTTAAAAAAAAAAAAAAAAGAGGCCACTGGAGAAGAAAGGATCTAGTAAGATGTTCTTGCAATGTATACAGGTGAAGATGTACTAGCAGGAGTACCCTGGTTCCTAGATTCCCTCAAGTTAATGTGAATTTCTGACCTTAATCTCACTGCAGACAGCCTTCCACAGGTGTATATTAAAAAATCACAATGACTCCATGACTTCTTTTCCTTTTGGGGATTCTTGATTTTGACATGTTATAATATTGCACGCTAAGATGATAAGAAAAAAACAAAGACCTGTTATTTCTCTCTTAAAATCTGCCTATTTTTGGTAAGATATGCAATGCTGGGGCAGGGGAAATGCAGCTCTGGTAAAACAAGAAGCACAGGTTTACTTAGGTGATCTAACCAGAAAAGCCAATAATAAAAAGGTAGACATTCAGTAATATCATTGACTTTTCTTTAAAAAATAATTTTGGAGAACTATAAATCTGGAAACTTTAAATTTAAAACTGGAAAAATCTGCATAATGCCTTGTGCATTTAATATGATACTCTTAATGCCAATATTACATTTTGTAATCTTATCTATAAATTTCTTCAAAAAACGTTCAGAAAAGATTCTAGTCAATGATCACCCTAAATACCTGAAGAGTTATCCAAAACTGAAGTGTTCCAGTTTGTGTAAACTGAATCTTAACCTAAATCCATGTATGAAAGTCTGCATTTCTAGATTCCTCCTAGGTGAAATGCTTCAACTATTCAGTCAGGAAAGTCAAGTCTAATTATAAGATGATGCAGTGCCTCTGTGGGGAAGCTGCCTCAATGACAAATGAAGCAAATTAGCCAGATGAAGCACTGCTCTTTCACATTTGGAAAATAAAGCTTTTAATTCTATAATTTATAGAAAGGTCACACCAGGAGCAACCGTGGAACAGCACTAATAAATAATCACCTCTATGTGTAAATGGGATCTTTGTAGACTAATGCGTACCAGCTGATTTCTAGAAACTAAGCTAAAACTATTCCTCGAGATAACCAATTACAAGACAGAAAACAGCTTATTTGGGTCATGTTTTGCACAAAAACATAAGTCTCACATTTTTGGCCCCAGCAACATGAGAAGGTAAGGCACAGAGGACATCTTGTATACCTGGTGCCATGTGGGGCAGGTGCTGGTTGCGCCCCAACTTGCAGGCCAGGCATGCTTCTTACCACACATCCTGCCGGGTGCTGGTTTCTGCTCTTTGAGGCCTCCCACCCAATTCATGACCAGGCCCAGACCTGTCCAGGTAGAATCTTATGAGATTACCCAGAGCAGTGCTATGTTGAGTTCACCCTATTTGTCCTGGGTTCTGTCTTCTTTTCTTAAAGTCACACTACAAACTGAGAACAATCAGCAATGCTTAAGAAAGAACATGAGAATAATCAGGATTCAACTGCTTGTTAGCCCATAACTCCCATACAGACTACTTTAAGGAGGGCAGATAGGGTGAGGGGGACAACAAAAATGCTACAGAAGATACTCCATGGCAAGGAAAATTTCCAAGTCGACACTGCTCTGAAAACTGGGGGAATCAAAGGGTACTGGTGGGAACACATTATCAAACTGGTTACCAAGTGCTTTCATTTCCAGACCCTATTCTAAGTACCAGGAATCACTGTGGGTACAGTGGATATAGTGAGAGCGGGCTACAGGGGGGTGGAAGTCAAAGTCCTCACTTTGTGTGGTCTTTACATTCTAGTAGAACCATAACACAAACACATCTTAATTAAAGTGGGCTGTTTTCTGGCTAGTCATCAAGTATTTCACTGTGTGAAAATGGACAATAGGAGAAAAAATCCCCACTGCTACCAGGGTTTTATTTTCTATTACAATGAAAATCAATAAAAGCAACACAATGCCAGACAATAGAAAAGCTTAAACCTCTGATAGGAGATATACTTTCACGGTTCACATGGTGTGCTTTTTGGGGGCTGAAACTCAATCCATGGAAATCAGAGCCAGTTAGTGAGAAAGTAAACAAAAACCTGCAGGTTTTCTCACACATTCAAGAAGAAAAAAAAAAAAAATCTCAGAGGTAAACAGGTTTAACAAGCTACACCCATACTTACACCTCTGTAAACCACTTGGCTTGCCTTCCCCAAACCAAATCTATCTTTCTAACCTCAAGCTGCAGCCCAGTGGGAATCAGAGGACTCAAGTTCTATCAAGGCAGTTTATAAAAGCACTCCCCACCTCATTCTCATGTCCAAGGTGCCCACTCTGAGGAGCCAAGGGAAAATGAAAGGAGGGCAAAGGTACACCTTAAGAGAAATGGAGGGAGGGAGGAAAGGTTAAGTAACAATGCTCAAGGAAGGAAACTGTTGGGTCAAAGTTCATGCAGCAGAAGTTGAGAGTAGAGAAGCACAGAAAGTGCCTAGGCCAGGAGGTCTTACGGTACTGCACTAGAGTGGTTGCCACTCCCCCACCCCAGAATCTTGCATGTTGTGTCTACAGTGATCATAGACAAAGAAAAGCACCTGTTCTCCAAGGACAACTGTACAACCCTGGGATTTTCCTATTAACTGTGGAATGACCTGTCTGGCTACCTCCTGCCAGAGCCATGTAGGGGGCAGCACACAATGCCCTCAGTATGGTGGAGCCTGAGAGGTCATCCAACTCAGACCTATACTCAATACCTGGATAGAGAAATAAACATGAGTACTTGGGCCCCTACCATGCACATGGGAGATCTGGATGGAGTTCCTGGTGCCCGTCTTAGACTTGGCCCAGCACAGGCTGCTCGCTCGCTCGCTGACTCTCTCTCTTTCCCTCTCTGCCGCTCTGCCTTTAAATAAATAAATCTTAACAACAATCTTATACAATGGAGGACTAGGAGGAGATAAATGGAAAAAAACTGAGAAAAGAGCCCTGCAAAAAGTAGGAGGCTTCAAGGGCATCTAGCAGGTGTCCTACAAGAACAAAAGCAATAAAGGTTGAGTACACAACCCCAAGCTGGGGGCCCTGTGGTTCTCCTCCATACAGCTTGCCATGGTTGCCAGGCTTACAGATATTACGGGCCCAGGAAGCTCCACAGACACCAGTTTAATAAACTCAGCTGAATGGAGTTCTCAGGTTTCCTCATAGCATGATTTCCCAGGAGCTTTTTCTTTTCTTTTTTTTTTTTTTTTTTTAGAAAATTTTTATTTAATAACTATAAATTTCGAAGGTACAATTTTTGTATTATAGCAGTTTTTTCCCCCCATAACCATTCTCTCATCCACAAACCATCCCATCTCCTACTCCCTCTTCCATCCCATTCTTAATTAAGGTTCATTTTTAGGCCGGCGCCGCGACTCAATAGGCTAATCCTCTGCCTGCAGTGCCGGCACACTGGGTTCTAGTCCCGGCCGGGGCGCCAGATTCTGTCCCGGGTGCTCCTCTTCCAGTCCATCTCTCTGCTGTGGCCGGGGAGTGCAGTGGAGGATGGCCCAAATCCTTGGGCCCTGCACCTACATGGGAGACCAGGAGAAGCACCTGGCTCCTGCCTTCGGATCAGCGCGGTGCGCCGGCCGCAGCACGCCAGCCACAACGGCCGTTGAGGGGGTGAACCAATGGATAAAAGAAAGACCTTTCTCTCTGTCTCTCTTTCTCACTGTCCACTCTGCCATTTATATGAAAGTGAAAAAAAAGATTCATTTTTAATTATCTTTATATACAGAAAATCAACTTAATATATACTAAGATTTTAATAGATTGCACCCACACAGACACACAAAGTATAAAGTACTGTTTGAATACTAGTTTTACCATTAATTTGCATAGTACAACACATTAAGGACAGAGATCTTACATGGCGAGTAAGTGCACAGTGACTCCTGTTGTTGATTTAACAACTGACTCTCTTGTCATGAGATGCCAAGGCTATGGAAGCCTCTTGAGTTCACAAATTCCAACCTTATTTAGAGGAGCCTTTAATATGTTCCTGTGGATGGTTACCTATCTGAGTTTTTTAGACGGTGTCTTTCCTAACCCACCTGACCACAGATTCACCAGCTTGCCAGTGTCTCATAAATGTGAATCCCCCACAGACTTTCATATTTTAATCACATTAGTGAAATCCCATAGAAGTGAAGTTTTCCATTATTTCTTCTATAGTCTTAAACATCATATGCTGAATATAGCTAAATATTCTCAAAAGCTCAGAGATATTCTTGTGAAGAAGCATTATTTCAACATAACGTGGTTCTGCATATGCTAGATGGGTTTCCTTTCCCTCCAATCAGTAAAGCTGTTGACTGGCCCTATCCTATGATATCTCATGACTGCTCCCTACAGTTTTTATGACTGCCTGTCAAAGTTCATAAACCCCTTCTTGTAGCTTGATGTGTGATATCAGAAGGACTATAAAGAATCACAAAATACAGATTTTGCTCTTTAGAGTCATAGCTGGCTGCTTATTCACAATTAACTCAAGCCACTAAGGGCCCAAAACACTCAACTATAAAGTAAATCTAATAGTATTTATTTCAGAGGGCCAGGGTCTCCTTCCAGATCTCAGGTCAGCTCCCAAGGTCCTGGATGAGTTTCTGGCAGGCAGTGTGTCTCACCATATCTTATATGTAAATGAAGGTGCCTCTTCAAGTACTCAAAGTTTATCTAATCCTCATGAGATTACTCTGAGGTAAAAGAAGGCCAATGAAATAGAAGACTAAATAATTTTTATGTAGTTGTCCAGAGTATACAACAAGATAACAGTCTCTGGATCCTCACTCTCCACTTAGTATCCTACACACATTGTAGCAGGCTCTGTCTAGTAAACAGCAACAATAAGAAGAATAGGGGAAAATATGCATATATATTTATTTATCCTTTATACTTCAAATAAGAGAAAAAGGCAAATAAATAATCTCTAAAGAAATTTGTACCACATATTTTTCCAATAATATGAGGCTCAAGAGAGGTGATACACCAAGGACATTTAATATTAAGGAATTTAAAAGGTATACGGTTTCACAATACTTGTTTCATCATTATTTCAATAGCTAAAAGATAATGTTTAATGCACTGTTGTGAATTTTATTAGCCACAATGAGCTAAAATATTATGGAGATAAGTCATCTCTGAAAATGATTACTCTTTGAGATTCATGCAAGAACATGAACTATGGAAAGACGTACCAGGTACCTTCAGTCCCTATAAAAACCAGAAATGGCATGGAAAGCTTAGAAATCTTGCTCTCAGGAAAATATCTGGTTACATTGTGAATTCAAATGAAATGTTTACCTTGATGAAACTGTAAAGACTCATGATACCATAAAGTTGTCCAGACCTTGATTTGTGAAGTCATACAGATACTTCTTACATGAAAAAAGGTAATACTGACTAAAAATAATCATATTACTAAAAGAATATGCTCAAAATATAACTATCAGAATATTTTATGTTTCTGAGATATATGCCATCAGAGATTCTAATTATGAAGTGTTCATGAAAGTGTTAACCCATGGGTATTCCCGGAAGGGCCTGTTCTCATGACTGGCCCTTGACCTGAACACTTGGGATGTGAGCTATTGGAATATCTGGATAGAATTGGTTTGTATGCTCCCAGCCTGGACTACACTGTACCACTTTGTGTAGAAAGTCTGTGTAAACAATGTAATTTATGGTGAACACCAGCTTTCTTTTTAGGGAACCACAGTTTGAGTAACTGCAGCCAGTCACACAGGCACTGTGTCCCCAAATGATCGATTCGAGATAAAAATCCTGGATTGCTTGGACAAGGGAGGTTCCATGACATACAGCATATGGCAAATGTTGCCACAATTCATGGCTAGAGAAACATGTCCAGTGCAACTCTGCTGAAAGAGGAGGGTTCTTGGAACCTTGAGCCCGGTCTTCTCCAGACAACTTGGTACACCTTTTTCCTTTGCTTGCTTTGCCGTAATCAACTGCCTACATATAATAAACCGCCTGCATGGGTGTCCCATGAATTCTAGCAAAGCACTGAACATTTGGCAAGCTCTATTTTGCCAATCCTGATCCAGAATAACTCAGATTCAATAAAAATGATTGTTCTCAATTTCTTTTCAAGGTTGAAAAAAAATAAACAGATAAAAGGAAAACCTCAAGATTCTTTTCCTCATCATTTAAATGTACCTTAATATGCTACAACAGAACACTGAAATTCAAATCACCTAAATTAGATGTAGAAATGAATTTTAAAATTCAACTTATCATTTACTGCAACTCTATAACCTCACAAAATAACCAAATATTGCAAAGAGAAAACCCAAGTGTATGACTCCCCTGGCCAGCATCGGGTATTCCAGATTGGCTGATATTCTCCTGCACTAGTTTTCTCAAATTTCATAACAAAGCACAATTGTAGCAGCTTAAAGCAACACCCAATAACACCTAACTCACTGTTCTGTTCACACTGTAATCAGGCAAATAAAAGGCAAAGCATGGCATGGTTAAGTGCTCTTTATAGGATCTCCCAAGGCTAAAATCAGCCACTGGCTAGGCTGCCTTCTCATATGGAGGCAAGATTCAGTTCCTTGGAGACTGGCATCCTTGATTTCTTACTAGCAGTCAGCAAGGGCCACTTGTCTCTGGATAGGCCACTTACATTACTGCCCTAGTGGACTCTTCCATTTTCAAAACCAGTCAGCAACAGATAAATCTTCTTGTGCAATTCTTGTATAGTTCTTGCAATTGGCTCTTAGCCAAAAAGTTTAAGACATTTAATTTACCCAATAACCAGATTCAATGTTATTCAAATAAGATATCAACACCCCTACAAAGGAACAGTGAGGGAAGACTTTGAAAAGATCTTTTTCTCAGAAGAATCCTATCTCAAGGCATTATAAAATGGCAGATTTCCCAGGAACAATGCAAACTTCCTAGAAATACTAAACTGGCATTTACATAAATCTTAAGTATTCAGGCAACATAGGACTTTGAATAAAGACAAATCAAAAAGCTTTTTTTTTTTTTGTTATTTTTTTTTTATTTTTTTTGTTATTGTACTAGGTTCTTAAGAGTACTCATAAGAGTACCAAATTTATTTAAATTCCTGTCTTCCTCACTCACAATCACCGATTCAATGACAAATATCTTAAAAGAAATTGAAGAAAGCAAAAAAACTTCTAATAGATTAAGAGTATAAAACAATTAGACCTATTTCTTTGAAGGTCCTGCTTTAGAAAAACATTTTTTTTTTTTTTGTTTTCTGCTTACTTACCAACTCAATCTACTTTGCCTGAAGCTAAAGAAGAAAAACAAAAAAATACAGCTTCTAAACTACACTAGGCAAATTAGGAAAATTTCCTACCTTGAAAACTAACTACCAGTTTTGGCTACAAATCTACCAGGTTTAATCTACTGTCATTAAATACTGACTGGTTTTAAATGGCATTTCTTGAAACAGAGGCTTTGTCTCCTTAAGTAAATTAGGTAGAACTAAATGCCAAGTTGTCCAGTTTAAATCAGAAGACTGAAACAGCAAAACATTAGGAGAACATCTAAAAGAGGCCCAGGGTAGAAACAATCAAGATGATATTCTCTTTTTCCTGGACAGCCATAAAAAAGGACTTAGGTCAACCTGAAAAGATACTTAGACTTCAAAACTTTATATACTTGTATAAGGTAAAATAATTTGAAGCCATTTGAAAATATATCTAAAATGGGACAAAATATATTTTTATTGTACTTCTAAGTAACAGTTTAACTGCTTTTGAATAATGGATACAATCTTTAAAAGCATAAATGGACAAATTAGAATATAAATAAAGCAAACAAGGTTTTAACTTTTAAAGATTTATTTGAAAGGCGGAGTGACATACAAGAGACAGACAGTGGCCCGGCACTGTGGCATAGTAGGCTAAGCCTCTACCTGTAGTGCTAGCACCCTATATTGGCTCCAGTTCGTGTCCCCACTGCTCTTCTTCTGAAGCAGCTCTCTGCTAATGGCCTGGGAAAGTAGTGGAAGATGGCCCAAGTGCTTGACCCCCTGCACCCTCGTGGGAGACCTGGAGGAAGCTCCTGGCTCCTGGCTTTAGATAGGCCCAACTCTGGCCATTGCAGCCATTTGGGGAGTGAACCAGCAGATGGAAGACCTCTCCCTCTCTCTCTCTTTCTCTCTGTCTGTATCTCTCTCTCTTTTTTTTTTTTTTTTGACAGGCAGAGTGGACAGTGAGAGAGAGACAGAGAGAAAGGTCTTCCTTTTGCCGTTGGTTCACCCTCCAATGGCCGCCGCGGTAGCGCGCTGCGGCCGGCGCACTGCGCTGATCCGATGGCAGGAGCCAGGTGTTTATCCAGGTCTCCCATGGGGTGCAGAGCCCAAACACTTGGGCCATCCTCCACTGCACTCCCTGGCCACAGCAGAGAGCTGGCCTGGAAGAGGGGCAACCGGGACAGGATCGGTGCCCCAACCAGGACTAGAACCCGGTGTGCCGGCGCCGCAAGGCGGAGGATTAGCCTAGTGAGCCGCGGCGCCGGCCTCTGTCTGTATCTCTGCCTCTCAAATAAATACATGCATCTTTAAAACTAAAATGGGATGCCAGTGTTGCAAGCAGAGGGTTAAGCCAAAACCCTCTGTGCCAAAACATCAGCCCCCTGCTATTTTAAGAAGAAGGTTTTATTTTCTTCTAAAATTACTTTTGATTGGGTTTCTCCACATCTGTCTTTAACCTGATTTTTTTTTAATTTTCTGAAGTGGACCACGGAAAAACAATGGCTCAATAGAAACCACAACCACATATAGAATGAGTTAAACAAAGGAACCTAAAAGAATATATGCCAATAAGTCAAGACCAAAACAGCAGCACACAATTACCAGGGTTGACAACAGCAGTTAAAAAAAAACATCAGGAGTAAACAGTTTATTTCTCCTAGGACCCTGCCCCTGGACATTTATGTCTGTAGGTCATTATCTTTAACATTTGATTTACCTTTTTAATTTGAAATTTTAAAGTGTTTATATATATATATATATTTTCATCTACTTGAAAGGCAGAGTGACAGCCAGAGAAACAGAGAAAGATCTTCCATCTGCTAGTTCACTTCTCAAATGTTCACAGCAGCCAGGGCTCATCCAGGACAATGCCAGGAGCCTAGAACTCTATCCAGATCTGCCATGGATGACAGGTGCCCAAATCCTTCAGTCATTCCAACTGTCTCCTAGGATCTACATTAGTAGGAAGCTGGAGTCAGGAGCCAGAGCCAAGAACTAAACCCAGGCTCTCCAATATATTTTAGTATATGTGCTGCCGCAGCGAACACTAGGATCTCCAATATAAATGTAGCATCCTAACCACGAGGCTAACCATATGTCCTAGACTAGAGAATTTATACTGAATGTGATTTTTTTTTATTTTAAATTCAACTTATCACTGAAGAGATGACTGAGGTCTTTATTATTTTTAAAAGTAGCAGCATTATTGAAATACTACTTCCCCAATATGGTAGAGTTTTTTAGAATTTCTATGTCATTTAAGGAATATATTCTTTAGCAATATGCTAAATATTTTCATGTTTACTTCCATTTTCCACAGTGAGATCACATGGTTGATAATTAAGAAATAAGTTCTTGAAGATCCTAGTTCTAATCCTACCCTGATTTCTCACTCTTTTTTTTTTTACTTTTTTTTTATTATTAATTTTTTTTTATTTTTTGACAGGCAGAGTGGACAGTGAGAGAGACAGAGAGAAAGGTCTTCCTTTGCCGTTGGTTCACCCTCCAATGGCCGCTGTGGCTGGTGCCCTGCGACCAGCGCACCGCGCTGATCCGATGGCAGGAGCCAGGTGCTTCTCCTGGTCTCCCATGGGGTGCAGGGCCCAAGCACTTGGGCCATCCTCCACTGCACTCCCTGGCCACAGCAGAGAGCTGGCCTGGAAGAGGGGCAACTGGGACAGAATCCGGCGCCCCAACCGGGACTAGAACCCGGTGTGCTGGAGCCGCAAGGCGGAGGATTAGCCTAGTGAGCCACGGCGCCGGCAATCACTCTCTTTTTTTAATCTTATAGCATTACCACATTAACCCCTGAGAGGAATACTAGGCACTGTGTTCCAAAAGTTAATCTGGACAAGGTTTTAATATCTCTGAGCCTCAAAAAGGAATACCAGCTGTTCACTTGGACTTACCTCGAATGGTGGAACTAGAAATGTGCCAGGGGATTTCAAATCAATCTTACCAAGGAGGCAGGTACCAATGCCAGCGCACTTGGTAAAGTGATAAGTATAAATACACAACCGATCAACAAGATAGGGTATGTGTTGAAGAGATTTCACAAATAAGACCAGTGTAAGCAAATAATGAAGGATAGAATTAAAAGGGAGAGAATGATCCTGTGGGGGAAGCAGGACACACAGCAGACTTATAGAATGGCAAATGCCCAAAACACCACTCCTGCCTCAGAATCAACCCTTGGGACATTCGGATCTGGCTAAAAGGTCCATGAGAGTCTCACAGGCATGGAAAGCCATGACACGATGGCAAAAAACAATCTAAATGAAAGACCCTGGTGAACAAGAGCCCAGCAGAAAGAACAGGCCATCAAGGAGAGAGGCACCTTTCTCTGAAGGGAGGAAGGAATCTCCACTGTGACACGGCCTTGACTAAACAAGTTCAGAGTTGGTGAACTCAAGGGACTTCCATAGCCTAGACAGCTCATAGCAAGAGTCTCGGGTGATTGCTGACGTCATAAATAAGAGTGCCAATTGTTAAATCAACAACGGGAGTCACTGGGTACATGCTCCCCACGTAGGATCTCTGTCCTTAATGTGTTTTACTATGAAGCGTAAAAACACTACTAGTCGAACAATACCCTATACCTTGTGCGGTTGTGTGTGTGCAGCCTGTTGAAATCCTTGCTTAGTATATACTAAGTTGATCTTCAGTATATGAAGGTAATTAAAAATGAAACTCGATAAAGTGCGGGAAGGGAGAGGGAGAGGGGAGGGCCACGGGAGGGAGGGAGGTTGGGGTGGAAGCCACAACAATACAAAAGTTGTAAATTCACATTTATGAAATAAAAAATTTTTTAAAAAAAGGAATACCAGCTGTAAAAAAGGATTGATAAGTATTTCATAAAGTCATCAATAGAGTAAAAAATGAAATTATAAAAAGTGTGGTAAGGTTCTTAAGAATAAGGATAGTAGCTTGTCTTACTTCTATTGCCTAGTATTAACTACGCAAATGGTTACCAGCATATCAAACAGCACACCTTCCTTTCTTTACTAGTCAAAGAGTAATTACATGTTTTCTGTGTGTCAGGCGTAGTTCCAGGCTGGGGACAAAAGATAAATAAGACACTTTTCTTGACCTTAAGGAACTTATAATATAGAAAAAAAAAACAAAACAAAAAAGAAAATACATCAGTTAACATAAAGAGGTATGGGTGCTACCTTAAGTATGGGGCATGGGAGGAGTCAAAGGGAAGGGCTCAAGGTCATGAGCAAGAATATCTTCCCTAAAGAGGTGATGTCAAAGAATTCAAAGGTATACAAATAGGGAAGGAAGAAGTCAAACTATCCTTATTTGCTGATGATATGATTCTATATATAGGGGATCCAAAAGACTCGACGATGAGACTATTGGAACTCATGAAAGAGTTTGGTAAAGTGGCAGGATATAAAATCAACACACAAAAATCAATAGCCTTTGTATTCACAGACAATGGCCTAGTTAAGGAAGGTATTCTAAGATCAATCTCATTCACAATAGCTACAAAAATATTAAATACCTTGGAATAAACTTAACCAAGGACATCAAAGATTTCTACAATGAAAGTTACAAAACATTATCAAAGAAATAAAAGATGTAAAGAAGTGGAAAAATCTCCCTTAGTCATGGTTTGGAAGAATCAAGATCTTCAAAATGTTCATACTACCAAAAGCAATTTGTATATTCAATGTGATCCCAATCAAAAATACCAATAATATTCTTCTCAAATATAGAAAAATGATGCTAAAATTCATATGGAAACACAAGAGACCCTGAATAGCTAAAGAAATTTTAAACAATAAAAAACAAAGCTGGAGGCATCACAATACCAGACCTCAAGGTATATTATAGGGAAGTTGTAATCAAAACAGCCTGGTACTGCCACAGAAACAGATGTATAGACCAAAGGAACAAAACAGAAATGCAAGAAATTAATTCACATATCTACAATCAACTTATCTTTGACAAAGGAGCAAAATTCAACTCTTGCAGCCAAGACAGTCTCTTCAACAAATGGTGCTGGGAAAACTGCATCTCTGCATGCAGAAATATGAAACAAGACCCATATCTTACACCACACACAAAAATTCACTCAAAATGGATCAGAGACCTAAATCTATGATCCATTACCACCAAATTATTCAAGAAAATTGGGGAAACCCTACAAGACATTGGCATGGGGAAAGACTTCTTAGAAAAAACCCCAGAAGCACAGGCAAACAAAGCCAAAATTAACAAGTGGGATTACATCAAACTGAGAAGCTTTTATACTGTAAAAGAAACACTCAGCAAAGTGAAGAGGCAACAGACAGAATGAGAGAAAGTATTTGCAAACTATGAAACTAACAAAGGATTAACTTCCAGAATCTATAAAGAGCTCAAGAAACTAAACAACCATCAAACAAACAACCTAGTCAAGAAATGGGCAAAGGACCTGAACAGACATTTTTCAAGAGAGGAAATTCATATGGCCAAAAAATACATGAAAAAATGCTCAGGATCACTAGCCATCAGGGAAATGCAAGTCAAAACCACAATGAAGTATCACCTCACTCCTATTAGAATCGCCCTCACACAGAAATCAACAAACAACAAATGATGACAAGGATATGGGGAGAAAAGTACCTTAATCAACTGTTGGTGGAAATGTAAACTGGTACAGCCACTGTGGAAGACAATATGGAGATAACTCAGAAAGCTGAATATAGACCTACCATATGACTCAACCATCCCACTTCTGGGAATTTATCCAAAGGAAATGAAATCAGCATATGAAAGAGTGATCTGTATCCCCAAATTCATCTCAGCAAAATTTTCTTTTTTTCTTTTCTTGACAGGCAGAGTGGATAGTGAGAGAGAGAGAGACAGAGAGAAAGGTCTTCCTTTTTGCCATTGGTTCACCCTCCAATGGCTGCTGCAGCCAGCGCATCGTGCCGATCCGAAGCCAGGAGCCAGGTGCTTCTTCTGGTCTCCCATGCGGGTGCAGGGCCCAAGGACTTGGGCCATCCTCCACTGCCTTCCCGGGCCATAGCAGAGAGCTGGCCTGGAAGAGGGGCAACCGGGATAGAATCCGGCGCCCCAACCGGGACTAGAACCCGGTGTGCCAGCGCCGCAGGGCAGAGGATTAGCCTGTTAAACCACGGCGCTCGCCTCAGCAAAATTTTAAATAGCTAAGATATGGAATCAACCAAGATGTCCATCAACTGGGGACTGGAAAAAAAAATTATGCTATATATACACTATGGAATACTACACAGTGGTAAAAAAAAAATGAAATCCTTTCATTTGCAAGAAAATGGATGCAACTGGAAACCATTACCCCTAGTGAAGTATGCCAGTCACAAAATGATAAATACCATATGGTCTCTCTGATCTGTGGTAACTAACAGAGTACCTAAAATGAAATCTATAAGAGCGAAACTGACACTTTAAGGCATTGATCTTGGGGTCAGTGCTGTGGTACAGCGGGTTAAAGTCCAGGCCTGAAGCGCCAGCATCCCATATGGGTACCAGTTCTAGTCCCGCCTGCTCCTCTTCTGATCCAGCTCTCTGTTATGGCCTGGGAAAGCAGTAGAAGATGCACAAGTCCTTGGGTCCCTGCACCCGCATGGGAAGACCTGGAGGAAGCTCCTGGCTCCTGGCTTCAGATCGGCTCAGCTCTGACTGTTGCGGCCTTCTGGGGACTCAATCAGCAGATGAAAGACCTCTTTCTGTCTCTACCTCATTCTGTAACTCTGTCTTTCAAATAAATAAAATAAATCTTTAAAAAAAATAAAATGAAAGAAAATGCATCGATTTTGAACAGCCTTTGCCTTGAGTGTCAAGGAATAATATTTTTTTTTCCTTTTTTCTTGATTCTAATGAGTGAATTCTCTACTTGGTATAGGGTTAATTTTTTTTTTTTAATTATATTCTCACTTTCTTTTTTTTTTTTTTTTTTAATTTTTTTGACAGGCAGAGTGGACAGTGAGAGAGAGACAGAGAGAAAGGTCTTCCTTTTGCCGTTGGTTCACCCTCCAATGGCCGCCGCAGTAGCGCTCTGCGGCTGGCGCACCACGCTGATCCGATGGCAGGAGCCAGGTACTTATCCTGGTCTCCCATGGGGTGCAGGGTCCAAGGACTTGGGCCATCCTCCACTGCACTCCCTGGCCACAGCAGAGAGCTGGCCTGGAAGAGGGACAACCGGGATAGAATCCGGCGCCCCGACCAGGACTAGAACCCGGTGTGCCGGCGCCGCAAGGCGGAAGATTAGCCTATTGAGCCACGGCACCGGCCAGGGTTAATTTTATGAGCAGAAAAATTACCTGAAAAATTTATCTCTGTAAATAAGAATGGGAAAGGAAGATGAAGAAGAAGTGTGGGAATATGAATGGGAGGGAGGGAGGGGAGAAGAATACTCATGTTCTCAAATCTGTATATATTAAAAGCATGAAGCTGCATTCCGTAAATAAGATAAAAGACTTTATAAAAAGAAAAAGAAGTAGATGTTTCATAGAAGTTGGGAAGAGGTGGGTTCTCTAAGCAAAGACAACAGTGTGAAGCTGGTGCCGCGGCTCACTAGGCTAATGCTCCGCCTGTGGTGCCAGCACTCCAGGTTCTAGTCCCGGTTGAGGCGCCGGTTCTGTCCCGGTTGCTGCTCTTCCAGTCCAGCTCTCTGCTGTGGCCCGGGAAGGCAGTGGAGGATGGCCCAAGTGCTTGGGCCCTGCACTCACATGGGAGACCAGGAGGAAGCATCTGTCTCCTGGCTTTGGATCGGCGCAACACAGGCCATGGCGGCCATTTGGGGGGTGAACCAATGGAAGGAAGACCTCTCTCTCTCTCTCTCTCTCTCTCTGTCTAACTCTGCCTGTAAAGAGAAAAAGAAAAAGAAAAAGAAAAAGAAAAAGACAACATTGTGGGAAGAGCTTTGGAAGGAACAGGCTGCCATGTTTAGTCATGTATAATTTATTTAGTATGGCTGAGGAAGAAGACAATGTGAACAGTTAGGTTACAAAGGTGCTTAGTATATCTCACAAAGTTCCAAACAAAGGATTTCTATCTCACTGGAGAACTCAGACACCTATTTATGAGCTATTTCTTTTTTTTTTTAAGATGTATTCTATATATTTTTTTTTGACAGAGTTATAGAGAGAGATAGAGAGAGAGAGAGAGAAAGAGATCTTCTATCTGTTTACTCCCTAAATGGCCACAATGGCCAGGGCTGGTCCAAGCTGAAGCTAGGAGCCAGGAACTCCTTCCAGGTCTTCCATGTAGGTACAGGGGCCTAAGCACTTGGGCCATCCTCCACTGCTTTCCCAGGCATTAGTTGGGGGAGCTGGATTGGAAGTGGAGGAACCAAGACTCAAACCAATGACCACATGGGATGCTGGCACTGTAGGCAGTGGCTTAACCCACTACGCTATAGTGCTGGCCCCGTGAACTCTGTTTCTTCAAAGCAACCTACTGTGTGCCACAGGCTTTATTTTTCATGATTTATTTTTATCTTTACTACAGTCCTATAAGGGAAGGAAACTGTTATTGGCTGAATGCTTGTTGCCTTTCAAAATTCCTACCTTAAAATATAATTTTATGTGACAATGCGACAGTTTTGAAGGTGGGTGTTGGGAGGTGATTAGGTCATGACAGTGGAGCCCTCAGGAATGCGATCAGTGCTGTTAGCAGGAAAGGCCAGGGAGCTATCCTTCTGTCTTTCCACCATGTAGGGACATGAGAAGTTGTCATATCATGATCCAGGAAAAGGCCCACACCAGATACACAGATGCTCTTACCTCCAACTTCTAGCTTCTAGAACTATGAGAAATCAATGTCTGTTTTTAATAAGTTACTCAGCCTATGGCATTTTGTTACAGCAGCATAAGCTAACAAAGAAGTTAAGGCTCAAAAAGTTTAACTGATTTGCTTCAGGAATAGAGGAAGAACAGTGCACCAAGCTAGGATCCATGTCAGCGCGCTCAAATGTATGTAAACTTCTGATCACAACACATGTTTCACCTGGCAGGACATACATATATCAAATAGAAACAACAGTTTCATGAAGCAGAACCAAACTTTAGGGGTGTTCATTCTCTTTCCTTAAAAAAAAAAAAAAAAAAAAAAAAAAAAAAAATCTCTGCTTGAAGAATTGATGGAGGAGCAAGTGACCAGCAGTCCCAGTGCTGCCATTTTTTTTCAAGATTTATTTATTTGAAGGGTAGTGTTATAGAGAGAGGGGGAAAGACAGACAGACACACATACACACACACAGCAAAAGAACGAGAGATAGAGAGATCTTCCATCTGCTGGTTCACTCCCCAAATGGCCATAATGAAACCAGGAGCTTGGCTCTTAGGCCATCTGCTGTTGCTTTCCCAGGCACATTAGGCAGGAAGCTAGATCGGAAGTGGAATAGCCTGTACTTGAACTGGCACTCAAATGGGATGTCAGCATGAGAGGCAGCAGTTTAAAGCTGTGCCACAATGCCTGTCACATACCAGTGCTGCTCTTATAAGCCACAGAGGATGAGGATAGAAACTCTGCCTTTGGATTGAATCTTGTATAGGTCCGGTCCTTGGCATCCAGCACCATGAAGATCAGGGGCAGAAGCTGGACAGCAACCAGTGAGAGAGGGTAGGAGGGGTGATCCCACAGACCATAAACCTAGATAACTGTCTCAAGGAACTTTGCTTTAGACAGAAGAATGAGGCGAGAGCTACAGGGGGGAATATGGTTAAAACAGGTACAAGTTGTGTGTTTTCAATCTGAGAAAAGAATTTCCCTTATCTTTTACAAAAATAAGTAAAAAAACAAATAGTGTGGCACTCAATTTCCTCATGGTCTTAATTCTCTAATATTATTTCCTGATGCTCTTCCACAAAAAAAGATCTAACTCAGCTATATCAAATTACTGCTGCTTCCCCAGAAAGCTATTCTTTCTTTGTCTTCGTATTTTTTACATGCTATTTCTTTAACCAAAAATACCCTTCCGCTATGTTGCCTACCTGGTAAACTCCTACTGGGTGTTGAAGACTATTCAAGCATCTGGCATCTGTGATGACGTCCTCTCCCCTCTAACTTCCTCTTAAGAGTGAATTTTGCAAAAGGCACCCAGATACACCCACTGCAATTCTACCATTGGTATTGGTATTTTCCTAGAATTGCTTTAGCATTACCTACTATGGAGTCTTTCTTTTCCCATGGAGGGCTAGTCATCTCTTCCAACAGGTACAAACTGTTTCTATTACTGAATTTCTATATTCTACAAGCATTTGTCTACATTTCTGTCCCTTTTTTCAAACTATGAGCTCCTTGAAAGCTGACTTGATTTCTGTAGGCCTAGATCCGAGACTAGTAGAGAGAAGTCTACTGCTTGAAAGAATATGAAATAAATAAATGTTGACCACATCACTTACGGAAAACTTCTCTTTATCTGATCTCTAAATAACAACAGCAGGGAAAAAATTCTTTCACAATACATCTTTCCCTTATGTGTCAGGAGCCTATCTGAACAGCAACAAAATGGGAAATAAACTTTGTGCCACTTCTGCAGTTGATAGAGAAGGAAACTGAAGAAGTTCCTTCTGCCTTGAGAGGACAGCAAACAGATTTCTCTCTATGGTAGACATCACACACAAAACAGACCTTCTGGAGACCACAACCACATGTACAGATGCTCCTCACTCCATAGATTAACACTTTTGGCCCAATGTTGTGCCTACAAAACCTTTTTTTTTGTTGTTGTTGTTAATCCTGCACAGATGTGGTAAAATTAATGGTATACAACATACTTATAGCAGAGAGTGGATGATGAAACAAATAGAAATTTCCTCCCATTCTTTTAAATCTAAGGATTTAAAAACAAAAAAGTCACTTCTGGAAAAGAATGAACTTCATATGAGCATATAGGAAAGCCGTATTGGGTCATTAGAATTTTTCTAGACTATCATGAAAACATTTTCTTTCTATGTGTATTTTGCTCCCCAGATGATTACTGTCTTAGATAAACCCCTGGAAAAGAAGTCCATTCCACAAAGTGTCCCCTTCATAACTGCCACTAAGAATACCAACTGCCTATCATGACACAGCAACCAAGAAACATGAGGCTGGAGGCTGGAGGCTGGCATAGAGGACAATCAACTTGTGATTTCCTGCTAGACTTTCTCAATTCACACCATGATGAAATGGCTAGTGTTGCAATGCACTTAGGACTTTAGATAAAAACACAGGACACCCAAGACAGAAGTGGCCAGAGAAAGAAGCACCCAGCAGGAAGTTGTTCCTACAAAGGAAATTGCAGTTTCAAAGCTTAAGAGGAAGTCAAGAGGGAGAATTAAGTGTCTTAAGCACTTGAGAAAATATTGAAGAAACTATTTGTGGTCTCAAACACAGTTAAAACACTAACTAGTTCAGGTAAACATTAATTATAAATCCAAAACATTAACAATGCAATTTGGGGTGAAGCTAGCCTACAAAAGTCAAATGTCTATTAAGCATTGTCTTGTTAGGGGCTTCTTCTCTCCATTTCTATTCCTTGCAAAAATTTTTCAGGAAAAAATATACACTATGAATTCAAAGAGACAAAGGGGACAAACACTCTCACTCATCTCAGATTCATATTTCCCTCCATTTTAGAATGTCCCACCTCATCTTCATATACAAACCTACCCAGCCTACATGATTATGGCTACTTCTCCTACAGTTTATTTCCACATGCCAAGGAAATGTACCCTAGTCACAGAGAAGACACTGCTAATCATTTTTTGGCATTATAATTACTATGTTTAGCTTTACATCACACTACTTAATAATAAAATCTAAAGAATCTCTGACAGAAGAGGCTGTTTCTATCCCTTGCATCACTGGGTGTGAATCAAATGGGATGTGCTTTCCCACTTATTTAATTCTCTTTTTAATTTTTAAACTCATGTCCAGAATTCTCTTCTGATGCTTATAAACATTCACAGAATAGACCTGTTCCAGAGCTAAGCAGGAAACTGAATAAGAAGCTTTATGTAAGTTAACAACGTTACTACAGGAAAGATTGTTGGCAAATTTTCCTAAGGGAAAATACTCACTTTCTTTGCCCCAGGTTAACCATACATTTAGCCATGTCTGTCCAGAAAGATGTTGAAGTTCCTGCTCCCATGATGTTTTTCTCTCTTCACATCAAAGCCATAGCACATTCACCTTAGCAAGACAATGCAAGGTAACAAGGACCTACTTTTTATTTGGATTACTAAAAATTTATTTTAGTATCACCATTTTACTGAAAACCAACTATACTCAGCAGCATGATCTTCCTAGCAAAACTGCCTTTTTGACCTCTCAGTTCCTTCCCACTCTGTCAACAAAAGTGACATCTGCAAGAGACTGCAAGTTTTTGTCCTCCTGGAATTGCTGAAACTAGTCCCCAATGTGATAATATTAGGAAGTGGGGCTTTTGGAAGGTGACTAGGTCATGGAGGCAGAGCCCTCATAAATGGGATTAGTGTCCTTATGAAAGAGGCTCCTGAGAACTGCCCCACCCCTCCCACCATGTAAAGTTACAGAAAATGTGGCTGTTGATGAGCCAAGCAACCAGATCTGCTGGCAGCCTGATCTTGGACTTTCCAGTCTCCAGAGCTATAAGCAATTCTACTGTTTATAAACCACCAAATCTGTGTTGTTTTCTTATAGTAGCCCAACTGAATTAAGAAAACACCTGTCATTCTATAATTATTTTTTAAAAGATTTTATTTATTTATTTGACAGAGTTATAGACAATGAGAGAGAGAGACAGAGAGAAAGGTCTTCCTTCCGTTGGTTCACTCTCCAAATGGCCACCACGGCCGGAGCTATGCCAATCCGAAGCCAGGAGCCAGGTGCCTCCTCCTGGTCTCCCATGCGAGCGCAGGGGCCCAAGCACTTGGGCCACCTTCTACTGCTATCCCAGGCCATAGCAGAGAGCTGGACTGGAAGAGGAGCAACTGGAACTAGAACCTGGAGCCCACATGGGATGCCGGCACCACAGACAGAGGATTAACCTAGTGCGCTATGGCGCTGGCCTCTCAATCTATAATTTTTAATTTAGCTTTTAAATCACTATGTTATTACCATCTTCATCTTCCCTGTTTCCCACCAGACGTATTTTTTCCTCCAACTAGCAAAGCAAAATTCCTTACTGGCCTTTAATCATTTCTCATACATTTCTTGAACACCAAGTATCTGCTGGATGCTGCTGCTACAACGCTGACTAACAGTTAGGCTGATTATGGACTAAGTATTATGAAAGGAGTGGAGAGGGCCAGCAGGAAGAAGGTGAAAGCTAGTGGTAGAATTTCTTGCCTTTTCTAACCAGTTAAACTTCTTTTTATTCCATATTCCCACTGTCTTAAGTATGTGAATTTCTACAATGGTCCACACTACTTGTGTGCTTCAACTGTTGTTCTCATACTCTGTGTTAGTTTCCTATTTCTAGGTAACAAGTGACCACAAACTTGTTGGCTCAAAGCAAGACCCATTTATTAACTTACACAGTTCCGCAGGTCAGAAGTCCTGCAAGTTTTAGCTGGGTCCTCTGCTCAGGCTATGGCAAAGCTGAAATCTATGTGTTGGGTAGTGGTCAGTCTTCCTCTGGAGAAAAATCCAAGTACAAACTCGTTCTTGTTGTGCAGAATTCAGCTCCTTGTAGTTACAGAAGCTGGTCCTGTTTCTTTTTGGGATGCCTGCTGAGGTCTGCTCTGACTTGCAGAATGCTATATGTCCCCTGCCCGGGGATTCCCTTCATTTTCAAGCCAGAAACAACACACAAACCCCTCCTGCTCCAAGTCTCTAACTTCTTCAGCCTCTGTCTTCCAGACCTAGATTTGAAGAGCTCAGGAATTAGGAAAAGTGCACTGAAGATAAAGTCCTTTCTCAAAACCAGCTATACCATATAACAAAACCTAATCATGATGGTAAAATCAAATCCTAGTCTAAGTTCCAGGCATTACTCAGTACACTGTGATGAGTGGGCACAATAGAAGTCATTTAGAATTCTACCTACCACAGTTCAGACTTTGCATCAACAGTTGATATCCAGAAGGAATCTTATGGTACCAATTAATTAAAAATAGTAGGTTCTTATTTGATAAGGACTTTATTTTTCAATTTTGAGACTGTAATAACCAAAAAGCCATAGGCAACTCTCAAATTTTGCTTCCAGTCCCTTCGTCCTTAATCCAATCACTTTGATGAATGCCTAAGAGGTATATATAATAGTCAGCCTTTGGTATTCATTGGTTCCTCATTCGTATAGTCACCAATTTCCAGTTTCAATTGGAAAATATTCTGGAAACAAAATTGTGTCTGTCATGTACAAACTTTTAATTCTTGTTGTCATTCCCTAAGCAATACAGTGTAACAAGTAGTTACATAACATTTTCATCATTTTGGGCAGTATAAGTACTGTAGAGATGATTTAACTTTCACAGGAGGATTGTTCTGGTCACATGCTAGTACTATGCCATTTTATATGAGTACCTGCACATCCAGGGGTTTTCATATCCTCAGGGGGGCTTAGAACCAACTCCTCTATGAATACTTTTGGACAACTGTACTGAGTATCTCACATAGCCTCATGTCGTAACACTGAGCTAATAATTACACTCTTTCTCAGAATTCCACTATATCCTGTCAGTCAGCTCTACAGGATCTCAGCTTTCCAATGGTTATTTACCAATTGGTCTAAGTCCTCTTTTACATCAAACTGAACAGAAATGAAACTAATTCAATAATAATCTTAACAACTCACCCTTCCTTTCCATTTAAACACTCAGTGTCTAGAACAGGATCATCAGAAACATGAGTTTCCCAAACTGATGTCCTTGGCTCTACCTTTTCCTGTTTTGTGCACACATTTGCCCTACCCTACACAAACACACTAAGAAAGGCACCAGCACTGTGCTGAATGTTCTCCTTCAACCTAGACTTGGCTGTCAAAGCTCCTTATCCTATCACTCACGTGTTCCCTAGGTCCCAAACTCCTACTTTAGACCCCATCATGCAATTTCATGTTCTCAGCTTCTGGTACCCACACCTTAGGCCCCTGTTCAGACAGACATGCCCTAGCCTAAAAGGGCTAGCTCCACAAAGACTCTTCTTATTGTTCTAGTCTCAACAGTCTGCTTTGCTCTGACTCAGAATGCCTGGCATTAGATTTGCCTTGCTCTGGCTTCCAGTCACTTTTAATAGGTACATGTTACTTTTTCCACTATCTAGAAACTCCATGTGTGTGCAAACTAAACACACATTTTTCCTTATCCCATTGCATCTTTTTAAAAAAAAAATTATCTTATTTCTTTTGAAAGGCAGAGTTAAGAGAGAGAGAGAGAGAGAGAGAGAGAGACAGAGACAGAGAATCTTCCATCAGCTGGTTCTTTCTTCAAATGTGCTCAGTGGCCAGGGCTGGGCCTGGCCAGAGACAGGAGCCAGTAGCTTCTTCCAGGTATCCCATGTGGGTACAGAGGCACAAGGACTTGGGCCATCCTCTACTGCTTTACCAGGCACTAGCAGGGAGCTGGATCAGAAGTGAAGCAGCCAGGACTTGAACCAGTGTCCATATAGGATACTGGAATCGGAGATAGTGGCTTAACCTGCTATGCCACATGCTGGCCCCATCTCATTGCATCTTATATAGCACAAACTTAAGAAGCTAAGCAAACAGGTCTTTTCTTCACAAGTGAATCTACATCTCCAATCTGGACCATTCATCTGTTTTATACTCTCTTTATCTTTCCTTGCCCAAAAAGACAAAGCCTTTAAAATACAGGTTAATAAAATAGGCCATCAATTCTAGTCTCTACCTGAATGAAATAACAACACAAATGGCAGCAGAGAGTTACATACAAATCAATATGTTTAGTTGTTTAAATAACATTTAAGATACTGAAAATGGGAATAAATGGAAAAGTGAATCTCAGAAAAGAAATGTATTCTTTTTTTTTTTTTTTTTTTGATAGGCAGAGTTAGACAGTTAGACAGTAGAGACAGAGAGAAAGGTCTTCCTTCCATTGGTTCAACCCCCAAATGGCCGTTATGGCCAGCCTGCTGCGCTGATCCGAAGCCAGGAGCCAGCTGCTTCCTCCTGGTCTCCCATGCGGGTGCAGGGTCCAAGAACTTGGGCCATCCTCCACTGCACTCTCGGGCCACAGCAGAGAGCTGGCCTGGAAGAGGAGCAACTGGGACAGAACCAGCACACTGACCAGGACTAGAACCCAGAGTACTGGCGCCGCAGGCGGAGGATTAATCTAGTGAGCCACGCCGCTGGCCGAAATATATTCTTTTGGCACCAAAGTCACACTGCAAAAGAAGCTTCAAAGCAGGAAAAGTATAGAACTTGGAAAATAAATGTTTTCATGTGTGCAAGATGGGAACCAACAGCCAGGTTTGGGCCAGGCTGAAGCCAGGAGCCAGTAACTCCATCCTGGTCTCCCAGGTAGGGAATATAAAAAGTGTAAAAAATATGGCACTTGGGCCATTTTCCCCTGCTTGCCAAGTGCATTAGCAGGTTGCTGGATTGGAAGCTGAGTAGCCAGGACTCCAACAGGCAGTCTGATATGGGTACAAGTGTTGGGAGTCCACTGCAGGAGATAGCTAAATCGATGTGGGTATCATCACTGGGTAGAACATATGGTACAAATAGGGACCCTTTCTGTGTTATCATGAAGAATCTGGAGTATACTGTACACTGAGAGCAGAATGGCTATCTAGTAAGCTATCATTTGTCTACAAAGAATGGGCAATAGAACTTCAAATACATTAATTTAAATCCCTAAAAGAACTCAATAATAGTGTTTCGGGAAGGGCTTTTGAGTTGATGGAGACAGGAGTGAGAAGCTTTCCATTTTTTTCCAGTGCCTGTGGACCATGAGAACATGGTATATAAGATTGGCAGAGTCCTTATCCTCTCAGAGAGGGCAGACCCACTCATGGATTATAACAAAGTCAACACCCAGGAATAAGCTTCATGCTTCCCCAAGGAAAAATGCATATATGTCTTTACTTGACCCAGGTTTTGTGGCAAAAATAAACAAATAGGCCAGCGCCGTGGCTTAACAGGCTAATCCTCCACCTTGCGGTGCCGGCACACTGGGTTCTAGTCCCGGATGGGGTGCCGGACTCTATCCAGGTTGCCCCTCTTCCAGGCCAGCTCTCTGCTATGGCCCGGGAAGGCAGTGGAGGATGGCCCAAATGCTTGGGCCCTGCACCCGCAAGGGAGACCAGGAGAAGAACCTGGCTCCTGGCTTCGGATCAGCGAGATGCGCCGTCCGTAGCGGCCATTGGAGGGTGAACCAACGGCAAAATGGAAGACCCTCCTCTCTGTCTCTCTCTCTCACTATCCACTCTGCCTGTCAAAAAAATAAACAAATAAACAAATATACAAGTATCGCTTCCTGACCCTCTGCAGACTCCTCCTTTAGTTAGGGATGCAGTGCCCTGATAAACAAGCCACAAGCCTGCATGTAGGTCCACTCCAGCCTCACCGGAAATGCCATCCACATTCTGCCTGCATGATTGCAAACAGGGGAAACCTGCAAACTCAACCTCAGACTCCATGGAATCCAAAACTCCAAAAAAAAACAAAAGCTTTGAATACACACACACAAAAAAAATCATAATGATCCAAGATACACTCACACAGAGAAATAGAGAGAGAGAGAAAGAAAGAGAGTGAGCCAACAAGCACCCATCTACTAATTCACTGCCCAAATAAACACAACATTTTGGGTTGAGGCCAGCTGGGCCAAAGCTGGGAGCTGGAAACTCTATCCAGGCCTCCTACATAGGTGGCAGGGAATCAATTACTTGAGCTGCTGCCTCCCATGGTATGCATGAGCAGGGAGCTGGAGCTGAGAAATCAAATCCAGATACTCTAATGTGGATTGCAAATATCTTAACCACTAGGATAAACTTCCATTTTCTTCTTTTCTTTGAATATTACTGAACAGGAAAAATTTTCCTTCTTCCAGTTTTAAAAAATATTTTTAATTTGCTCATTTGAGAGAGAGAACAAGACATATAGACACAGAGAGAAAGGCAGAAAGGAAGACAAGATAGAGCAGCAAAGCCCCCACCTGCTGGCTCATTTCTCAAATGTCTGCATAGCTGGGACTGGGCCAGGCCAAGGTCAAGAGCCTGGAACTCAATCTGGGTCTCCCCAAAGGGTTGTAGGGATAGGGACTCAATTATATGAGCCTTCATCCCTTCTCCCAGGGCCTGTATTAGCAAGAAGAGAAGCTAGAGTCAGGATTCAGAGTTGGGGATCATCCAGATACTCTGATAGGAAATGCAGGCCTAAGATTTATTTTATTTATTTGAAAGAGTTACAGAGAGAGGTAGAGACAGAGAGGCCAGTCTTCTATCTCATGGTTCACTCCCCAGATGGCTGCAACAGCCAGAGCTACACCAATCCGAAGGCAGGAGCCAAGAGCTTCCTCTGGGTCTCCCACGCAGGTAAAGGGGCCCAAGGATTTGGGCCATCCTCTACTCTGCTTTCCCAGGCCTTAGCAGAGAGCTGGATAGGAAGAGGAGCAGCAGGGACTAGAACTGGCATCCATATGGGATCCCAGTGCTACAGGCCAGGGCTTTAACATGCTGCACCACAGTGTAGGCCCCAGAAATGCAGGTATCTTAAGTGGTGTTTTAACTGCTAGGCCAAACACTCATCTTCAAATCAGCTTTTTTTTTTTTTTTTTTTTAAGGATTTATTTATTTATTTGAAAGATAGAGTTACAGAGGAAGAGAAAGAGTGACAGAGACAGAAAGAGATCTTCCATACACTGGTTCACTCCCCAAACTGTTGCAACAACCCAGGCTGGGCCTGGCAGGAACCAGGAGCCAGGAGTTTCTTCTGGGTTTCCTATGTGGCTGCAAGGACCTAAGGACTTGGGTCATCCTCCACTGCTTTCCCAGGTACATTAGCAGGGAGCTGGATCAGAATTGGAACAGCCAGGACTTGAACTGATGCCCAAATTGGATGCCAGTGCTACAGGCAGTGGCTTAACCTGTTACGCCACAATGCCAGCCCCCCAATCAGCTTTTTAATAGACTTTTTTGGATTAAGGAGGACTGAGTTACCAGAAATGCCACTAAAAAGACTTTCAGAGAAACATATGGTATTTTCGAAACTCAAGTCATCATCTATGAGATTTGCTGCGACTGAAAGAAACCAAATGAACACTGGATATATTCCAAATGAAAATTTTGTGAACTGAAGAGAAACTGGAGCCTGCCAACTGGTAATTAAACAAATGAGTAGAGCTAAGCAACTCATGAAACTACTCCCTCATCCTGGGGTCCCTTCTATACCTTTTAAGTACAAAACCCGAAATTTGCATTGAATTTATAAGATCAAAAACAGAGCTTGGAAAAATACCCAGGGTTTTTCTGATTGCTTTTGGTTCAGATTCAGTCAGTATGATGGTTAACTTCAGGTTAACTTCAACTGAGAGCTGCCAGGAGGCAAGTTACCAAGTGTACGCCAGGACATGGGAGTGCCAACAGGAACACCCGGCTCACAGTAACCCTTGGCTCAATATTCAAGAGGGCAGAAGCCATACTAGAGTTTGGAAGAGGCTGAGGTCAGTGTCAAATCTGCGTAGGATTAAACGTGACAAGTTCTAGGAAAAATGCAAAGAACACTTTCATCAAGAATCAAATGTTTGATTTCCTAATTAACTGAAGAAGAATACTACTATAGGGGCCATGACAAAAAGTATACTCCTCCTTCTCCATGTTCCTTCCTCCTTTGGAACAGTGATCCAAGTGTATTTAGAACACACATTCCTACCTTTGAATGAGCACAACAGACTACATCAATCCCTTCCTTCATATCCCCAAAGAGCCTGCAGATCATGCTGGAAGAATAACTTTCTTGATGTACCACCAAAGAGATACAAAATAGAAAATGAGCTAGATATGACATTCACAGAAGAGCACCACAATCTCCCAACAGTGGTTCCCATGCTGAACTGCAAAACGGAGTGCTCCTCTGTCCTTCTAGACAGCAAAATCAGAAATTGAGTAGGTTTTTAAAGTATCATTTCAATAACATGAATAACTATGGAAAGTAGCTAAACAAACTTCCTTCTCCAGTAATCATTGCTAGAGGCTGGGGCTGGAAGAAGGGAAACCAAGGAATCAATCAGTTTGAAAAATTTCTTCTACCTAATTAAAAAACACACATACAATTTAATTTCTATGCCCTTTAATTCCTGCAGAGATGTTTTTGTCACAAGAGCCCTGACAAACTGAAAACACTGTCAGCTCACTGAGTAGAGGAAGAGATATCTAGACTGATCACCAGCAGGTGGGATAGTATTTGATGAGCACAGATTTACTAGACAGCATGATTTTGGCCAGATAAAATTACTCAGGCAGACTGGCAGAACCTATCCCTGAAACATCCTATTTCTTAGGCTGTTTATGCAAAGTATTCATTCATTTTTCTTTCTACATTATGGTGTACTCAATTTATTTCATTACAAATAAAAATAAAGGGAGAGATAAGGTAGATTCCAGAAATGGCAGAAATCTCACAGGTCTTACAGGTGACAATGCGTGATTAAGGAATGCCAAGAGCAAAGGCTTGAGATGGGGCTCAGCCCAGGCACTGGTACCAGGGGGGTCATGATCAAAGTGGTCTTTACAGGGCACAAGGCAGAGAGGATGGCTCATCAATCCAAGATCCCACTAGTGATACAGCAACAGCACTTGGGAAAGGCACTTTCAACTCTGTTGCCAATGAGTGTAGGTCATTAAAAGTGATGCAACCGGGACCAGCGTTATAGTGCAGTGGGTTAAACCACCACTCCCAACACTTGTACTCATATCAGACTGTCTGTTGGAGTCCTGGCTACTCAGCTTCCAATCCAGCAACCTGCTAATGCACCTGGGAAAGCAGGGGGAAAATAGCCCAAGTGCCATATTTTTTACACTTTTTATATTCCCTACCTGGGAGACCAGGATGGAGTTACTGGCTCCTGGCTTCAGCCTGGCCCAAACCTGGCTGTTGTGGACTTTTGGGGAGTTAAATCAGCAGACAGAAGACCAATCTGTCTGTCTGTCTCTCTTTCTCTCTCTGATATTCTTTCAAATAAATACATCTTCAAGAAAAAAAAAATAAGTAATGTAATCATAAAACACTCAAAACTCCTGGCAGAAGCTCACAAGTCATAGCCTCACAGGCATTTCTAGACAGCACAGCAGGAATCCAGCACAGTGACCTCAACTGAGTATGCTGCACTCATGTACAAATACAAGCATGCCACGCCCACATTCTGCTGTCTCCGGCACCTGTGCTCACATTGCTTCTTAGATGGCTATCAGGGGCCACTCTAGCTACTCCAGGACCTAACTCTCTTGATTGTCAAAGCTTGAAAGAAATGTAGCACAGACAGCCTCTAGGCTGGACAACCACATCCAAGAGCACATGTAGTGTCCCTGAGAATTAAGTGTCAGTTGTGCTCCTGGCTCACATCATGAAAGGCCTGCTGCCTCAGACCATGGGAAGCCAATTACAATGAAACCTGACCTCAGGCTGACCTCCTGCCCTCATCAGTCCTGCAATCCTGATCTCCCCTGACCTGCTGGCTAAAAACAGCCAATCCTTCTACCTACATTCCTGTCCCTCAGAACAGCTATTTCAGCCATGCTCAAACCACAGCATCACCAATAGAGCTTATTAAACAAGGATGTCAGGGTCCCATCCCTAGATTTGGATTCAGATCTGTGGTGGGCCTGAGTATCTGCATTTCTAACAGTTTCCAAGGTATTGCTGTTGAGGAACCATTGCTCTCTGACTTATATGCACACATCAATGTTTGGTTTTGTTTCCTGCTTGCCTAGTTCAGCCTTATTCAGTCTATAACCTCTGCTGGGACAGGGGATGCCTGTCCCCACCAAGGCCATTCCTAGAGTCACAATATGCCACAAATTCATAGGCCAGCATCATTGTGAGTTCACCTGATTCTTCCTAATGGTCAAAGGCATGGAAAGAACTCAGTAAAAATTGCACTGAATTCTTAGCAAGAACTAATTGGCAGGCATTTGGTGTAGCAGTTAAGACTCCACTTGGGACACCAGCATCCCACACTAGAGTGGCTGGGTTCAAGACCCAGCTCTACTCCCAATTTTAGCTTCCTAGCAATGCAGAGCCTGGGAGGCAGATGGTAATAGTTGTAGTAGTTGGATCTCTACCACCCACATGGGAGACCTAAACTGAGTTCCCAACTCCTCGCTTCAGTCTAGCCTAGCCCTGGGTATTGCAGTCATTTGGGGAATAAACCAGCAAATGGGAAAGGTCTGTCTGTCCCTCTCTGCTTTCAAATGAATTAAATAAACAAATATTTTAAAGAATTAATAATTTCTTGTCATAAAGAAATTCATGCAGTGCTTTAAGACCATCTTCAAAGCACATTCATCTCCTGGTTGCCCCATTTGAACATCACAAAAAGCTCTAAAAGTTGGTATTATTATTACCATTTTAGGAATGTTAAAACTGAGGTTAGGGAATGCACATCCTCCTGAAATCACAGCACTAGTACCTCAGCTATCTTCTTTTATGTAACTGGGGTCATGAAATCCATTTATCAGTTGTACTTTTTAAATACTTTTATCAGCATCACTCATCACTATTCCAATATTTAAAAGTACATAGTATTTAAGAATGATGTAAACAATATACAAATGCTCACCATATACACTCAATAAATGTTGACTGAATCAGAATATTGTCTTACCATGACCATAAACAACACCAAAGCAATATTTGTGGCACAGCAATTCTAAGAACAAGCCTGAAGACACCAGATGATACTCTAAAGTATTGGATAAAAATTGCCAACCGATGGACAAATTTTTTGACCCACAGAGTTTTTCACTTTTGATTTTTTTAAAATTTGAATTAGTTGTCAACATGTAGAAATTGAAAGCTTTCCAATTAAAGATCTGGGTGACTAGCTCTCCCAAAACTGAAGGGATCTGGCAATGATGGAATCATGTTCTCATGAGGTCACAGCTAGCTGGGGCTGACCACTATCCCATGTGCTCAGACAGGGTGGCCTCTCTTGGTAGGCAGGTTCCTCGGGCCTCCTTGCTGTGTCACTTGCCTGGGCTCACAGGCATTTGACAGGCCTCCTATGCTTCAGCTTTTTCCTGTATAGTTAAAATGGACCAATGGCAAACAAGTTAAGCAGAGTAAATTTCTAAAAGCTTACCAAATTATAATTTAAGAGCAATTAGTTTGGTTGCTTAGGGACTACTGAGAACAGCTAAACATTGGCTGAATAGCGATGAGACAGAGCTAGATTTTTGTTGCTTCTGTTCTAGGAAAGCCAGTCCTTCCACTTCTGTGAGACAAAGTGGTAAATGGCTCCAGGCTCTTTCAGTTTACATACATGCATATATATAAATACACAATACAGAAGCTGGTCCTCACCATACCATTTTAACTATGATTACTGAGGATCCATTTTTTGAAAGAGGAGGCAGCACGTAACATATTCCAAAATGAAAACTATCATTCATGACATATTCTTAGGACACAACAAATATATACAATACATAGAAGCAAATACTACAGTTTCTTTAAAAAATATTTTCTTATTTATTTGAAAGGCAGAATTACAGACAGAGAGGAAGAGACAGAGATCTTCTATCCACTGGTTCACTTACCAAATGGCTACAATAGCCAGGGCTGGGTCAGGCTGAAGCCATAAGCCCAGAACTCTATCCAGGTCTCCCACATGGCTGGCAGGGGTTAAAGCACTTGGGTTATAACTTGCTGCCTTCCCAGGCACATTAGCAGGAAGCAGAGTAGCCGTAACTAGAAGTGGTACTCATATAGGATGCCAGTGTTACAGGTGACAGCTAACTGGCTATACCACAACACTGGTACCAAATACTATACTTTCTTAAGTGACGGGATGGTCTCTACCATAAATTACAGAACAAACTTTATAGAGGATACTGTTGAGTGATCAAAATCTTACTTAAGTTTATCTGTAGTGGTAGGTTGATTTTCTACAGCTAGGGAAAAAAGAAATTAAACAAATTCATCCCCTACTCAGTCACTACAGGGAAAGTGAGACATAAAATCATTATTCTATATTCATTATCTCTTTTACCGCTTTTACCTATGGGGATAGCCTAAGGAAAAGGAAGTCTCTAGTTCTGACATACATATGAGTCTTGGGACTCTGAACAAGTTGGTCTTGACTCGTGAGACTTTCCAAGAAAGAGAAGTTGTCAAAGTCCCAGACTAAGACATTTGTCCCCAAACAGGGATAACAGAGACAATAGATATTTTTCATCAGGGGCTGGTTCTGTGGTGTAGCGGGTAAAGCTGCCGCCTGCAGTGCTGGCATCCCATATGGTCGCGGTTCAAGTCCTGGTTGCTTCACTTCCGGTCCAGCTCTCTGCTATGGCATGAGATAGCAGTGGAAGATGACCCAAGCCCTTGGGCCCCTGCACCCACGTGAGAGATCCAGAAAAATCTCCTGGCTCCTAGCTTCAGGTGGGCGCAGCTCCGGCCGTTGTGGCCAATTAGGGAGTGAAACAACTGATGGAAGACCTCTCTCTCTCTCTGCCTCTCCTTTTCTCTCTGTGTAATAAATAAGTAAATCTTAAAAAAATGAAATTTTTCATCAAATATAACAAAAATTTATAATCATAAATGGGTCCCAATGTCTGATCATTCCCATTAGATGTCTATGACATTCTAGTCATGCTAGAGTTAATGCCTTCACATGAAACAAAATTTCACAAAAATGTAAACTTTAACCACTTCTAGCTGAAGGCTATAGAAAATTTATTGAGCTTACAAACTATTTTAATAATGGAGAGAAAACTCAATAAAATATTGTCTGTGTAGCCTATATCCAAAATTCATAATAAATAAATATTTATACAGCCCATAAAACAGAAAAAAACACATTTTATGATAAGTAAAATCTTTAAGATTTTCCCAGTGATGTAAACATAAGATAACTAATGCTTTTGAAGTGAGAGAAAAACTCTGATTAGACAATCTAATCCATGTCATGCCATGTTGACTTTATTTCATAACTTTCGCTTCACATGACTGTTGTGGTACAGGTATGGGGAGATTTTAGTCTCAAATCGCATTCCTAGATCAAGAAAATCTGGTGTTAGAAACTGTATCCTGATACCTCATGAACAAGGTTCAAACTCAGAGGTGAGTATATACTGCAACTCTGTCTAACATAAGGATATTTGGGGAGGGGGATGATAATTTCTCAATATCTATTTCTTAAAATATATATAATGGTCTTCCAAATAGCTCATTCTCTTGTCAAGATACCTGGTAACTAAGGATGCTCACTCCAACCAAGTGGGAGAGCCAAAACTGCCCCAGTGAATAGACTTTACTGATCAAACACAGACTTCAGGGACCAAACACCCACAAATCAGGTAAGCATATCTTATTTGATGCTATCTGTTATCACCGACTGACTTTCATGATGCTTTTTTTTTTTTTTTAAGATTTATTTATTTGAAAGGCAGAGTTACAGAGAGAGGTAGAAACAGAGAGAAGTCTTCCATCCTCCCATCCTCTGTTCATTCCCTAAATAGCCACAATGGCTGGAGCTGAGTCGATCCGAAGCCAGGAGCCAGGAGCTTCCTTTGGGTCCCCGATGTGGGGGCAGGGGCCCAAAGACTTGGCCATCTTTGACTGCTTTCCCAGGCCATAGCAGAGAGCTGGATCAGAAGTGGAGCAGCCGGGACTTGAACTGGTGCCTATATGGGATGCTGGTGCTAGAAGCTGGGGCTTTAACCCATTTTGCCACAGCCCCGGACCCATGAGGGTTTTTTTAAAAAAAGATTTATTTATTTATTCGAAAGTCAGAGTTACAGAGAAAAGGGAAGAAACATGAGAGATAGATTTTCCATCTGCTGGTTCACTCTCCAGATGGCCACAATAACCAGCACTGGGCAACGCCAAGTGAGGAGCAGGAGGTTCTTCCAGGTCTCCCACGCAGCTAACAGTGGCCTAGGCACTTTAGCCATCTCCCACTGCTTTTCATAGGCCATTAGTAGGGAGCTAGATCAGAAGCACAGCAGCCGGGATATGAACCAGTGCCCATATGGAATGCCAGCACTGCAGGCAGTAGCTTTACTCACTATGTCACAATGTCAATTCCTCGTGAGGCTCTAAAACACTACCCACTCTACATGTATGAAATC
This sequence comes from Lepus europaeus, assembly GCF_033115175.1. Lineage (NCBI taxonomy): Eukaryota > Metazoa > Chordata > Mammalia > Lagomorpha > Leporidae > Lepus > Lepus europaeus. The sequence goes on from NC_084830.1 coordinate 97,672,456, forward strand.
TCCTTTATTTTTGTTCTCCGTGTTTCCTCCTCATTTCTTTCCCTAATTTTTCAGAACTTCATATTATAGGCTTGAATTTCTTCCTTGTAAGTGAAAAAACAAAAACCTATATTTATGGAAATGAACAGAAGGTTCATCATACTTTCCTTCTTATAATTCAGTCCAATTAAAACAAAAGAAGTAAAAATTATATGGCAAAGGAAATAAATGTTACTTTGCTCCATCAAACACAGAAAGAATGTAACCCATGACCAAAGAGAAATGATCAAAGTAAAAGTAAGATAAAAGAAACAAGTTTGACTCAAGCAAATTTCCTCCTCTTGGCCACTCTAAGGCCCTTCGCTCAGTCTTTCTGTCGGCAGACAGCCTAGAACCTGGTGGGATATCTCAGGTAACTACATGAAATACACGAGGCAGACTGGAGTGCTGATAATCACCCACACAGGCCAGATAAGCACAGCAAGTCCTGACAGACAATTATGGAGTGGGCGTAGGGACATGGGAACCTGGTGGAATGAGTTTCTCTCCCTCAGAACCAAATACCAAAGAGTGCCAAGACCTAGAAATTTGGATGCAAGACTCTAAGAACCAGAAGGAAGGTGGCATAGAAAGTTTAACTGTTCCCTTTTAAGCTAGCTGATAGATTCACTTCTTCTAATTCAAAGATTCCCTCAGTTGTCTTCACTTTGTCCCCTACCATCAAAGTAATACTGTGTATGTTTCTTATTGGAGACACAGACAAGTTACCCCATCTGCAAAATATAGTAATACCCATTTCAAAAGGGTCACTGTGAAAACTGGATGAGAAAATATTCGGAAAACAGATTCTGTAGCACTCTACATGTTAGGTAGGCACTCATAAAATAGCAGCTGTCATTATTAGACAAGTTTTAAAAACTGAAGTTCACTATTCAAACTTTGCTAGGACTTTATGTTCATATTGGCCTTACTGTAGGTAACAGATGCCACCCCCTCCATGCCACCGCCTACTGCAAATCTGCTGTCTGTTCAGTAATGTTTTCCATTAAAATTCTTCTGGAAATGTAAGTTATACAAATTCTAAAAATATATTCAACCCTTGAGACACATCAGCTTTGCTAATGAGTGGTCCATTTAAGTTTAAATATCATATAAAATCCCGACAGTAAGTTTTCAAATGATGAAGCCATGTGATCATGCATGTTGGTTACATACTCATTTCTTTAACTATTTTTTCCTGATCAAGTACAGAATCTCTCTCCCCTTAATTTTTCTCATGGTTGACTATTTTGGTTACATCAGGAAACATACTTTGTTAAGTATTCTTAACTAGGATATTGAAGTTTCAGTAGTGCTGAACACCCTGAGGAGGTCTGCATTGAATGAAAAATTATGCTCTCAGACAGCAAGTCTCATATATTAACTTGATCCCATTGCCCTCATTTCAGAAGTGAAATTGTCTGATTAGGGAAATTTGGGGTGGCAGTTCGCCTAGCAGTTAAAATGACAGGTAAGAGAACCATGTCCCACATCAGAGAACACGGGTTCTCAACTATGGCTCTAGATTTCTGCTTCTAGCAAACGGAGACCTTAGGAGGCAGCAGGTAATGGCTCAAATAACTAGGTTCCAGCCACCATGTGGGAGACCTCTAAATTGTGCTCCCAGGTCCAATCAGCAGTTACATACATTTGGGGAGTAAATCAGAACACAGGAGATGTTTCCCTCTGCATCTCTCCCTTCTGTGTGTATGTAAGCTTCTCTCTCTGATTCTCAATTCAAAAAATTAACTAGAGAAATTCAAGGGAAAGAATAAAAATAAAACAGAAGTATAATATCACCACTTCTATTTTCATAGGAATTGAATGATTAAACAGTAACACCTAACTATGCTTTTACCATAAATACAGGTATGTAACTCAAATTAACTCATGAGTTTATGATATTTTTTCACCAGTTTTTTGTTGCTGATGTTTAAAAATCACTTTCAGGGCCGGTGCTATGGCATAGTGGGTAAAGCCGCTGCCTGCAGTGTCGGCATCCCATATGGGCACCGGTTCGAGTCCCAGCTGCTCCAATTCCGATCCAGCTCTCTGCTATGGCCTGGGAAGGCAGTAGAAGATGGCCCAAGTCCTTGGGCCCCTCCACCCACATGGGAGACCCAGAAGGAGCTTGGCTTCGGACCAGCACAGCTCTGGCCAACTGGGGAGAGAACCAGTGAATGGAAGACCTCTCTCTCTCTCTCTCTGTCTCTCTTCTCTCCATGTAACTCTGACTATCAAATAAATATATAAATCTTTTAAAAAAAATCACTTGCTACTATCTGTTCTCATTTCTTCTCTTTACTATATGCATCACTCACTCATTCATGAAGATCCTGGTCCTCAAGGAACTTTCAGCTTAGTTGAGGAGAGAAGTAAGTGAGGCAGCAATTATCAGGTGCAATGACAAAGGGCACTAGGAAGCAAGAAGGGTACTAGCCAAGATGTAATACCTAAACTCAACTTTTCCTTATTGCATGTAAAATTTATGGGGTACAGGGTGATAATTTGAAACATGTATATAGTGCATGAAGATCAAATCAGGGTAACTAGCATTTCTACCTCCTTAATATTTATCATGTCTTTGTGTTGGGGGAACCTTTGAACCTCATCTTCTGTTTCTTTATCAGAACCAATGCTTAATTTACAGCAACAGATCCACTTCAGGGGAAATAGGAAGGAAACATTAAACTACTTCTAGCACTCAACATAGAAAGGTTTCTTAAGAAATTCATGCACACATAGTCTTTGTTTTTTAAAAATTTAATACTGTTTAGAGGACCTTGGAAGAGCAATAAATGAGCACTTTTAGCAAAGGAAGATTTGATGGGAAAGTAAAGTTTCTTCCATTCAAACTTCATGGGACTCTGATTTTAAGACTTCCAGCCAATATAACTCATGCAGGAAAAAGCCCCACAGGAATGATTATGTTATAGCTTTTTGATAATACTTTTGGTTTTAAATATTGATATGTCTGCAAAAACCTGTATTTGATTTATTTCCTTCACTTGCTTACTTATTTAATTTGTGCTATCAAACAGGTTCCTAGTCATAAATGCTCCAATGCAAGCCTGACCTGTGACTGTAAACCATTTTCTCTAATTGGGCTGTAAATATTTGTTGAAAAAGGCATTAATGCCTGCTAGAAAGACATTAATGAATAAGAAAAAAAAAAAACATAATGATCAATTGGAGGAAAAAAAGGCACATTACCAGACATTTACCAAAAACAAAGGCAAGCTTTTAAAACCCATTATCAGGTTCAATACAAACTTATGACTTGGTTAACTATTACAGTGAACAGAAGAAAAGAAGTTATTTTCCATATGCTTGGTGAGCTGGATAGAATGCAAGATACATCTCTTCACTCACACAAATACAAATAAAATATTTTTTTTAAAAAATTTGGTTTAAATATGTACTCTGTCTAGGTTTGTGCCATGTGAGTGGTGCTATTAGCTCTATTCATTAGCTTTATCTGTACTTACTGTATTTTTACTGCAAAATAGTCAATGCATTTCTGTGGCTGTATTACAAAGATGGAAAATGAAAAAATGAAAAGAAACAGAGGAATAGCCATTCATTTCAAACAGTGAAGGAATGAGTAAACTTAATGACAGACATATATTCTCAGGCATGGAAAGGCAATGAGTAAACAAGAATGTGATACTAGTAATCAAAGGTCTGTATGTGAAACCATAAAAGAGGAAAAAAACAATTCTAAAAAAAAGTATTAATATGCTTATTTTAAAATAACTAATTCCCATGTTCTACCTAATGTGCAAAGACAAGAACATTCCTCACTCAAGATCTACAATGAAACTTATTTGAATGAACTTGACCTTGGTTGGCAGCAAGCCAGCAACCTTCGTCACTGGATGACTTAACAGAACACTGTGTTCTTGGCAGAGGCACAAAAATACTTGTTGAAATCCATGCTAAAAAGAATCTCAGTATACATTTAAAATCAATTTCCAAATGAAATGATAAGAGACATTTCAATATAATGAGGGTTTTTCAAGGTTTGACTCTTATTTATTTTGTTTTTTTGTTTGTTTTTAAATTCTCACTCCATTTTGGTCATTTTGAATGCTTCCATGAACAACTATTTTACAAGCTCTCTAAACCCTCACTCTGGCCCTCCTCCTATGCTGACTCGTCCAACAATGTACCTGGAAAATTCCAAAGCACACTAGGCTGGCATATTAGGGAGGGACAGCAAGTGATGCCAGAAACAACGTGTTGACTCACTTCCGTGGAAAGCCCTAGAGAAAAATGTGGGCCACAGGTAAAGGTAGTAAAGTTATGTCACTGCCATACAGATATATTAACTTGGCCACAAAGGTAAGATACAAATAAGAAGCCGAGTGAAACACCATTTGGTACATGCATAAGTACATGGGGAGTCTAGATACTTTCTATCAGGAAAAAAAACCCACTATTTTTTTCCCTTTAGTTTTTGCTATCTTTCTTTTCTCACAAAATGTTATCCTTGGCACAATATTAGCATAATTCATTCCCTACATGATTAGCAAGGGTAGTTCACAATCACCTCAGCCTACATGCAGAGAAAACCTACAGGAGTCATAGAGCATTAACAGTGAACAAGATCCAAACCACCAGCATTCAGCCATAGCAGAAGTCACTACTAAAACGATAAATATTTACTCCTTTATTTTATCTTTAAACCATGTAGTTTTCAGTCTTAATTCTTCACCATGTTAATGCTGGAGGTTAAAAGAAATCAGATCTCTCCTTCTAAAGCAACAGACACCCAATGTGTAAGCCAAAGCAACAGGAATAGAGTCTTTTAACTCTGATGTTGGTAGTTTTATGGCTTAGACTCTAAATAAAAATGAGGAGTACATAGTCAAATTACTTTTTAACAGAGTTAAGTAATTTTCAATGTTTATTCCTTCTAAATCATAAAAGATTTAAATCGTAAAAGATCTAAATCTTAAAAGATATTGATATAATTTTGTTGAAAAAATTTCTCATATTAAGCACAGCCAGTGGAATAAAGAATAACAATATAGTTTACTCTCAAACAAATGCTTCTTTAGTTTAAGCAGATTTATCTTTTCAAATAAGGTTTACTCACATGAAAGTTAAAACTAGTCTAAATATACTGATACCAACTAATGTTTACAGATATATGGACCACAACTGTGCTCAGAAGTCAGCCTATGCTTCAAATTTTGCTCCAAGTAATTAAAGTCATCTCCACTGTATATTCCTATGCTATGCCATCTACAAATAAAAAAATACTTTTCACTATATTAGTTAACTTTATATAAAATCATTTGTATCATATAGTTGCTAGGTTATTCTAGTATGACATTCCATTAATTATTGAAAAGAAGCAATTCAACAAGTTAGACAGCCTTGGCACTAGAATTATGAAAATTCTATGCAAAGTTTTGCATGACAATCTTTACAGAATGAGTCCACTTACACAGAATGATAGAGAAGAGAGAGTGCCTGCTTTCATGCATATCTCTGTACGTATACATAAGAAGGCAATACTCATTTAACACATATGAACATAAGGGGATACTGGAAATCTCAAAAGACAGGTTTTTTTAACTTAGTGTTCTGATAACATTTTAGATATACAGAAAAGGCCCAGAGATAGAATAGAGAACTTTTGTAAAATTTTCATCTAGCCTCCCCTCATGTTAACATCTTATTCAACAATGGTATATTAGGAAAACCAAAAAATGAATATCACTCTAATACTATTAAATAAAATGCAGGCTTCAATCAGTTGTCTCCACCTTTTCTGTCTCAGAATCCAACTCAGGTTCCCTCACGGCATTCAGCTGTCATGCCTCCTGAGTATCCCCCGTCTGTGACTGTTCTTCTGTTTGTTCTTATCTTTCATCAACTTGGCACCTTTAACAGTACTAGTCGCATAGTTTGTAGAATGTCCCTTAGTTTGGGCTTGTCTAATATTTTTTCATGATTAGACTGGTGTTATGGATTTTATGGTGGTGTATTCTCAGTTCATGGTATCAGGAAGTGTAGAATACCAGTGCCTTTTTATGTTTAACATACAACACTTAGTTAACAGGATATCTGACAGGGTTCAACATATAATGTAAGTATTTTCCCTTGAGTATATAATAAATATTTTGGGGAAAAATACTAAAAATACACGTCTTGTTTCTCGTTTTGCTTTGCATACTAAGTTTAACACTCATTCATAGACCTTGCCTCCAACAATTATTACTGTAGTGTAAAGATGATTTTTCTATTTCCCTCATCACTTTCACATTTTTCACTAAAATTCTTCTGAAAACCCTTTCTTTCTCTACTATCACTATGGGCTCATTGCCTTGTTCTTTAAGTTATAATACAATATTTATCATTCTTTATTTCATTGCTCAAGTTGTTTCACTTCACACAGTCATTAATAGTGAAGTACCAAGGTATATGTCTGACCCTTATTTAAGAATTTGGAACAAATTTACATCATATTTACTCACATTCCCAAAGGTATTATTAGCTAGTTTTAAAAATGTACTGAACGCTGACAATATGGCACATAAATTACATTGTCATTTTTCATGTGTGTCAAGGAAAGAAACAAGGGTTTAGAACCACTAATCCTACAAGCTTTTGCTTTTGTTCCTCTGTAGAATAGTTCTCTGAGTAGCCCTGGACCTACCCAATTTTCTCTCCTTTGTCATTTGCAGCTCTAAAGAATAACTGTAGAACTTACAAGGAATGCGACCCGAGGAGATAAGGAGGGTGTAGCTGGAACAGCTGGGCGCTGTCACATTCCTCCCACTCCCAAAACAGTATTCCTTCCACACATGAATCTACTGCATCCTGTGGTTCTGAGACACAAAACCCAAGGCAGAGGTCCCTCAGCTGCAGTGCACGTAGGGCACTCACAGATGAGACACTATCTGTCCTGGGAAGATTTCCTGATTCTTGGGGGACTGGCTTGCAGTGTATGCTAGGCTTCCACTGTCCTGTACTACCTGTCAGGTAAGTAATAAATTCACTTCATATAATTTCCTATGTGGGCGGCCTACCTCACTGGACTCAAGTTGTTAATCAATGCATAGCAAACCGGCTTCACATCTTCCACCCCATTAATTCATTAACAACAGATAAACATTTGGTGAGTTCTATCACAAGCCAACTTCTACAATAGGTAGTAGCAGTGATGAATCAAAGCTGATGCTAAAGAAGGGACTCAGAGTCTCTTCCTGAATACAAGAAAATCCAACTCTAAGACACCTGGAGCCAAAAATAAATAGAAGCAATAATAATGCAAGATTGTTTATTCTTAGTGAGTTTTAATTTTAATACCATCATCAAATTTTATATGCCAAATAATTTTTTTAGGAAAACTAGCTTGGAAAAAGTACTCTATAACCTCAAATACTAGGAATTCTACTAGATGATTTAAAAGGAACAACAACAATAACAAATCAATCTGATAAATATACAAGTCCATATTCTTCAAAAATTTTCCTAAAAGTAAACAGGGATAATACAGACTTAGTTAAACACAGAATTAATTGACTAGTATAATAAAGTTAGGTCAGCTATATTATGAGCTTGGAGAGTGGGTATCTTAACAATTTCCAGTCCAAGAAATCCCATATGTAACAGGGAGCTGTGTTTTCACAAATTACCTATATATATTATAATGTCTGCTCAAAAGTATAAACAGTCTGGCTTTAAGAACATGCTGGGGCCAGCGCCAACAGGCTAATCTCCGCCTTGTGGCGCCGGCACACTGGATTCTAGTCCCGGTCAGGGCGCCGGATTCTGTCCCGGTTGCCCCTCTTCCAGGCCAGCTCTCTGCTGTGGCCCAGGAGTGCAGTGGAGGATGGCCCAAGTGCTTGGGCCCTGCACCCCATGGGAGACCAGGAGAAGCACCTGGCTCCTGCCATCGGCTCAGCGCAGTGCGCCGGCGGCCATTGGAGGGTGAACCAACGGCAAAGGAAGACCTTTCTCTCTGTCTCTCTCTCTCACTGTCCACTCTGCCTGTTAAAAAAAAAAAAAAAAAAAAAAAAAAAAAAACACTGGGAAAATACCTACAAATACTATCTAGTACAATATATCCTAATGGCAGAAATAACGGGTAATAACCAGGATAAATTTCTGCATTGGGAATAAATAAGCATTTAAATACCAAGGATGATAAGAAAGGTAATAATAATGAAGGGATTTTAAAATGTATATTAAAAGCTACCTTTAAAAATATAACATTGATGGCTGGGATTGGTTAACATGATGCCTGCTGGGGCTGGCGCTGTGGCATGGTGGGTAAAGCCACTGGATGCAGTGCCAGCATCCCACAGGGGTACCAGTTTGAGTCCTGGCTGCTTGGCTTCCAATACAGCTCTCTGCTATGGCCTGGGAAACCAGCAAAAGATTGCCCAAGGACTTGGGCACCCAACATGAGAGACTTGTAAGAAGCTCCTGGCTCCTGGCTTTGGATTGGCCCAGCTCTGGACATTGCAGCCACTTAGGGAGTGAACCAGCAGATGGAAGACCTCTTTCTCTCTCTGCCTCTGCCTCTCTATAACTCTGCCTTTCAAACAAATAAATAAATCTTAAAAAAAAAAAAAAAAAGATTTTTGTCGGCATCCCATGTAGGCACTGGTACAAGTCCTAGCTGCTCCACTTCTGATTCAGGTTATTGCTACTGCAACTGGGAAAGCAGCAGGATATGGCCCAAAGACATGGGCCCCTGTATCCATGTGGGAGACACACAGGAAGCCCTCCGCTCCTGGCTTCAGCCTTGCCCAGCCCTAGCTGTTGTGGCCATTTGTGGAATGAACCAGTATATGGGAGATTCTCTCTGTCTTTCTTCTCTCTGTAACTATGCCTTTCAATGAATAAATAAATCTTTAAAACAACAAAAAAATAACATAAGAGGCTAGCAATGTGGTACAGCAAGTTAAGCCACACCGCAATGCTGGCATCCCATAAGAACACCTCTTCAAGTCTCAGCTGATCTACTTCTGATCTAGCTCACTGTTAATGTACCTGGGAAAGCAGCGGACGATGGCCCAAGTGCTTGGGCCCCTGCCAACCATATGGGAGAACCAGACGGAGTTCCAGGCTCCTGGCTTTGGCCTGGCCTGGTCCTTGCCATTGCACCCACTTTGGGAGTGAACTAGCAAATGAAGATATGGCTCTCTCTGCCATTAAAATAAATAAATAAGTGAATCTTTAATATAGATCTCTCTATATAAAACATTAGAACTGATTTACAAGTACAATACAGGATAGATCAGGACTATGAGAAAAAATAGGCCTTGTGTTTTCATGATAGCTACATAAAGTAGAGCAGCAACTCCACAGTGTGGAGGGCAGTGAAGGAGTCCAACTGTCAGCAGGAAGGATCCAGCCTGAGCCTCCTCACTGGATGGTAAATCCTCCCCGCTCTAAGACTCAGATGATTCTATATGAAAATAAACAATAGAGTGGCTGGTGTTGTGGCAAAGCACTTAAAGCCACCACCTGCAACACCAGCATCCCATATGGGCACCGGTTCAAAGCTGGCTGCTCCACTTCCAATCCAGCTACTTGCTAATGGCCTGGGAAAGCAGCAGAGGATGTCCCAAGTGCTTGGGCCCCTGCATCCATATGGGAAACCCAGAAGAAGCTCCTGGCTCCTGGCTTTGGCCTGGCCCAGCCCCAGGTGTTGTGGTCATTTGGGGAATGAACCACCAGATGGAAGATCTCTCTCTTTCTCTCTCTTTGTCTCTTCTTCTTTCTGTGTAACTCTTTCAAATAAATAAATATATCTTAAAAAAAAAAAGAAGCAATAGAAATGTCTCCTAAACTAGGCCACTAATGGAATATAAAGAAAAGATATATTCTTTACAATGTGACAGTTAGACTTCAACTTAAATCCCAGCTCTTCCACCTACTAGCTCAGTAGCCTTAGATAAGGAAATTCCCTTCCAGGTGTCCAGCTTAGTTCCACATAAAACAAAAACGATACTAACTACCTGTGTGACTGTAGAGAGAATGAAGTGAGATAGGTAAGAAGACGCTGGGCATTAGCAGATAGAAAAAGAGTTTCACATCAGACTGGCCTGCATGTAATCAGGTCACCAATATTTAGCTAAGCAACCCTGAGCTAACTTGTTATTCTCACAACCAAAGTTGCTTTCCCTCCAAAAAAACATAATATAAATACTGGAACATTAAAGAATTTAAAGTAGTTTCAAATCAAACTATCATTAAATGTATTTGTAGAGGATGTATATCAATATTTTGATTATGATGCAAACTATGAAATTCCCACATAAAATTATAACCTATATCACTAATGTACATATTTTTTATAAAAGCATCTATAATTCTTTCAAGTATTTTGGTAAATTTTTGTCTTACTTATCCGTACATGGGTCAGTAAAAATATAAAAAAGAGGGCCAGTGTTCTAGTTTGAGCTGCTGCCTGAGACACTGGCATCCCCTATGGGCACCTGTTAGTGTTCTGACTGCTCCGCTTCCAACCCAGTTCCCTGTTAATGCACTTGGGAAATCAGCAGATGGGCCACGCCACCTTAGGCTGACCTCTTAATAACAGCTGGAATCTTATCTGCTGATGTAAACTTGAATAGGTCTATTCCTCTAATAAGTGGAAATTTCCAATAAGTGGAAATCCTGGGCAAATAACTGTTGTAAGGTCCCTTTCTGTATAAATAATCTGATTTCAAAATACATCACAAAATTCATGGGCCCAGGACTGCGTGAGTGATTTATCAATAAACTTGATAAATTTTAAGTATTTATTTCTTGTCCAATCATATACCTGAATATTCTTCACAGAGTCAGGTACCATTTACTATATGTACAATGGATAATATCATACTTTCACCATACCCCTCTGCCTCAAATGGTAACAACACTACTCATATTACTCACAATGTCATGGCTGTTAGGGCATGTAACTGTTGCAACATTATACATCTACTGCAGGTCCTTAATGCCATTTGTTTAACAGTACTGATTAAATGATTACTAATGATGCTACCATCTTCCACTATAATACATATAAATACAAACTCCCAAGGAATCTCTCAAAGATTGTTATTATGCTTCATTTGCACATGTAGAAATATGTGAATGATTTATTTTCTGGCTATGTTAAATTTGCTGTTGGGAATTTCTTAGCATAAAAGTAGGACAACACATATTTTATCCATGTCTCATTTTAAGCTATGAGAACCACTAGATCATTACTAGGATGTGATCCTGGTGTACAATTTATCCCCACAAACCACCACCAGGAGAAAGACAGGCAAAGAACTTCCAGTTGGGTACAGGAGTGCAGAAATTGAAAACTTCTTTAAATTGACTTCCTTTACTTAGTAACTTACATTTGTTTCTTCTGTCTTTTCAGAATTTGATAACATTTCTTTTTAATGTTAATATTCCATTATTTGGATATCATACTGTTTATCTAACAATATGACATTTTAGAAAATAATAAATTGCCTATCAGTTTTTTTAAAGGTATAATAAACACATTTCTCAGCTAAACAAAAGTCAGTCATTGCTCACAGACCCACCTTATAGAGTACACTAACAGAAATTCTTAAATTTGAAATAAAGTGACTTAATCAACACAGGGCCAACGTTGTGGCACAGCAGATTAAGCTGCTACTTACAACACTGGCACCCCATACTGGAATGTCAGTTAGAGTCCTAGCTACTCTGCTTCCAATCTACTTTACTGCTAATGTACCTGGGAAGGCAGCAGATGATGGCCAAGTACATAGGCCCTTGCCATCCCTTGGGAGACCAGATGGAGTTCCTGGCTCTTGGTTTTGGCCTGGCCCAGAACTGGCCATTGTGGCCATTTGGGGAGTAAACCAGTGGATTGGCCGTTGTGGCCATTTGGGTAGTGAACCAGTGGATTAAAGACTGATCTCTCTCTATGTCACTCTTTCAAGTAACTAAATCTTAAAAACAAACAAACAAACAAAAAGAATCCATATAAACCCACATGATAAAAAATAACTGTCAATAAAAGTAAGTAACTAGGGTTCAGTGCTGTAGTACAGTGGGAAAAGCCACTACATATGGAATCAGCATCCTAAATGGGCACTGGTTCAAGTCCCTACTGCTCCACTTCTGATCCAGCACCTGCTAATGTGCCTGGGAAAGCAGTGGAAGAAGGCTCAATTGCTTGGGCTCTTGTACCTGTGTGGGAGACCCAGAAGCTCTTGGCTCCTGCCTTAAGCCTGCCCTAGCCCCAGCCATTCTGGCCATTTGGAGAGTGAACCAGTAGGTTGGAAGATCTCTCTTTATCTCTCCTCTGTAACTCTGCCTTTCAAGTAAGTAAATAAAATCTTACAAAAATAAATAAATAAAAGTAAGTAACTAGGGCAGACATTTGGCACAGTGGTTAAGATGCTGCTTGGGATACCCACACCCTATATCACAGCATCTGGTCCCAATCCCAGCTACTTGACTTCTTCTCCATCTTCTTTTTAAAAGATTTATTTATTTATCTGAAAGAGTTACAAATAGAGGGAGAGACAGAGAGAGTTATCTTCCATCCACTGGTTCACTCCCCACATGGCCACTTAGGTCTGGACCAGGATTAAACCAGGAGCCAGGAGCTTCTTCCAGGTCTCCTACATGGGTGGTGAGGGCCCAAACAGTTGGACCATCTTCCACTATTTTTGCAGGCCGTTAGCAGGGAACTAAATTGGAAGTGGAGTAGCTGGGACTCAAACCAGCACCCATATGGGAAGCCAGTGTCACAGCCAGTGGGTTTACCAACTATGCAACAATGCAGGCCCCTACTTCACTTCTGATCCAGCCTCCTCTTAATATACCCCCTAAAGTCAGATTATGGCTCAAGTACTTGGGTCTATGCCACCGACATGGGAGACCTGGACTGAGTTACAGGTTCCTGGTTTTGGCTTGGCCAGCCCTGGAAGCTGTAAGCATTTGGAGAGTAAACCAGCAGAAGGAAGCATTCTCTCTCTCTCTCTCTCTCTCTCTTTTTTTTAATAAAATGAAAACTGATTTTCTGAGGGAGAGTTCGATGAACTGTATTGAGAAACACAAGAGCAACTCCTGAGACTTGTGATGCAGGCGGGCATTTAGCCAAGCAGTTATGTTGCCAATTAAGAAGCCCACATCCCATATTGCAGTTCCTGGGTTTGATTCCAAATTCTGAGTCCTGACTCCCAACTTCCTGTTAATGCATACCCTGGGAGGCAGCAACTGATGGCTCAAGTGACTACGTTCCTAGCTTTGCTCCACTGCAGATCCAGCTATTATGGACATTTGGCGAGTGAACCAGTGGATGAGAGAAGTGTCTCTCTATTCTCTCAGTCTCTCAATTAAATATATAAAAATATAAAAGTGAACAAATAAATAATTGCATGTTAAAAAATATTATTTTAAAGTAAAACAAAATCAGCCGGCTCTGCGGCTCACTTGGCTAATCCTCCGCCTGCGGCGCCGGCTTCCCGGGTTCTGTCCCGGCTGGGGCGCGGGATTCTGTCCTGGTTGCTCCTCTTCCAGTCCAGCTCTCTGCTGTGGCCCGGGAAGACAGTGGAGGATGGCCCAAGTGCTTGGGCCCCGCACCCGCATTGGAGACCATGAGGAAGCACCTGGCTCCTGGCTTCGGATCAGCACAGCACGCCGGCCGTAGCAGCCATTTGGGGGGTGAACTAACAGAAGGAAGACCTTTCTCCCTGTCTCTCTCTCTGTCTCACTGTCTAACTCTGCCTGTCAAAAAAAAGTAAAACAAAATCAAGACTGGGTAAATAGAGGAAAAAAACCCAAAACAGAGAAAATGAAAAATAAACAGGTACACAAATTCAACTATATAAAAAACATTAAGTCAGAATAAATTAATACAATCAAATGTAGAGATAGCTATGCATAAAGAAGACTAAAGTTTCAATTATGTTCCCTGTATAAGGGATTTGGCAAAGATTCAAGATAGAATTAAGTTTAACAGATTGGGAAAATTATAGCATACAGAAAGCAATCATAAGCAAGTTAGAGTAGTTGTTAGTAATATAAGACAAAAAACAGATCTTTAAAAAGTAGAAATAAAAAAAGGGACATAACATGATAAAAGTGTCAATTCATCAGGAAAATATAACAATTATAAACAACAAAGACTCAAAACATATGATGCAAAACCTGACCAACAGAAAAGGAAAATAAATACTCTTATATTAATGTTTGGAAACTTCAATATTCCACCTTGGGACAGGAAAGCTAGGCAAAAGATGAATGAGAAAACACAATACATGATCAACAGTATAAACTGATTAGGAATAGTCATGTACAAAATGCTCTACCCCAAAACAGAAGACTACAAACTATTTCAAGAGCATGTGAAACATTTTCCAGGAGAGATAAGTCATAAAACAAGCTTCAATACAGCTAAAGCACTGAAATTGAAGTATGTTATTTGACTAGAATGTACTGAAATTAGAACAAGATAACGCTAATAATTTGAGAAATTTACAAATATATCGTTTATTTAACCATGTAATCCTAAATAACCAATTAGTCAAAAAAAAAAAAAAAAAAAAAAACCCAAATCATGTGCCCTGGGTCTGCAGCTCTTCCTGATTGCAGCAAAGAACAATTGTAGTACCACTACAATTCACAGGAAAGAAGATCAATACAGTCTGCTCATGTTGTAAAACAGTGAGTGCTTACAGTCACTGCTTCTGAAATGAAAATTTAGACTGGAGTGGATGGCATCCCCTTATTTAGACTTACCAATTTTGCTAACTGCTTTTTAGATTACTTAAATTTTTTTCAAGATCTTAAAAGATGTATAATAAGTTTGCAAACATAATGGAAATGCTGTATATCATTTGAAGTGATAATATCCATGTTGGATTTTAAAGAAAATATATTGTAATAATGTCATTGTAAGTAATAATTTTATGTCTGCCAGTTTTCTACTTCAGCACATTCCTTGTGGTGAATATTCATAGCATCATAATTGCTTAGGCATTGAATGGTAATATTTACTAGTGGAAATTGGAAAATTTATCTGTGAAATTCTGCAGAATTCATTTTCTATTTAAAGTATTTGCTGAAGTTAAATAAAAATTTTCAAGCCATTGCAGTAAAAAAAAAAAAAAAAAGAAGACAAAATAGAAAATACTTTGAAATGGATGAAAATGAAGGCACTATATATCAAAACTTACAGAAATGCAGGTAAAACACTGCTTCCAGGAATCTACCCAACTCTAATGTAAATCTAACTAACCAATATGAATTATAACTCCTAACTATAATTGTGTATTAAAAAAGAAGAGAGTTTAAAAATCAATAATCTGACCTTCGACCATAAAGAAAATAACATGCTAAATCTAAACTAAGTATAAAACAAAAAATAGGTTAGAGCAGACGTTAATGAAACAAAAACAATGTTAAAAACTCAATAAAACCAAAGGCTAGTTATGGAAAGATCAATTTAATTGATAAATTTTAGCTAGAGGCTGGCACCACGGCTCACTTGGCTAATCCTCCACCTGCGGCGCCGCCACCCTGGGTTCTAGTCCCTGTCGGGGCACCAGATTCTGTCCCGGTTGCTCCTCTTCCAGTCCAGCTCTCTGCTGTGGCCCGGGAAGGCAGTGGAGGATGGCCCAAGTGCTTGGGCCCTGCACCTGCATTGGAGACGGGGAGGAAGCACCTGACTCCTGGTTTCGGATTGGCGCAGTGTGCTGGCTGTAGCGGCCAACTGGGGGGTGAACCAACGGAAGGAAGACCTTTCTCTTTCTGTCTCTCTATAACAACAACAACAACAAAATTTAGCTAGAAAGAGAGAGAAAGAAAAAAGGTCCAAATTGCTAAAGTCAGAAATAAAAGATGAGCTATCCCTATTGACCCTACCGACATAAAAAAAATTATCTAACAAAAAGTTAGATAGAAAGTACAAATCCTAAGAAATGCACAAGCTACCAAAATTGACTCAAGTGGACATGGAAAATCAGAATCAAACTATAACAAGAGATTGAATAAGTAAATCTGAAACTTAAAAAGAAAGTCCTAGCATATACACCTTCATGGGAAAACTCTACTAAACATTTATAGAAATTAATAGCAACTTTTCATAAATTCATAAAATTTACAAGAGAAAGGAACATTTCCAGTTATTAGCTCAATTTTGTTATGCAAAACTTACATGTTTAAGTTTGAACTCCCTGCATCTCAAAAATGTGCCCTTATTTAGAAAAAAAACCTAACTTCAATCAACTGAAGATGAAGTCAAAGTGGAGTAGGAGAGGCCTCAAGTTCAATATGATTGGTGCCGTTTAAGCCCACATGGACAACATCATGTGAACATCAGAAGCTCAGAGAGGCCTGAAACAGATCCTTCTACAGTGCCTTCAGAGAGACAGCTTGGCTGTGCTGACATCTTAATCTTGGAATAAGACAATATATTAGGTCACAAAACAGCCTCTACTTGGACCACAATGGAATTAAATTAATAACAGAAGGAAAGCTAAAAAATTAAGATACATGGAATTTTAAAAAGCTGTATTTTATTTATTTGAAAGGTAGAGTTACAGGGAAGGTGAGGGCAACAGACACACACACACACACACACAGAGATTGAAATTGATTGATTGATTTTTATCTACTGGTTCACATCCCAAATGGCTAGAATGGCTGGGGCTGGAACAGGACAAAGCCAGGAGCCCAGAAATCCATCTAGGTTTCCCACATAGGTGTCAGTAGCCCAAGTATGTGGACCATCCTCTGCTGCTTTCCCAGGAACATTAGAGGGAGCTGGATTGTAAGTGGAGTAGTCAGGCCTCAAATTGTACTCTTCTGGGATGCCAAAATTGCAGACAGCCGCTCAGTTTGCTGTACCATGACCATAATGCCAGCCCAAAACAACACACCTTTAAACAGTTACTGGGGTAAATGATGATGTAAAAGTAGTAAACACTTTGAGACAAATGAAAACAGTAACACAAAACAAGTGGGATTTAGCAAAAGCTGTGCTTAGAAGGAAATTCAGCGCTATAATGAATGTCTTTATGAAAAAAAGAATAGGGATTTCAAAACCAAACTTTACACTTCAAGGAATGAGAAACACATTAGCAGAGAGAAAAATAATAGTAAAGTTGGATCAGAGCTAATTAAAATTGAAAATAAAGTTGGCTCTTTTAAAATATCAAAAAATTGGCAAACGTTTAAATTAATGAAAAGAGAAAAAATGCAAATAAGTAAACCAGAAATGAAAATTGATACAACACTACTATTCTTAAAGAAATAAAATGAGTTATAAGAAAATACTAAAACAACTGTACATCAACAAATTAAATAATCTAGACAGAATGGACAAATTCCTCGAAACATACATATTGCCAAAACAGATTCAAGATAACATGGAAAATATAAATGAAATTGTAACAAGTAGAGACGTTAAATTAGAATCAATCCCAAGAAAGGAAATCCGACTAGAGTATCACCGATTATTTCTTCTGAAGATTTAAGTAAGAATTAGCACCAAACCCTCTAAAACTCTTCAAAAAACAGGAAAGCAGAGAACTTTACCACACATTCTATGAAATCAGCATTGCTCAAATGCCAAGCACATTTAGAAGCCTCACAAGAAAACTACATATTAATATTTCTTAATAATATTGATAAGAAAAATCCTCAATAAAATACTAGCAAATTGAATCCAGCAGCATAATGAGAAGATATGCACCATGAACAAAAAGGATTTATCTCAGCAACCCAAGGGTGATTCAATATATGAAAATCAATTCAATGTATCAGTAGAATAAAAAAGAACAATCATATGACCATTTCTGATGCAGAAAAAGCATTTGACAAAATTCAACACCCTTTTGTGATTAAAAACACACAATAGCGTAGGAATAGAAGGGAAACTCCTCCACCAGATAGAAAGCATTTATGAACCCAAAGGTAACATATTCAATACTGAAAAACTGAAAGCTTTCTTCTAACATCAGGAACAAGATAAGAATCCTTACTTTCGGGGTTTCTATTCAATATTGTACTAGAAGTTCCAGCCATACCATTTAGTAAAGAAAAAGAAACAAATGACAAATTGGAAAGATTTAAAACCACGTCTATTTGCAGATAATATGATCTTACACATAAAAAGTCATACAAATTAATAAAAAACTATTAGTGCTAATAAATTCAGCAAAATTCTAGAATATAATATATAAAAATGATTAGGTTCCTAAACATTAGCAGTGAATAATTCAAAAATGAAAATTAAAAAAAATGATTTATAACAGCATTAATAAGAATAAAAGTAGAATAAGTTTAGCCATGGGAGCAAAAGACTTCTACACTGAAAACTAGAAAACACTGCTAAAAAACAAACAAACAAAAACCAAAAAACCTAAGGTAACCTAAATAAATGTTAAGCTCTATTTGCATGAATTGGAAGACTTAGCATTGTTAAGAAGGCACTAGTATTCCCAAACAATCTATAAATTCAATACACTCCCTAGAAATTTCAATGCCCTTTGTAGAAATGAAAAAAACTAGTTCTTAAATTTTTATGAAACTGGGGCCTGCGGGTGGCATAGTGGATAAAGCCACCACCTATAGTGCCAGCATCCCACGTGGGTGACAGGTTTGTATCCTGGCTGCTCCACTTCCAATCCAGCTCTCCACTATAGCCTGAGAAAGCAGTATAAGTACAGGGCCAAAGTCCTGGGCCCCTCCACCTATACAGGAGAGCCAGAAGCAGCTCCTAGCTCCTGGATTTGGATCTGCCCAGCTCCAGCTGTTTCAGCAATTTGTGGAGTGAACCAGTTGATGGAAGACTCTCTCTCTGCCTCTGCCTCTCTGAAACTCTTTCAAATAAATAAATAAATCTTTTTAAAAAAAATTTGCTCCCTTTCAAAAAAAATTATAGGAAATTACTAGGGGGCCTGAATAGCCAAAACAATATTAAAAAGAAGAACATATTTGGAGAACTCCCAATTTCAAAACTTGTACAATAAGCAAAATAGTATGGCAAGGGGCAAAAGGATAGACCAATGAAACAGAATGGACAGTCCAGAAATAAACCATTACATTTATGGCAAACTGATTTTCAACAAGACTGTCATGTAATGATTTTTTAGTGAACAATAAATGGTCTTCAAACAGAGCCTGGATAACTGAATTTCTACATGCCTCACACTATACACAAAAATTAACGCAAAATGGAACAACAGCCTAAATGTAAAAGCTGAAACTATAAAACTCTAAGAAGAAAATATAGGTATAAGTCTTCATGATCATGGATTTAGTAAATGATTCTCAGACATGATGCCAAAAACATGAGTAAAAAGAAGAAAAATATAAACTGTACTGTCTTAAAACTAAAACTTTCATGCACCCAAGAATACTATAAGAAAGTGAAAAGAGAACTTACTGAATGGGTGAAAGCAGTGCTCATCATATATTTGACATGAGTTTGGTTATCTCTTAAAACTCAGCAGGAAGAGAAGGCGCTGTGGCACAGCAGGTAAAGCCACTGCCTGCAGTGCTGGTATCCCATATGGGTGCTGGTTTGAGTCCCAGCTGCTCCATTTCCAGTCCAGCTCTCTGCTATGGACTGGAAGATGGCCAAGTCTTTGGGTCCCTGTGCTCTCGGGAAAGACCTGGAAGAATATCCTGGCTCCTGGCTTCAGATCAGCCCAGCTCTGGCCGTTGCAGTCATTTGGTGAGTGAACCAGTGAATGGAAGACCTCTCTTTCTCTTTGTGTCTCTTTGCCTCTCTGTAATTCTGCCTTTCAAATAAATGAATAAATCTTAGAAAAAAAAATCTCAACAGGAAAATGACAAATAATCCAATTTAAAAAACTCTTCAAAGGATCTTAATAGATATTTCTCCAAAGATTTTCAGAAAGCCATTCAACATACATACTGCATGATTTCCACTTATGTGAAATACCCAAAACAGGTAAAAATCCACAGAAAGAATACAGGCTGGGATTGTCAAAGACTCAGATGAAAGGGGATGTGGAATGGATTTTTATGGTACAGTATCTCCTTTTAGGAAGATGGAACTGTCTTAGAATGAGATTGAAGGAGGGGCTGGTATTGTGCCATAATGGGTAAACCATTACCACCTGGAACACTGGCATCCTATATGGACAGAAGTTTGACACTCAGCTGATCTACTTTCGATCCTGTTCCCTACTAATGTGCCTGGGAAGGAAGTGGAGGATGACCCAGGTTCTTGGGCCCCTGCACCCATGAGGGAGACCTGAAAGAAACTCCTGATTCCTGGCTTTGGTCTGGCCCAGCCCCAGCCATTTTGGCCATTTGGGGAGTGAACCAGCAGGTAGAAGATTCTCTCTCCCTCTCTTCCTCTCTCTGTATAATTCTGACTTTCAAATAAATAAATAATTCTTTAAAAAAAATGAGATAGAGGGAGTAGTTGCACAATACTATAAGTATACTAAGTGTCACTGACAAGTACTTTTGGAAATTAATTTAGTACTATGCGAATTTCACCTCAACAAAATTTTTAACAAGTCAATTAGGAGATTGGTGATAAATTGACACTGCTAAGGAAATACATAAAGCAAAATGAGAGCAAATAGTTCAGAAAGCAAAGAGCTGCACTTTTCATTATTATATATAAGAAGCTGTGGGTTTAAGGTCATTTCTTTTGTAAAAAGATATAGTTTTAAAAATCTGGGGGTAGAAAGGGGGGTCTTTGACCACTACCTTACTGTCAACTTTGGTTCTACTGGAAGCTGTCTTTCTTCTCCTTGGACAACCCCTGAAATAATACTAATGCCAAGAAAGTTCCTCAATTTAGATGTCTCAGAGGCATTTGGGTAAAAACAGAAAGAATAGGCAGTGTTCCCTCATCAAGATGTCTGGGGACCAAGACCCAAGGCCTGGAAGCACTCTCCTTTCTCAAGAAAAAAGCACAAGCCTCAGATGCTGCTGTCACAACTGCTGTAGCTACAGCGGCCAGTGAGGGAAAAAATGGGACAGATTTCCTGAAACATCATAAGATGTCTCTATGGCTTTGGAACTCAGAAAGTTGGAACACAGCCTGTTTTAGGTAAAACCCCTTCCAGAATATTTATAATCTGAAAAACATTTTCACTACAACTGATGTTCTTTAAAACTGCTGGCATTTGAAAAAGGAAAAGATGACCAAGATACTGAAATAAATGCATGAGAAACAAATCTTCAATTTCTCTTGTAAGCTCTTTTCTCCACTTTCTAATAATTTTTGCAGTTATTTACAATGCATTTTTTCCTTCTTTTTGTCCTAAAAATATAGATACTGGGTAAAGAGAAAAATTAATTTCCTTATGTTGTTTTAATACAGTACCTCTAAGCAAATGTGCTACAAACCATTCCAAGTGACATAATGAACTACCTACTTTATATTCCCAATATAAGACTCTAAAAGCATATATTTTCTTCCTTAAAAAATAAATTCTCCATTTTCATTTAAAAATTTCACTTTATAGTCTCATTATTGACATAACTGTGTCCTTCAACTCATATTCATATGTTGAAATCCTAAGTCCTCAAAATGAAGCCATTTTATGAGCTAAGGTCTTTAAACGGGTGATTAAGTTGAAACACAGACATTTAGCACAGGCCCTAACCAAACACGATTGATGTCCTTATGAGAAGTGAGATGGATGCCAGGGATATATCTGCTCAGAGAAAAAGCCATGTGAAGACACAGCCAGAAGGCCACCATCTGTAAGCCACGGAGAAAGGCCTTAAGGATAACCAATTCTGCCAGCTTCTAAGACTTCTGGCCCTCAAGACTGTAAGAAAATTAATTTGTTGTTTTAGCCACACAGTCTGTGCTGTTTTGTCATGGTAGCCCTAGCAAACCAAACACAACTACCATTTTCTCTCAAGACATTCCAATGCAAAGTAGTATATATAATCATCTTAGGATTCTTCACCTTGCAAATTCTTGGTCAATCAGCCATAAAAACCCTATTGAAGGAAATTTCTCATTTATAGAGTTCAGAACCACTTAACCAAAGGATCCAACACAACAGGAAAGATCATTAGTAACATAGGTGTTAATTGCTTTAATGTGTTATTAAACTTTTTTAAAAATATGAAACTTCTTATGTAAACATCAAAAAGTGGTCATTAAAAGAACTAACTTCAAATTCCAGCAAAGATGACCAAATACCTCCCAATTTGTCTTAAAATAGAAGATGTAGAGAAGCTCTTTTTTTAAATCTGGAGTGAGCTAGCACATTGGTACCATAAAAAGAGCTGGTAGAGAATTAAAACATGCACACACAAGAAAGTGGGACTCAGAGAAGGAAAGGAGAGGCTGTACAGCAAACAGCTCAGAGAACCACACTTAGAATCACACAGAGATGTATCCAAGTGACAACTCCCATTCTCTAGTTATGTGATGTCAGACAAGATATGAATAAGTATAAATAACATTTGAAAAATACTTTAGTATGATAAAGATTGAGATAACATCTATAATAAATTTACTTCAGGTGGTGGGTACTTTGTATAGCAGATACAATGCCACAAGGGGCACTTGCATTCCGTATCAGAGTACCTGCGTTCAAGTTCTGGCTCCATATCTGATTCCAGCTTCTTGCTAATGCATGCTTAGGGAGGCAGCAGTGCAAGCGGCTGGGTCTCTGCTACCCATGAAACCTGGATTCAGTTCCAAGCTCCTGGCCTTGGATTGGCCAAGCCACAGTAGTTGCATACATTTGGGGAGTGAACTAGCAAACACAAGGTGTGTCTGTGTTTGTATGTATGTCTTTCCAATCAATTAAATTTTAATTTTATAAGCTAATCTAATAAATTAGACTTTTATATCATGATCTGTGGAATAAGGTCTCTGGAGACAAATATAAATATATATTTCTACTAATATAACCAGAATAGATCGTTAGATAACAACATTTTAGCATTGTAAAAGTTACAGAATTACCAGATCAGTAAACTAAAATTCAAGAAAAGGACTGTTGATACAAACAGAAGTTAAAATATTATTTCATACAAATGTTTAATAATTCCCAATCGGGATGCAACCAGACCTTGGAGAGCAGAAACAGTAGTAGACAGTAGGCGAGTGCCTACCAGTTTTGTAATCATTCAGACTTTAAAGGAATGCCAAAGGAATAAAAGACTAATTGTGTTTCTGAATCTATTTTAAACACAGGAATGTCTACCTGCAAACTAAAATGAACCTGACATTGCTTGAATGTCTTCTACGTGCTAGTGTATTGTGTTCTGTGACTCACCAATTTTTAAGTTAACTATGTGAGGAATAGGCTATTAAAGTCAGTTAACAGACAAGCTGGTTGAGTCTAAAAAAAGCTGAAAACTTGCCCAAGACCAAGCATGGGTAAGAGACAGTTAAGACAGGAGTCTAAGATGTGCAAGGCCTGTTTCTGTCTCCAAAAGAGTAAATACTGGAGCATTTTATATCTCATGTCCAGGCCAAAATTGTCAAAAGTGTTCTGATAGCATCTGCACTATTTTACAACTGGAAATGAACCCAGAAGGCAAAAGGAGGCATTGTACACCCACTCTTGCAATTTCAGACTCTCTAAATCAAAGAGTTTTGATGACTACCTACATACACAGTCAGCTATCACTGGTTACAGACTTATTTCATTGGGTGCTTTCAATTGTTCTTATTTGGAAAGCATCATTTCAAACAGCTTCATCATAATTTGCCCAAGTCCTACTTTATTGTATTTCTCTATTTTGGAATTCATTGACATTCTTGAATATATAAACTGTTCTCACTAATTTACATAAATTGTCAGCCATTATTTCTTGAAAAATTTGTGCCAAAGTTCCCTGTCCTCTACTTCTAGCACTCAAACAACACATGTATTAGACCTTGTGAAACTTAAAAAATAAATTAAAAAGGTCAGGCAGTGACCAACTTGATATTTCCAAAGGTCTAATATATACAGCACAAATACTGACACTGTTCTACCAGTCACTGAGGCTAGCTTCAATTTTTGAAATACCATTTATCACTTTCTAAGAATGAATAATTTCAGGACCAGTGTTGTGGAGTACAGGGTAAAGTTGCTGCCTGTGACAATGGCATCCTACATGGGCAACAGTTCATGTCCTGGCTGCTTCATATTCAATCCAGCTCCCTGCTAATGGCCTTGAAAAACCAGTAGAAGATGGCCCAAGCATATAGGCCCCTGCTACCTATCTGGAAGACCTGAATGAAGTTCCAAGTTCCTGGCTTCAGCTTGGCCCAGACCTGGCTGTTGTGGCCATCTGGGGAGAAAACAAGTGGATAGAAGAGCTCTCTGTCTCTCTCTTTCTGTAACTCTGACTTTCAAATAAATCTCATTAAAAAAATAATTTCTGGGGTTAGTATTGTGGCATAGCAGGTAAAAGCCGCTGCCTGCGGTGCCAGCATCTGATATGGGCACCGGTTCGAGTCCTGGCTGCTCCACTTCCAATCCAGCTCTCTGCTATGGCCTGGGAAAGCAGTAGAAGATGGCCTGAGTCCATGGGGCCCTGCACCAATATGGGAGACCCAGAAGAAACTCCTGGTTCCTGGCTTCGGATTGGCACAGCTCCAGCTGTTGCAGCCACCTGGGGAGTGAACCAGCAGATGGAAGACACCTCTCTCTTTCTCTGCCTCTCCTTCTCTTTCTGTGTAACTCTGACTTTTAAGTAAATAAATAAATCTTTAAAAAAAAATAATTTCTACTGACTTAAGAAGTTTACCAACTCTTTTTTTCTTCCTCAATCTCTGTCACCCTAAATAATCAACTTTTTATTTCAAATATACTATTTTTTTAAACTTTCATTTAATAAATATAAATTTCCAAAGTACAACTTTTGGATTATAGTAGCTTTCCACCCCTATAACCTCCCTTCCACCCACAACCATCTCATCTCCCATTCCCTCTCCCATCCCATTCACATCAAGATTCATTTTCAATTATCTTTATATACAGAAGATCAATTAAGTATATACTAAGTAAAGATTTCAACAGTTTGCACCCACACAGAAACACAAAGTATAAAGTACTGTTTGAGTACTAGTTTTACCGTTAATTCACATAGTACAACACATTAAGGACAGAGATCCTACATGGGGAGTAAGTGCACAGTGACTCCTGTTGTTAATTTAACAATTGACACTCTTATTTATGACGTCAATAATCACCCTAGGCTCTTATCATGAGCTGCCAAGGCTATGGAAGCCTCTTGAGTTTGCCAACTTCGATCTTATTCCAACAGGGTCATAGTCAAAGTGGAAGTTCTCTCCTCCCTTCAGAGAAAGGTACCTCCTTTTTTGATGGCCCCATTCTTTCCACTGGGATCTCACTCACAGAGATCTTTCATTTAGGTCTTTTTTTTTTCCCCCCCCAGAGTGTCTTGGCTTTCCTTGCCTAAAATACTCTCATGGTCTCTTCAGCCAGATCCGAATGCGTTAAGGGCTGATTCTGAGGCCAGAGTGCTATTTAGGACATCTGCCAAACTATGAGTCTGCTGTGTATCCCACTTCCCATGTTGGATTGTTCTCTCCATTTTAATTCTATCACTTAGTCTTAGCAGACACTAGTCTTGTTTATGTGATCCCTTTGACTCTTAATCCTATCATTATGATCAACTATGAACTGACACTGATCACTTTAATGAGATGGTATTATTATTAGAAAATTAGAGGAGTATAAAAGTCAGACCTATGGTGAATTAAATTATGACTTTTAAATATTATATGGTTGTAACAATATTTTCTAGTCTTTCCCTATTCTAGAACTTCATATATCAGAAAACAGAAATATTTGGGAAATGAAAGAAAGTAAAAGAAAAAAAAGCAATGAAGAAAAATGGGATGACAAGGTAAAAGAGGAAGAAGATTTATGCCAAGCAAAAGGGCAGTTTACAAAACCTATGTTCTATCTCATAAGCTGAAGTTCAGCCAAACAATAAGTGGGCTGTTGGAAAGATAAAATCTCTGGCACAGATGATACAAATAGTATTTGGTACATATAATGCTCATTTTCATAAAAAGATTAAAAGCCAAAAATTGCTACTATGTGATATGATTATAAACAGTACACAGCACATGAATTATAATGTAAAATAATGACAAAAGTGCAGAGACTCTTCGATAAATTCTTCAACATTTCTCTTTTCTACCTTGAGAACACACTGGAATATGAATTAGTTTTTCTAAATGTAATGTTTCTATGTTTAATATAATCTCTAAAATAAACTTACATGAAAAGCACAATTAAAATCTTCAGTCTTGAGGCCAGCACTATGGCTTAATGAATAAAGCCACTGTCTACAGTGCTGGCATCCCATATGGGTGCCAGTTCGAGTCCCGGCTTCTCCATCTCCTATCTAGTGCTCTGCTGGGACCTGGAAAGGTGGTGGAGGATGGCCCAAGTCCTTGGGCCCCTGCACCATGTGGGAGACCCAGAAGAAGCTCTTGGCTCCTAGCATCAGATTGGCATAGCTCTGCAGCGATCTGGGGAGTCAACCAGCAGATGGAAGACCTCAAATAACTGAATAAATCTTAAAAAAAAAAAAAATCTTTAGTCTTGGGCCCGGCACTGTGACACAGCAGATAAAGCCACTGCCTGCAGTGCCAGCATCCCATATGGGCACTGGTTTGAGTCCCGGCTGCTCTACTTCTGATCCAGCTTTCTGCTATGGCCTGGGAAAGCTGTAGAAGATGGCCCTAGTGCTTGGGCCCCTGTACCCACATGGGAGACCCTGAAGGCACTTCTGGCTCTTGGCTTTGGGTCAGCCCAGTTCTGGTTACAGCAGCCATTTGGGGATTGAATCAGTCAATGGAAGCTATCTCTTTCTCTCTGTCTCTGCCTCTCTGTAACTCTCCACATTCCAAGTAAATAAATAAATCTTTACAAAGAAAAATTAAACTTCATTATTCCCTTTGTCACTTTTTTAAAAATACAAACTTAATTAACATCAAAGAGGGTTTCTAAAATGCATGCTTCCAATCCTCACATATAAGTATGTTATCAGAGGATTCTAGGCAGAAGACAGAGCAAGAACTATAAGGAATCTCTGTCCCCACCTAGAAAATAATTACAATGGCAGAATCTGTTCTATGTAACTGGTTTGGATCCCTAGGGTCTAGTGAAGGTTTGTGGCTCTCAGGGGAAGACCTGAACAATAAATTTAAGTAATTTTGGTTAATTTCAGGTTTCAGCACAACAGCAGCTACCCCTTATCATGATCAGCCTCATGGCAGGCAGTTGTGCATGTGTTCCCAGGAACAGCTTTCATGTACCTTAAAAGAACCACAGTGGGCAAAAAGGACCTCATTTTCAAAATATGAATGAGGGCTTTAATCCCTGACTTATGCTTCTGATCACAGAGGTGTAGAGAAAGGCAAGTAATCACTGTTGTTACACCCCTCCCACCCCCCAACACTGTGGCAAGACTTTCCCACTCTAGCAAAATGACTCTCTGGAGATTTAAAGAGCTAATGTGCTTTCTTTTCCCATCCTTGAATTTTTTCTTTCCCCTCTTTTGGGATCCAGAAAATAAAGATCAAGACATTAAAAAGTAAATACTGGGGCAGTTTTTTGGCATAGCAGGTATTCTGCATTTCATATCCCAGTACCTAGGTTCAAGTTCTGGTTCAACTCTTCATTCCAGCTCCCTGATCATGTGTAATTTGGGAAGCAAGAATGATAGCCCAAGTACTTGGGTTCCTGCCACCCATATGGAAAACCTGGATCAAGTTCCAAGGTCTTTGTTTTGGCCTGTTATGGGCATATGGAAGGTGAACCAACAGATGCAAGATGGACAGATCAATCTCTCTCTCTCTCTCCCTCCCTTCCAAATAAATAAACAGTATGTGGATTCATGAAGGGAAAAGTGCAGGCTCAAAAAAGAATGAGAAGACCTTAAATTATCTCAGGTGGATATTTGCATAGAAACAACCTACAATAATAAAATAGATTAAAGAAAAACAGTGAAAACAAAACAAAACAAACAAACAAACAACAAAAAAAAAACCATTCCTGGGGAGGAGAGACAATTTGGACTTAATAATCGACCACATTATTAGATTCAAATGTCCAACCAACTTTCAAAAAAAAAAAAACAAGGCACAGAAAGTACAGCCCATTCACAGAAGAAAGTAAATCAACAGAATCTGTCTATGAAAGACGTGATACCAG
This sequence comes from Lepus europaeus, assembly GCF_033115175.1. Classification (NCBI taxonomy): domain Eukaryota; kingdom Metazoa; phylum Chordata; class Mammalia; order Lagomorpha; family Leporidae; genus Lepus; species Lepus europaeus. The sequence goes on from NC_084830.1 coordinate 97,700,631, forward strand.
ATTTTCTAGACAAGGACTTTAAAACCATCACTTTAAAGATGTTCAAAGAAGTAAAGGAAGATATGGAGAAAGGCATAAAGTAGTGTATGAATTTTAATATCCACAAGGAGACAGGAAAACTAAAAAGAAGTCAAAAATAAAATTTGGAGCTGAAAAGCCTATCAATGAAAATGAAAAATTCAGTAGATGAATTCAAAGGTAAATTTCAGAAAGCAGAAGAAAAGAATTAGTAAATTTAAAGACAAGACAATAGATATTATTGATTCTGAGGAATAGAAGGAAAAGAACTGAAGAAAACTGCTTGGAAACTAACAGATCACGAAACAGACTAACATACACATTTTGGGCTTATAAGAAAGAGAGAAAGAATATTTAAAGAGTGGCGAGAAGGGCCAGCTCTGTGGCGTAGCAGATAAAGCTGCCGCCTGCAGTGCCGGCATCCCATTAAGGGCACTGGTTCATGTCCTGGCTGCTCCACTTCCAATCCAGTTCTCTGCTATGGGCTGGGAAAGCAGAAGATGGTGGCCCTAATCCTTGGGCCCCTGCACTTGTGTGGGAGACCCGAAAGAAGCTCCTGGCTCCTGGCATTGGATCATTGTAGCTCCAGCTGTTGTGGCCATCTGGGGAGTGAACCAGCAGATGGAAGATCTCTCTCTGCCTCTCTGTAACTGCATTTCAAATAAATAAATAAATCTTAAAAAAAAGAGTAGCTGGAGACTTCTCAAACTTGAAGAAAGACATGAATAAAATATTCCAACAAGCTCAACAAACTCAGAGCAAAATAAACTCAAAGAGACCCACACCCAGACATGTTATAATCAAATTTTCAAAAGACAAACAACCTTGAAAGCAGGAAGACAGAAATCATTTGTTAAATAGAAGGTATTTAAGTAAGATTAGCAGCAGATTTCTTACCAGAAACTTTGAAGGCTAGAGGCAATGGGCCCACATTGTAAAGGGAAAAAACAAAAACCTGAGCCAAGAATACTAACTGCAGCTGGCAAAACTGTCTTTCAAAAGTAAGGAAGAAATTAAGACATTCCTAGATAAACAAAAACTAATGGATCAGTACATTTGCCATGTATAATAGGCTCAGGGGAGTCCTGTAGGTTCAAATGAAAGGACATCAGATGGTAATTAAAAGCTAACTGAAAAATAAAGATCTCCATAAAGGTAAATATAAGGAACTAAAAAAGCTAGTATTATTGTAACAATACTTTTTTGTTTTCTACCTGATTTAAGAAAGTAATATCTTTTTTTAATTATCAGTCTAAAAAGTAGTATTATAATGTTGACTTGCAATTCCACAGATTGTTTCCTACATCATTTGAGAGACTGATACATGTCAAAGAATTATTAGTTTATAATATAGAACATGCAATGCAAAAAGACACTGTTTTGTAACATCAACAGCCTGAAAGGTTGTGGATGGAGCTGTTAAGAAGCAGTTCTCAGCATGTTATTAAAGTTAAGTTGGTATAAATTCAAAGTACAGTATTAAAATTTTAGGATGTTAAGTGTAATCCCAATGACTACACAAAGAAAACAGTTATAAAATATACACAAAAAGAAATGAAAAAGGATTTCAAATGTTTCATGATAAAAATTTCATAATACGGCCGGCGCTGTGGCTTAACAGGCTGATTCTCCACCTTGCAGCGCTGGCACACCGGGTTCTAGTCTCAGTTGGGGCGCCGGATTCTATCCCGGTTGCCCCTCTTCCAGGCCAGCTCTCTGCTATGGCCCGGGAAGGCAGTGGAGGATGGCCCAAGTGCTTGGGCCCTGCACCTGCATGGGAGACCAGGAGAAGCACCTGGCTCCTAGCTTCGGATCGGCATGATGCGCCGGCCGAAGCGGCCATTGGAGGGTGAACCAACGGCAAAAAGGAAGACCTTTCTCTCTGTCTCTCTCTCTCACTATCCACTCTGCCTGTCAAAAAAAAATAATAATAATAATAATTTTCATAATGCAAGAAGCAAGAGACAAAAAAAGCAAGAAAGCATATAGAAAATAAATTTTAAAAACTCTATAAACAAAAAGACAGGGATTGGGATGGATTAAAAAACAACAACAATGAAACAAACAGGATCCAACTCTAAGTTGTCTATGTTAGTCTCACTTTACACCCAAGACTTGTTCATGAAAGGATGGAAAAAGATACTCCATGTACATAGTAACCATGAGACAGCAGAAGTGACTATCAAAACGTCAGAAAGGAGCTGTGGCACAACAGGTTAAAGCCACAAACTGCAGTGCAGATATCCGATACAGGTGCTGGTTCAAGTCCTGGCTGCTTTACTTCCAAACCAGCTCTCTGCTAAAGTGTCTAGGAAAGCAGGGGAGGATGACCCAAAACCTTGGACCTCTGCACTCACATAGGAGACTAGGAAGAAGCTCCTGGATCCTGGCTTTGGATCAGCTCAGCTCTAGCTGTTTTGGCCATTTGGGGAGTAAACCAGTGGATGGAAGACCTGTGTGTGTGTGTGTGTGTGTGTGTCCACCTCTCTCTGTAACTCTTTCAAATAAATAAAATAAATCTTTTTTAAAATGTCAGAAAAATAGCTTTTAATTATATATTAATAAAAGGTTCAATGCAGCAAGAACAGAAAAGTACCTAATAGGAGGCCTTAAAATGTGTGTACATAACTGACAGAATTTAATGGTTAAAAAAGAAAGTTCTAGAATAAGTTAATGAAATCAATACCCTACTCTTGGCCGGCGTCGTGGCTTAACAGGCTAATCCTCCGCCTTGCGGCGCCGGCACACCGGGTTCTAGTCCTGGTTGGGGCACCAGATTCTATCCCGGTTGCCCCTCTTCCAGGCCAGCTCTCTGCTATGGCCCGGGTCCCTGGGCCCTGCACCCGCATGGGAGACCAGGAGAAGCACCTGGCTCCTGGCTTCAGATCAGCGCAATCCGCCGGCCGCGGCAGCCATTGGAGGGTGAACCAACGGCAAAAAGGAGGACCTTTCTCTCTGTCTCTCTCACTATCCACTCTGCCTGTCAAAAAAAAAAAGAAAGAAAGAAAGAAAGAAAGAAAGTTTCTATAAAGAAACTTAAAAAAAAAAAAAAAGAAATCAATACCCTACTCTCAATACAGACAAATCAGACAAAAAGAAAGTAAACAGAGAATTGAAACACAATCAATCAACTATATCTAACAGACATATACCCTATATCCAACCACATCAGTATACATGCTCTCCTCAATATAATTTTCCAGGGTACTCCACTTTAGGCCACAAATTAAGTAAAATGTATTATAAACATACAACAGAATACCATTAAGCCTTAAAAAAGAAGGAAATTCTTATAACACGAATGACTCCTGAGGACATGATGTTTGGTGAAATAAGCCAGCCACAAGAAGACTTTTGATCCACCTCCCTCCTAATACACTTGGGAAAAGTAGCAGAAGACGGCCCGATTGTTTGGGTGCCTACATGGAGATCCAAATGAAGCTCCTGGCTGCTTGCTTCAGCCTGGTTCAGCACGGGCCACCTGGGGAGTGAACCAGCAGGTAGAATACTGATTGATCTCTGTCTCTCTCTCTTCCTGTAATTCTTTCAAAATAAATAAATAAATAATTTTTTAAAAAAAGACATACTATATGATACTACTCCTATGAAGCAGCTATAGTAGAAAAAAATCATAGAAAGTAGAATGGTGACTGACAGGAGTGGAAGAGAAGGAGAAATGGGAGTTACAGGGTATGGAGCTTCAGCTTTGGAAGATGGAAAGAGATGATGCTTGCACAGCATTAGAGATGTATTTACTAACACTGAATTGTATACATTAAAACAGTCGCCGGTGCTGTGGCTCAACAGGCTAATCCTCCGCCTAGCGGCGCTGGCACACTGGGTTCTAGTCCCGGTCGGGGCGCTGGATTCTGTCCCGGTTGCCCCTCTTCCAGGCCAGCTCTCTGCTATGGCCCGGGAGTGCAGTGGAGGATGGCCCAAGTGCTTGGGCCCTGCACCCCATGGGAGACCAGGATAAGTGCCTGGCTCCTGCTTTTGGATCAGCGCAGTGCGCTGGCGGCAGCGGCCATTGGAGGGTGAACCAATGGCAAAGGAAGACCTTTCTCTCTGTCTCTCTCTCTCTCTCTCTCTCTATCTACTCTGCCTGTGAAAACAAACAAACAAACAAAAAAACAGTCAAGGTGGGAGCTGGCTCTGTGGCGTGGTAGGCTGCACCCCTACCTGTGGCACCGGCATCCCATATGTGTGCCAATTCGTGTCCGGGCTGCTCCTCTTCCATTCTAGTTCTTTGCTATGAGCTGGGAAAGCAGTACAGGATGGCCACAGGGCTTGGGTCCCTTGCACCTGCATGGGCGACCTGGAGGAAGCTCCTGGCTCCGGATTGGCCCAGCTCCAGCCATTGCAGCCATTTGGGGGAGTGAACCAGCAGATAGAAGACCTTTCTCACTGTCTCCCTCACTCTGTAACTCTACCTCTCAAATAAATAAAAAATCTTAAAAAAAAGGTCAAAGTGGAAACTTTTCTATGATGTATATTTTACAATAAAAAATTGAGCAACAGAATCAAAACTATTATCATTAAATTAAAAAATGCTTTAAGACTTTGTCAGTTCACTTTCTAAAGTGTGATAATATCTCCTTGTAAGAATAAAAAATATCGGCCGGCGCCGTGGCTTAACAGGCTAATCCTCCGCCTTGCGGCGCCGGCACACCGGGTTCTAGTCCCGGTCGGGGCACCGATCCTGTCCCGGTTGCCCCTCTTCCAGGCCGGCTCTCTGCTGTGGCCAGGGAGTGCAGTGGAGGATGGCCCAAGTGCTTGGGCCCTGCACCCCATGGGAGACCAGGAGAAGCACCTGGCTCCTGCCATCGGATCAGCGCGGTGCGCCGGCCGCAGCGCGCCTACCGCGGCGGCCATTGGAGGGTGAACCAACGGCAAAAAGGAAGACCTTTCTCTCTGTCTCTCTCTCTCACTATCCACTCTGCCTGTCAAAAAATAAAAAAAAAAAAGAATAAAAAATATCGTTTATTCTTGTTTTGTTAAATTTTTCCACAGTTCCATCATTTATAAATTACTGAATCATTTTTTTTTCTATCAGTACTGGTAAGAATACAAAGAAAACTTCTGTTTTATAACAGTGAATCCATATTGCAAATTTGAAAATCACACTTGCTTTCTCCTTAAAACTACGGACTATTTTCAGATTATTTATCTGTGGCTGATAGTTTCTGTTGTAAAGCTTCCTATCAAAAGCCTGAACCTCACTTGAGTTATCTGCTATTTATTACGTCTATTAATTCATATTTGCAAAAAGGTTACTAAGTACATAAAAATTACATAACAAAGCTCACCTAACTCCAATTTCCTTCACACTTTCTGAAAAATGTAGGTTATGAATACAACTCACTGCTATGGCTCTGCTGCCCTCTACAGGAAACTTTTATGGAAGACACTGATTAAATAAATTGAAAATCCAGGCAACCATGGGGAATGCTGTCAACTGAAGGATATGGATAGTCACATTAATAATCTATACTTACTAAGGTACCAAAAGTCAACATCACAAAGAGAAGTTATTATTGTCTGCTGTGCCATCACATATTTCCTCTGGGCATGTATGAAAATTCCTCTGAGCAGTAGCTTTCAAACTTTTTCTATTAACTCAAAGAGGGAACAGATATTTATAGCCTCGTGGTTAAAATGTCTGCATCTCATGATGGAGTACCTGCATTCAATTTACAGTTCTAGCTTTCTTGGAGGGAGAGGGGTATCTCAAATAATTGGGTTCCTGCCACCCACAGGGGAGATCTGGTTACACTTCTGCCCCAGCCTTGTGAGCATCTGGTGAGTAAACCAGCAAGAAAGAACATGCATGCTTGCGCGCTCTCTCTCCCCCTCTGTCTCACTCTGTGTGTCTGTGTGTGTGTATGTGTATGCCTTCCTCCCCCCATAAATGAAATAAATTTTTAAAAGAAAGGATACGGCTTCGAAACTTCAGGGTATCCACAAAGATGAAATCAGGCTGCTATACCCATATGGAATTGAGGAGAGCAACCGGAAATAGAAAAAGATTTGACAGTTATCAGTATTTGGAAGAGACTGTACTTGAGAAGAGAAAGAAAATTAATGGATTTGTTTTCATATATGAGCAATGGAAAGGAAGAAAAGGAGAAAGAAGTTGAGGCCAGAGAGAACAGCAGTGTGATAGGGCAGATCATCCATCCAAAAGGACCTTGTCTATATATGGTAACGTCTCTCAATGCCCACTAGGAAAAACCACTCTTTGAGTCACTTTTGAACAACAGAGTAGTATGTTATGCTTCAATATGCTACTTTAGTAATGTAAGTGTATTTTAAGAGAGGAACTAAATAGGAATTATAGGACACAATTGAGCAAACCAACATATGTATTATGGTTATCATAGAAAGAGCAGAAAAAGAGAAAGGAGCTTATTTAAAAATAAAATGAGAATAAGAATAATTTGGAAGAAAACATAAAAATTCAGGTACAAGAGCAATCAGGTTCAATCCAAACAAGACTATACTAAGACATACTAAATCAAACTGTCAAAACTCAAAGGCAAAGATCAGAAAGTAGCAGGAGGATCATCTGCAAGGGAATTCCACCACAGCTATTAGATTTCTCAGCAAAACCTTGACAGGCCAGAGGGAATGGAATTATGTATTCAATGTCCTGGAAGTAAAAACTGTCAACCAAGTACATTATATCTGGTAAAGCTGTCCTTTGGAAAAGAAGGAGCAGTAAAGACTTCCCAGTTAAGTAAAAGCTGAAGGAATTCATCGCCACTGGACCTGACTTAAAAGAAATGCTAAAAAGGGAATTCTTCAAGCTGAAAGAAAAGCACACTTCTAAATAACATGAAAATACATTAAGGTATAATTTATATAAAGAAGGTACAGAGTCAAATAAAAATATAATACTATAATGGTGAGACACAAATTGCTTATCTCTATAGTATGAAGACTAGAAGATAAAACTGTCAAAACGAAAATTGTGACATCACAACAAAATGTAGATGGTAGTATAAAAATGTAGAGTTTTGATAATACAAATAATAAAAATGAGTGTTTTAAGTTGTTACTTAAAATAACCTGTTATAAGCTATTACATATAAGTCTCATGGTAACAGAGTAAAAACCTCAGTAGATACATAAAGCCATTTTTACTATATTTTTATTCCTTACTATAAAAACTAACGAATCAGAGCCTACAACTCCAAGAAATCATCTTATCACAAAGGAAGACAAGAAGTACAAAGGAACAAATAGTCTAAAAATCAACCAGAAAACAATGAGCAAAATGTCAGTAGTAAATTCTTACCTATCAAATTATCTTTTGTGCAACACAGGCTTGGGCCTGACAGGGAAGACAGAGCCCCAGTATTGTCACTTTGTGGCAGAAGCATAGCCAGGCCCAATGGGCAGCCAAGGCCACCAATATATGCCAATTCAAACTTGTCCTGCAGGACAATCTGCAATGCAAAAATCTATTCTGGTATTATGTTTTGTCAAAGGACAATTTCATGAGTACCAGGAGAGTACCATTGGAGCAATCTTCCTCACCAACTCTGTCTAGATGCCATAACAGTCAAGTTTGAGATCTGGGACACAGTTGGAAGGGAGTGATATCACAGCTTAGTCTGCATGTACTACAGAGATGTCCAAGCTGAAATCATGGTTTATGAAATTACTAATCAGGAACCATTTGCCCAAGCAAAGACATGGATAAAGGAATTACAGAGGCAGGCCAGTCTTAGCATCATAATTGCCCTGGTGGGGAACAAAGCTGACCTGACTGAAAGTGCATGATGGAATATGAAGAGGCTTGGGGACATGCAGATGACAACAGCTTACTGTTTATAGAGACTCTAGCCAAGACGGCTATGAACATGTATGATTTCTCTCTGGCAACAGCTAAGAAGTTGCTAAGGAGTGAACCCTAGAATCTGGGGGCTGCAGCAGGCCAAAGCTGTGGTATAGACCTCCATGAGCAGTTCCAGCAGAACAAGAATCAGTGTTGTAGCAGGTAAGGAGATGGCTAGTATCAAATAAGTATGGAGCTAGCACAAGAGCTTAGAAATAACTTGCATCCCCACCCCTTGGCACAAAGCCCCTATAGTAAGAGCACACTGAACCCTGGCTCACAAGGTCTGCCTACTGACAGCCCTGTCTGTCATGGTACTTTTTAATGCTTCAGCAACCAGGACCAGGCAGCTGTTGCCACTGACCTCCTATCCCTTAATCTGGGGCCTAGAGGTCAAATCACGTAGGACTTACCTTCCAAAACAAACTTTCTTCACTTTGTATTATAGGTGCAAGACAATGACCTACTTATCTTTCCTCTTTCTCCCCAGTGTTCTTTCCCATCTTTTCAGAAAACACTTTTGTCGCCTGTGCCTTCCCATTTTTGGTTTTTAGAATCCCTGTTCTTGAACTTGTCTTTCTCCTCTTCCCAGGATGGAGAAGGTGGTTAACCCAAGAACTGAGGAAGAAGGTTTCTAGCTGAATCAAATTAATGGTCCTGGGAAAGAACAAGACCAGGAATAGAAGGGAGTAAGGAAACAGCTCCTTTTTGTTTTAATTTGGTATCTGAACATAACACTATCTGTGGCTTCACCTTGTTGAGGGTTGGCCTTGTAGAGGGTGGTCCTGGCGAGAGATGAGAATGGGAGGAAAGCTCTCAGGCATTGAGGGGGAGTCATGCTACTGTTAGCTGGACAGAGGAGAAGTGCAGGGTTGTCTCTGGCTCTGAAATTCTTCCAAGTCCAGTTTTTCCTCACCAAGTCTCTTAGGTAGCTACTCCCTTATAGTGAGGATCAGAGTCCTCCAATGAATATTCAACTGGTTCCCTGCATCTTCCACTCTGTAGTCATCTGATGGGGTGGGGATGGGCACCAATTTCTGATGCCCATCCTTCTTCTGATACATAGGCATTTTCACCTTTTTCTAGCCTTAGGATGGCCTCAGTGCCAACCACCACATTCCCCTAAGGTTGGCACTTCAACTGATAGTAGCTCAGTGGGACACTCATTTTATGGGGAGACTGGGGGGTTTGATTGATTCACCTGCCCCTTTACCTTTTTGATTTTAGTAAGTAAGGTCCCATTTTATTTTATTCACCATAAAATACTTACACCTTTTCCTCCAGGAGGCACTCCTCAGGTTCTTAGGTAACTAAGAACAAGTAACTAAACTCGAGGTCTATAATGAGGATCTAAGAAACCACATCCTTTGCAACTGTCTCATTAACCAATTCCAGCAAGGCATCATGGAGAACTCCATTCAGCTTCAACAACCAATTTGTCTGCTGGTTATTGACAATTCTCCAAGGGTCTTTTTTCAAGTGAATATTAATGTTTTTGTTTGCCCATATTTGATCATTTCATGAGCAAAGTTATCAGTGCGTTTGATATGGACATGATACAGCTTTTTATCAGTCTTACACAGCTTCATTTCAGTGGGTTTCAGCTCCAAAATTAAATTACAAGCTTCTTGTGAGAAAACAAAAATCTTCAATTTTTTTAAAGAAAGCTTTTATTTAATGAATACAAATATCATAGGTACAGCTTTCGGAATATATTGGTTCTTTCCCCCCATAACTGCCCTCCCACCCCGACTCCCGTCCTACCTCCTTCTTCCTCTCCCATCATTCTTAATTTTTAATTAACTTTATATACAGAAGACCAACTCTGTAAATGTTACATCCACACACATAAATACACAAAGTATAAAGTACTGTTTGAAAACAAGTTTTACAGTTAATTCTCATAGTACAACTCATTGACAGATGTGCTACATGGGGAGTAAGTGCACAGTGACTCCTGTTGTTGATTTAACAATTGACAATCTTTTTTTTATGACAGGCAGAGTGGATAGTGAGAGAGAGAGACAGAGAGAAAGGTCTTCCTTTTTGCCGTTGGTTCACCCTCCAATGGCTGCTTCGGCCAGCGCATCGCGCTGATCTGAAACTAGGAGCCAGGTGCTTCTCCTGGTCTCCCATGCGGGTGCAGGACCCAAGGACTTGGGCCATCCTCCACTGCACTCCCGGGCTACAGCAGAGAGCTGGCCTGGAAGAGGGGCAACCAGGACAGAATCCGGTGCCCTGACCAGGACTAGAACCCGGGGTGCCGATGCCACAGGCGGAGGATTAGCCTATTGAGCCGCAGTGCTGGCCGACACTCTTTTTTATGACGTCAGTGATCATCGAGGCTCTTGACATGAGCTGCCAAGGCTGCTTTTTGGGTCCACAAACTCTGAAAAATCTTCGATTAAATGGATCAAACTATCCAATCAAAAGATAGAGTGGTGAATGAATTTTAAAATAAGACTGAACCATATGCTGCCTATAAGAGAATCACTACATGATGAATGACATATATAGACTGAAAATGAAAGGATAGAAAAGGATGTATCATGTAAATGGAAACCAAAAGAAAGCAGGGGTAGCAATATGCAGATAGACTTTAAGTCACAAATTGTAAAAAGAGAAAAATGGGTCAATGTATCAAGAAAATATAGCAATTTTAACGATATATGTACCAAATATCTGAACATCCAAACATATAAAATAAATATTAACAGATCTGAAGGAAGAGAAAGACTGTAATACATTTGGCAGAGCATTTTAATTCCTCACTTTCAGCAAGATCATTGAGATAGAAAATCAGTAAGAAATACTGAAATAGAAACAATCTTAAACCAAATAACATTTACAGAACATTCCATCCGACAGCAGCAGAATACACATTCTTCTTATATGTACACTAACTATTCTCCAGGACATATCACACATTAAGCCACGAAAGAAGTCTTGACAACCTTAGAAAGACTGACATCATATTAAGTATTTTTTGATCATAATAAGCTGAAACCAAGTATCAATCATATGGAGAAACAAAAAATTTAAAGAAGCAGAAATCTCAAACAATCTAATGCTACAGTTAAAGAACATAAAAAAGCATAAATTAAGCCCAAAGTTAGTAGAATGAAGGAAATAATAATAATTGGGGTAGAATGCATGGAAAATTAACTAGAAAAATACAAAATTCAATAAAACTAAGAGTTTTTTTTTTAAAACATAAAAAGAATTGACAGACCCTTAGATAAAGACTTAAAAAAATTACAAAAGGCACCAATAAATAAAATTAGAAATGAAAGAAGGTCCCTTACAGCTGATACTGCAAAATCACAAAGTTAATCTAAGAGCCTGCTAGGACTAATTGTACACCAACAAACTAGGTGACCTAGAAGGAATGGATGAATTCTGGCAAGGCTGAATCATGAAGAAGTAGAAAATCTAAACAGACCAATGGTGAACAAGAAGATAGAGTCAGAAATAAAATATCTCACCTCAAAGAAAATCTCAGAACCTGATAGCTTCACTACTAAATTCTAACAAACATTTAAAGAACTAATATCAATCCTTCTCAAAATCTTCAAAAAGACTTAAGTGGAAGGAATACAGGTTAGCATAGCCAATCCAAAAATCTGAAATTCAAAATGTTTTAAAATTTAAAAATTCTTGACCACTGACATGATTCCACAGTAGAATATTTCATACTTGATCTCATGTGACAGGTCACAGTCAAAACAGACACACTTGAAATATTTTAAAATTACCTTTGAACTCTATGTATAAAGTGTATATGAAACATAAATGAATTTCATGTTTATACTTGTATCCCATTCTCAAGGTATCTTATAATATATATGGCAAATATTAAATAACTTAAACAATCAGGGCCACAACTGTGGTACAGCGAGTTAAGCTGCCACCTGCAGTGCCAGCATCACATGTGGGTGCCTGTCTGTTTGTTTGGTCTTTTTTTTGCCAGGCAGAGTTAGACAATGAGAGAGAGAGAGACAGAGAGAGAGAGTTATAGACAGTGAGAGAGAGACAGAGAGAGAGGTCTTCCTTCCATTGGTTCACTCCCCTAACGGCCATTACGGCCGGTGCTACGCTGATCTGAAGCCAGGAGCCGGGTACTTCCTCCCGGTCTCCCATGCAGGTGCAGGGACCCAAGCACTTGGGCCATCCTCCGCTGCCCTCCTGGGCCACAGCAGAGAGCTGGACGGGAAAAGGAGCAACTGGGACTAGAACCCGGCGTGCCGGCGCTGCATGCTGAAGATTAGCCAAGTGAGCCACGGCACTGATCATGGGTGCCTGTTTGAATCCTAGCAGCTCCACTTCTAATTCAGTACCCTGCTAATGCACCATGGAAAGCAGCAGAGGATGGCCAAAGTGCTTGGGCCCCTGCACCCACTTGAGAGACCTGGATGAAGTTCCTTGCCCTGGATTTGTTCAGGGCTGGGACAGACCAGGCCATTGTGGCCATTTGGGGAGTGAACCAGCAGATGGAAGATCTCTCTCTCTCTCTATCCGCCTCTCCCTCCCTCTCTCTGATAATCTGCATTTCATATAAATAAATAAATCTTTAAAAACCAAAAAAAAATGTAAAATCTGAATTACTTCTGGTCCCACGCATTTCAGATAACCTGTCCTTTCAATCTGTACTTTCAAACTCATTTTTAAAGATTTATTTTATTGATTTTAAAGGCAGAGTTACAAAGAAAGAAAGGGAGACAGAGAATCTTCCATTCGTTGGTTCAGCCCCAAATAATAATAATAATTTAACATGATCAAGTAGGATGCAGGAATGATTCAATAAATGCAAATCAATAAATGTGAACCACCTCCATTAGAGAATGAAGGACAAAAACTATATGGGCATCTCAATAGATGCAGAAAAAGCATGTCTGATGATAAACTGTGTGTATCTTATCATGATAAAGACCAAATATAACAAACACATAGCTATCACACTCCATAGTAAAGCTGCTTTTCCTCTAAGATCAGGGAGTAAGACAAGGATACTCACTATTGTTATTTCTACTCAACACACAAGTGCCACTGGAAGAACTAGCCATAGCAATTAGGCAAGAGGAAAATAAAAGGCATCCAAATCAGAAAGGAAGAAGTGAAACTGTTTATCACATGATCTCATATACAGAAAACTCTTGAAGACGCCATCAAAAAGCTGTTAGAAGCCATACTCTAATTTAGTAAAGTTGCAGAATACGAAAGGAACACATAAAAGTCAACACTGTTTCACTATACTAACCATGAACAATCTAAAGACAAATTATGACATCAATGCTATTCATAATACCATTAAAAATAAATAAATAGAGGCAGGCATTTGGGAAAGTGATTAAGACTCTACTTGGGCCTCCATAACAGAATGCCTGGATTGGAGTCCCAAACTCCACTCCTGATCCCAGCTTCCTCGTAACCTACAGCCTGGGAGACAGCAAGTGATGATTCACACACATGGGTCCCTGCCACCCATGTTGGAGACCCAAACTGAGTTTAACACACTTAACTTAAATATTTGTGGAGTGAACCAGCAGATGGAAGATCTCTGTGCCTCTGTCTTTCAAACAAATAAGAATTTGTTCAAAAATTAAAAAACAAATAAATACTAAGGAGTAATTTAACAAAGGAAATAAAAACTCAGTCTGCTGAAAACTATAAAACACTAATGAAAGAAACAGCAAATGATATAAATATATCCCATGATCATGGGAAAGATATTCCATGTTCATAATTAGACAAATTAATGTATTTTTAAAATGTATGCTTATTTGGATGTGGCTGAAAAGCCCATGAGAACAATTCAGGCATGGAAAGCCAAGACACTGTGGCAAAAAATATCCTAAACAAAGGATTTCTATGAATGATGCCCCGGTGGAAAGAGGGGGCCATTCAAGAAGGATGTACTTTTCTGTGAAGAGAGGAAAGAACTTCCACTTTGCTTATGGCCTTGTCCAAATACTGATGGAGTTTGTGGTCACAAAAGGCTTCCATAGCCTTGGCAGCTCACGGCAAGAGCCTCGGGTGATTACTTACATCATAAATAAGAGTGTTAGTGTTAAATTAACAATAGAAGTCACTGTGCACTTAATTCCCACGTAGAACCTCTATCCTTAATGAGTTGTACTATGAGAATTAACTGCAAAACTTGTTCTCAAACAGTACTTTTTATGTTGGGGGGGGGGTGTAAACTGTTGAAATCTTAGTAAAGAGTTGGTCTTCTGTATATAATTAAAAATGAATCTTAATGAAGAATGGGATGGGAGAGAGAGTAGGAAGTAGAATGGCAGTTAGGGTAGAAGGGTAGGTATGGGGGGAAAAACCACTATATTCCTAAAGCTGTACCTATGAAATTTGCATTCATTATATATAAAAGCTTAAAAAATACATAAAATGTATGCTTAAACTGTGAAAATGTATGGTTTATACTGAGTATGGATTTGCCTTCTAGAAAGCTGACATTTTAGTACATGGTGCAAAGACAATACACAAAGTATCAGCTCCAGTAAAATCCTGGTCATTGAATATCTAGAGTTCCCCCAGAAGACCACAATTTACATAGGTTGTCAAAATTTTTGTTGGAGGAACTAAGCACACGTTAGGTGAATCTACTGGGAGAGGATGCATGAGGGATTGATGATTCAGCTTTCTATCCTTTCACTATAGCCCTGAGGTAACTCTATACCAAATCTCCAGTGTCCAACAAATTATCAAACCTGGTGGTGGTGCTGGGGACCCCTAGGACTCCAAAGATCCAAACACTAAGCAGAAAAACATACCATGACACATCACAATAAACTGCTTAAAACCAGTAATTAAAACAAAATCTTAGAGGTCACAAGAGATGGTGGTATAGGAACAGGATACTCTGAGTCATGTGGGGCAAAACAGATAATTAAAAAGGAAAAAAGATACACGCCAGAGACAGACCTATGGGAAATTCTCAATGGGAAGCCCAGGCGACCAACAGAGACTGGGCAGATCCACTCTAAAAGAGCAAATAAGAAAGGGAAGTAGCAGAGATGTGGACTGGGGAGGCTGGGGCCAGCCCCCAGCAGACCAGGTTAGATGGAAAATCTCAGGTCCGTGGAACTGCAGATTGCTGAGCAAACTGCAGATTGCTGAGGCGGAGCTTGGCAAATTGCTTTTGAAGCTCCACTTGGGGAAAAAAAAGAAAAAGTAGAGAAGAGCAAACAGAAAGGTGAGGCACGCCTCCCCCCACCTATGTCATTCCATGCCCCAACCAGACCTACAGCCAGCTGAGAAAAGCCATATTCTTTGTTTACATTTTCAAATGTAAGCAGGGGACTGCTGCCTTTGTCTCCTGAGCCCACGCCCCTCAATTGTGGGGTCCACTGAACCATACTCCCCACCCGAGAATGAGGGCCACAATATTTCAGAAGAATTTCTTCCCTACCACACAAGCCATACAACATAAAGTCCTGAATATTGAAAACACAAGCCCATTCCATCCACCACTGAGAAACAAGCCGGGGCCAAGTAGAAAAAGCTCTGTGTGCTGGAGCTCATACCCACCTCCACCACAATTGAGATGTGAGCAGGGCTCCAGTAGATGGGGCTCTGTGTTTCCACTTGCAACACACAGACACACAGTAGTTCATAGAAGAGGGAAACCTCACCACAAGAGAATCTCCACAGACAGAAAAAGGAAAAACTACACAAATGCCAAAAAACAAAGGAAAAACACTAAATAATAATGAAGACATTATGAGCTCCCCAAAGGAACACTATAACTCTTTAATAACAGAAGGTAAAGATGAAGAGATTGAGAATATGCCAAAAGTGGAATTCAGAAAATTAATCATCAGATTCTTTAGGATCAATCAGAAGCAAATTATCTAAATGAAAAGTTCTCCCAAGAAACTGAGATACTAAGAGAAGTCAGAATGTTAATACTAGAGAATTCAATTGATCAAATAAAAAAATGTATTGGAAAGCCTAAACAACAGAATATGTGACACAGAAGAAAGAATATCAGAACTAGAAGGCAAATTTTTGGAAATATTACAGTCAGTCTAAAAAAACAAAGAAGAAATTAGAAAACTAAAAAACACAGTTGGAGATCTACAAGATGCTATCAAATAATCCAACATCTGGACACCAGGAATTCCGGAGGGCATGGAAAGAGAGAGGATTAGAAGGCCTTCTTAATGAAATAATAACAGAAAACTTCCCCAATCTGGAGAAAGAGACAGGACGTACACAAATCTCACAATAGATACAATCAGAAATGATCTTCATCACAATACTTGGTAGTAAAACTTTCCAAGGTGAAACATAAATAAAAAGATTTTTTTTAAAGATTTATTTATTTGAAAGTCAAAGTTATACAGAGAGAGAAGGAGAGGCAGAGAGAGAGAGGTCTTCCAATCCCTGGTTCACTCCCCAGCTGGATGCAATTGCTGGAGCTATGCTGATTCGAAGCTAAGAGCCAGGAGCTTCCTCCAAGTCTCCCACATGGGTACAGGGGCCCAAGGATTTGGGCCATCCTCTACTGCTTTCCCAGTCCATAGCAAAAAGTTGGATCAGAAGTGGAGCAGCTAGGACTCAAACCAGTGCCCATATGAGATGCTGGCACTGCAGGCGGCAGCTTAACCCACTATGCCACAGCGCTGGTCCCAGTAAAAGATCTTAAAATGTGCACAAGAGAAATCCCAAATCACATTCAGAGTAAACCCAATTAGAATCACTGTAGACTTCTCATCAGAAACACTACAAACAAGGAGAGAACATCGAGATATAATCCAAGGCTTTTTTTTTTATATATATAAGAGAAAAAAACTGTCAACCCAGAATACTATACCCTGCAAAACTCTAATTTATGAATGAAGGAGAAATAAGGATATTCCACAACAAACAGAAATTGAAAGAATTTATAACTATTTGCCCAGTCCTATAAAAGATGCTCCAGAATGTGTTACACACAGAAACACAGAAACAGGAACATCACTAGAAAAGAAGATGAATATAGAAAAATCACCCAGTGAAAGCACAAAGGAAACTCAAAATACAAAATTAGGACTGTCTACAGAAAAATGGCAGTGCAAAGTCTGTACTTAACAATAATCACCCTGAATGTAAATGTAAATGGTATCAACTCCCTAGATAAAAGACACAGAACTTCTAAGATCAATCCCATTCACTATAGCCACAAAAACAATCAAATACCTTGGAATAAACTTAACCAAGGATGTTAAAGATCTCTATGATGAAAATTACAAAACCTTAAAGAAAGAAATAGAAGTGGATACCAAAAAATGGAAAAATCTTCCATGCTCATGGATTGGAAGAATCAATATCATCAAAATGTCCATTCTCCCAAAAGCAATTTATACATTCAATGCAATACCAACCAAAATACCAAAGGCATTCTTCTCAGATCTGGAAAAAATGATGCTGAAATTCATATGGAGACACAGGAGACCTTGAATAGCTAAAGCAATCTTGTACAACAAAAACAAAGCCGGAGGCATCACAATACCAGATTTCAGGACATACTACAGGACACTTGTTATCAAAACAGTATGGTACTGGTACAGAAACAGATGGATAGACCAATGGAACAGAATAGAAACACCAAAAATCAATCCAAACATCTACAGCCAACTTATATTTGATCAAAGATCCAAAACCAATCCTTGGAGTCTATTCAATAAATGGTGCTGGGAAAACTGGATTTCCATGTGCAGAAGCATGAAGCAAGACCCCAACCTTTTTTTTTTTTTTTTAATTGAGTAATTTGCTCTTCTTTCTTTCCTGTGCCCCTGTTAGCACATGTAGCCAGCTAGCCACCTGTAATAGGAGGGTCTCAAGTTCACAGAAACACAGGTAAGGAAAGTTGAATTCATGGTTTCGACTCTTCAAAAAGTTCATGGAAAATGTATCCTATGAATAATTATAGATCTCAGTTTTTTCCAACCAAGGCCCTCATGACCATTCCGTCTACCTATTCTATTTAGCTACAAAATCATTATATGTACATTCTAAAGAAAAAGTAAAGACTTAAACAGAATTGGATTGTATAAAGGCGCTGGACTACTTGGATTAAACATTCGGTCCACAGGGATAAGACCAGGCTTTCCTTTTCCTCATCTGTAGTAAGTTTCAGGTCCTTGACTGAAATAGCTGAACTGTTCCAGATTTGTTTCAGTGCCTCCACATGTGACAAAGGAAAGCGAAGTCCATGACACTCTATTTCCTCTTCACTTCCCATCATGTGTGTGTCTCTCTTATTCTTTAAGGAATGACAGATGTAAATCATCTTTTCTTGAGCTTCATCGGATTGGTCCTGATCTGGCCCTACTGTGAGGATGATGTGGTCTCTAAACTGCAGTCTCACTGTGCTGTCCAGTTGTGGTAACTCTCCACCTGGTATTGTCAGCTCTGTTCCATCTCCTACATGGCACGGGGGTAGCCTGTGCATAATAAAATCCTTCTTCATGTCTGATGAAAACAGTTCTTTGGTGCCTTCCAGTCGCTCTGCAAGCATCCTTAGGAAACCACTTAATCTTCTGGTTGCAACAGTTGTGCTTTCTGCCTGCAGGAGAAGTTGCTGCGGTATGCCAGCCTGCAATGCCACATCTTCCATTGCAGCATCAAACACAAGCCCTGAAATGGTGTCCAAAAGGAAATCTCCCCATGAATTGTTCTGGTAGGTGCTGATGGTCACGTGAGTAGACTGGGCCAGCCCTGGAGGAGTGTTCACTTGATGAATGGTCCCTCTGGGAAAGTATAACAAATCTGGCTTCAAAGTGAACCCATGCATCGGCCTTCCAATACTATCCTCGGCCTCCACGCTGTACTCCCGAGCCAGAGGCACTGTTGGGTGTTTCTCTCCTTCCAGTTGCAGGACAAAAACCTCGACATCATCATAGTGGGGTGGGATGCCCTGAGATCCTGCAGGGGTTATATACACATTTGAGCCAACCAAGGAGCCAAAGTAACATTCCAACTTCTCCTGGATCCTCCAAAGCTCATCCTTAAATCTCTGAGGTTGATGAAACTGAATGGTAGCCCTTTTCTGATCAAAATCTTTCCTCAGTTGAAGAAAGTGAGCTTTGCCATCTTTATTTAAGACTTTCTTCTTCCCATTGACACACCGGCAGACATTCACATCTCTTCCATAGTACATACCCCGGCTGCACAGACTCTTCAAATCTGTGAGCCTGAACAGGGACTGGTAATAGGTAGCCAGTGCAGGGTCATCTCTCTGGATGAGAAGGGGCTTCTGCTCCCAGAATTCCTTAAAAAAATGTGTCTGTCTTGACCGGTGAGATTAGACTTTCAAAGAGATCATGAGGGCTGTCAAAGTTTAAAGTGGAAAGGCCATCAGCCATCTCCACCTTCACCCGTTTACAGGGAACAGGCCCCTCTTCCTTCTCATTTCCTGCAGGCCTTGCTTTCTTTGGCATCGCTGTATCTTCAGACAAGGCAAAGAGGAAATGAAAACTTGGTTAATCTTCCCCCTGCAGTGCTGGAATCCCATATGGGCACCAGGTTCTAGTCCCAGTTGCTCCTCTTCCAGTCCAACGCTCTGCTGTAGCCCGAGAAGGCAGTAAAGGATGGCCCAAGTGCTTGGGCCCTGCACCCGCATGGGAGACCAGGAGGAAGCACCTGGCTCCTGGCTGCAGCAGCCATTTGGGGGGTGAATCAACGGAAGGAAGACCTTTCTCTCTGTCTCTCTCTATATCTCTAGTTGTCAAATAAATTAAAAAAAAAAAAAAAGAAAGAAAAAGCAGGGCTCTCTTTGAGAATGTGGGAACCCTCAAAAAAAAAAATTAGTTGTTTCCAATGAGTTGACTATCAGCATTAAAATGTAAAAAGAGTAAGTCAAAAGCATCAGTTATACCTTGGTAACTGCCCCACGAAAACTACCAAGAATCAATACTGATGCCCACATCATAGTCAACAAACACCATTTTCATAGTTTTAAGGTGTCCTAAATTCCTTTTATACAGTAATGATTAGGGAGTCACACCAGCTTCTTGAAGGGACAGCTATTTGCACACTCCTAGAACTCAGCAAGCATGAAACTTGGGAGAAATATTTGCTGAATTTCTCATTTTATCATCTTCTGTCCATATACAATTGTAGAAAGAAATCTCAGGGGCCAGTTCCTTGGCACAGTAGGTTAATCTTCGCCTGTGGTGCCTGTATCCCATATGGGCACAGGTTCTAGTCCTGGCTGCCCCTCTTCCCATCCAGCTCAGTTGTGGCCTGGGAAAACAGTAGAGGACGGTCCAAGCCCTTGGGCCCCTGCACCCGCAGGGGGGACCTGGAAGAAGCTCCTGACTTTGGCCGTTGCGGCATCTAGGGAGTAAACCAATGGAAGGAAGACCTTTCTCTCTCTCTCCCTCTTACTATCTGTAACTCTACCTCTCAAATAGATAAAATCTAAAAAAATTTTTTAAAAA
Source organism: Lepus europaeus (assembly GCF_033115175.1). Classification (NCBI taxonomy): domain Eukaryota; kingdom Metazoa; phylum Chordata; class Mammalia; order Lagomorpha; family Leporidae; genus Lepus; species Lepus europaeus. The sequence continues at coordinate 97,720,932 of NC_084830.1, forward strand.
TCTCAAAGACCCACACAAGGAAAATAGATGCTTCCTGCAGTGAAGACCCCGAACCTTTCACCTTACACAAAAATCCACTCAACATGCATTAAAGACCTAAATCTACGACCCGACACCATCAAATTATTAGAGAGCATTGGAGAAACCCTGCAAGATATAGGTACCTGCAAAGACTTCTTCAAAAAGACCACGGAGGCACAGGCAGTCAAAGCCAAAATTAACATTTGGGATTGCATCAAATTGAGAAGTTTCTGTACTTCAAAAGAAACAGTCAGGAAAGTGAAGAGGCAACCGACAGGAAAAAATATTTGCAAACAACACAACAGATAAAGGGTTGATAACCAGAATCTACAAAGAAATCAAGAAAATCCACAACATCAAAACAACCCACTTAAGAGATGGGAAAAGGACCTCAATAGACATTTTTCAAAAGAAGAAATCCAAATGGCCAACAGACACATCAAAAAATGTTCAAGATCACTAGCCATCAGGGAAATGCAAATCAAAACCACAATGAGGTTTCACCTCACCCCGGTTAGAATGGCTCACATTCAGAAATCTACCAACAATAGATGCTGGAGAGGATGTGGGGAAAAAGGGTCACTAACCCACTGTTGGTGGGAATGCAAACTGGAAAAGCCACTATGGAAGTCAGTCTGGAGATTCCTCAGAAACCTGAATATAACCCTACCATATAACCCAGCCATCCCACTCCTTGGAATTTACCCAAAGGAAATTAAATTGGCAAACAAAAAAGCCACCTGCACCTTAATGTTTATTGCAGCTCAATTCACAATAGCTAAGACCTGGAACCAACCCAAATGCCCATCAACAGTAGACTGGATAAAGAAATTATGGGACATGTACTCTATAGAATACTATACAGCAGTCAAAAACAATGAAATCCGGTCATTTGCAAAAAGATGGAGGAATCTGGAAAACATTATGCTGAGTGAATTAAGCCAGTCCCAAAGGGACAAATATCATATGTTCTCCCTGATCGGCGACAACTAACTGAGCACCAAAGGGGAAACCTGTTGAAGTGAAATGGACACTATAAGAAACAGTAACTTGATCAGCTCTTGTGCTATTGTTATACAATGTAATACTTTATCCATTTTAGTATTTTTGTTTTGTTCTAGTACTATTGGTTGAACTCTGTAATTAAAACACAATTATTCTTAGGTGTTTAAATTTAACTGAAAAGTGATCCCTGTTAAATATAAGAGTGGGAATAAGAGATGGAGGAGGTGTACAATTTGGGACATGCTCAATCTGACTTGCCCCAAATAGGGAGTTAGAAACGTGCCAGGGGATTCCAATGCAATCCCATCAGTACCAATGTCATCTCACTAGTCCAAGTGATCAATTTCAGTTCACAATTGATCACACTGATGGGTCTGAGAGTCAAAGGGATCACACAAACAAGAATAGTGTCAGCTAATACTAACTGACAGAATCAAAGAGGGAGAGAACGATCCATCATGGGAAACAGGATACACAGCAGACTCATAGAATGGCAGATGTCCTAAATAGCACTCTGGCCTCAGAATCAGCCCTTAACGCATTCGGATCTGGCTGAAGAGACCATGAGAGTATTTCAGGCAAGGAAAGCCAAGACACTCTGGAAAAAAAAAAAGAAGACCTAAATGAAAGATCTCTGCGAGTGAGAACCCAGTGGAAAGAACGGGGCCATCAAAAAAGGAGGTACCTTTCTCTGAAGGGAGGAGAGAACTTCCACTTTGACTATGACCCTGTTGGAATAAGATCGAAGTCGGTGAACTCAAGAGGCTTCCATAGCCTTGGCAGCTCATGACTACAGCCTAGGGAGATTACTGACGCCATAAACAAGAGTGTCAAATTGTTAAGTCAAAAACAGGAGTCACTGTGTACTTACTTCTCATGTAGGATCTATCCTTAATGTGTTGTCCAATGTGAAGTAATGCTATAACTACTATTGGAACAGTATTTTACACTTTGTGTTTCTGTGTGGGTGCAAACTGTTGAAATTTTTACTTAATACATACTAAATCAATCTTCTGTGTATAAAGATAATTGAAAATGAACCTTGATGTGAATGGAATGGGAGAGGGAGCGGGAGATGGGAGGGGTGCAAGTGGGAGGGAAGTTATGGGGGGGAAGCCATTGTAATCCATAAAGTGTACTTTGGAAATTTATATTTACTAAATAAATTTTTAAAAATTACTCTATCCTAAATGCTATCTAAAATTTATATTATTAAAAAATCTCAAAGAAAAAAGAAAACAGAATGCAACAACACATCAGAAAGATTATCCACCAAGACCAAGTGGGATTTATTCCTGGTATGTAGGGATGGTTCAGTGTTCGCAAAACAATGTGATACACCACAATAACAAACTACAGAAAAAAAACATATGATTATCTAAATAAATTCAGAGAAATCATTCGATAAAATACAACACCCTTTCTTGATTTAAACTCTAAGCAAACTGGATATAGAAGGAACACTTCTCAATACAATCAAAGCAATTTATGAAAAACCCATGGCCAGCATCCTATTGAATGGGGAAAAGTTGGAAGCATTTCCACTGAGATTCAGTACCAGATAGGGACGCCCACTTTCACCACTGCTATTCAATATAGTCCTGGAAGATTTAGCCAGAGCCATTAGGCAAGAAAAAGAAATTAAAGGGATACAAATTGGGAAGGAAGAAGTCAAACTATCCCTCTTTGCAGATGATATAATTCTTTATTTAGGGGATCCAAAGAACTCCACTAAGAGACTATTGGAACTCATAGAACAGTCTGGCAAAGTTGCAGGATATAAACAATGCACAACAAACAACAGCCTTTGTACACACAGGCAATGCCACGGCTGAGAAAGAACTTCTGAGATCAATCCCATTCACAATAGCTACAAAAACAATCAAACACCTTGGAATAAACTTAATCAAGGATATCAAAGATCTCTTCAATGAGAATTACAAAATCTTAAAGAAAGAAATAGAAGAGGATACCAAAAAGTGGAAAAATCTCCATGCTCATGGATTGGAAGAATCAATATCATCAAAATATCCATTCTCCCAAAAGCAATTTATAGATTCAAAATACCAAAGGCATTCTTCTCAGATCTGGAAAAAATGATGCTGAAATTCATATGGAGCCTCCAGAGACCTTGAATAGCTAAAACAATCTTCTACAACAAAAACGAAGCTGGAGGCATCACAATACCAGATTTCAGGACATACTACAGGGCAGCTGTAATCAAAACAGCATGGTACTGGTACAGAAACAGATGGATAGACCAATGGAACAGAATAGAAACACCAAAAATCAATCCAAATATCTACAGCCAACTTATATTTGATCAAGGAACTAAAACGAATTCCTGGAGCAAGGACAGTCTATTCAACAAATGGTGCTAGGGAAATTGGATTTCCACATGCAGAAGCATGAAGCAAGACCCCTACCTTTCACCTTACACAAAAATCCACTCAACATGCATTAAAGACCTAAATCTATGACCCGACACCATCAAATTATTAGAGAGCACTGGAGAAACCCTGCAAGATATAGGTACCGGCAAAGACTTCTTCAAAAAGACCATGGAGGCACAGGCAGTCAAAGCCAAAATTAACATTTGGGATTGCATCAAATTGAGAAGTTTCTGTACTTCAAAAGAAACAGTCAGGAAAGTGAAGAGGCAACCGACAGGAAAAAATATTTGCAAACAACACAACAGATAAAGGGTTGATAACCAGAATCTACAAAGAAATCAAGAAAATCCACAACATCAAAACAACCCACTTAAGAGATGGGCCAAGGACCTCAATAGACATTTTTCAAAAGAAGAAATCCAAATGGCCAACAGACACATCAAAAAATGTTCAGGATCACTAGCCATCAGGGAAATGCAAATTAAAAGCACAATGAGGTTTCACCTCACCCCTGTCACAAAGGCTTACATACAGAAATCCACCAACAGATGCTGGCGAGGATGTGGCGAAAAGGGGACACTAACCCACTGTTAGTGTCAGTCTGGAGATTCATCAGAAACCTGAATATAACCCTACCACACAATCCAGCCAATTCACTTCTTGGAATTTACCCAAAGGAAATTAAATTGGCAAATAAAAGAGCTATCTGCACCTCAATGTTTATTGCAGCTCAATTCACAATAGCTAAGACCTGGAATCAATCTAAATGCCCATCAACAGAAGACTGGATAAAGAAAATATGGGACATGTACTCTATGGAATACTATACAGCAGTAAACAATAAAATCTGGTCATTTGCAACAAAATGAATTAATCTGGAAAACATTATGCTGAGTGAAATAAGCCAGTCCTAAAAGCACAAATATCGTATGTTTTCCCTGATCGGTGACAGCTAACCGAGCACCAAAAAGGAAACCTATTCAAGTGAAATGGGCACTATGAGAAACAATGACTTGATCAGCCCTTGTCCTGACTGTCTAGGAACAACTTACTATTTTATTCTTTATATTATTTTATTTTTCTACTTAATACCATTGGTTGAACTCTTTAATTAACACACAGTTATTCTTAGGTGTTTCAATTTAACTGAAAAGTTATCTCCCTTAAATATAAGAGTGAGAATGAGAGGGAGGAGATGTACAGCTCGACACATGCTCAATCGGAGTTGCCCCAAATGATGGAGTTAGAAACGTGCCAGGGGATTCCAATTCAATCCCATGAAGGTGGCATGTACCAATGCTATCTCACTAGTCCAAGTGATAAGTGTCAGTTCATAGTTCATTATAATGATAGGATTAAGAGTCAAAGGGATCACATAAACAAGACTAGTGTCTGCTAATACTAACTGATAGAATTAAAAAGGAGAGAACAATCCAACATGGGAAGCGGGATACACAGCAGACTCATAGAATAGCAGATGTCCTAAACAGCACTCTGACTTCAGAATTGGCCCTTAATGTATTTGGATCCGGCTAAAAACCCATGAGACTATTTCAGGCATAGAAAGCCAAGACACTGTGGCAAAAACAAAACAAAACAAAACAAAACAAAACAAAACAAAACAAAAAACACCTAAATGAAAGATCTCTGTGAGTGAGATTCCAGCAGAAAGTATGGGCCATCAAAGAAGGAGGTACCTATCTCTGAAGGGAGGAGAGAACTTCCACTTTGCTTATGGCCTTGTCTAAATAAGATTGGAGTTGGTGAACTCAAGAGGCTTCCATAGCCTTGGCAGCTCATGACAAGAGCCTAGGGTGATTACTGACGTCATAAATAAGAGTGTCAATTGTTAAATTAACAACAGGAGTCACTGTGCACTTACTCCCCATGTAGGATCTCTGTCCTTAATGTGTTGTACTATGTGAATTAACGGTAAAACTAGTACTCAAACAGTACTTTATACTTTGTGTTTCTGTGTGGGTGCAAACTGTTGAAATCTTTACTTAGTATATACTTAATTGATCTTCTGTATATAAAGATAATTGAAAATAAATCTTAATGTGAATGGGATGGGAGAGGGAGTGGGAGATCGGATGTTTGCGGGTGGGATGGTAGTTATGGGGGTAAATCCGCTATAATCCAAAAGTTGTACTTTGGAAATTTATATTTATTAAATAAAAGTTTAAAAAAACATAGAATTAATTATATTGGTATAAAGTCAATTGAAAATAGATCCCACTAAAAAATAAGAGTGGGAATAAGAGAGGAAGGACGAAGTTTGTAATTGTAAAGCTGAATTGTTCTGCATACATTCCTATGGAATTACCTCAAAGGGTAAGCTAAAAATTTCCCATGGGACTCCGGATCCCATTAAGCTTTATGGTAATAATGCAATTTTAAGTGTTAACGTGATTATATTAAGTATAAAATTGACCATATAGATAGGACTGAGTATTAAAGAGATCATATACATAAGATCAAGTGTCTGGTAATACAATAGATACAATTAAAAAAAAAAAAAGAGAGAGAATGTTTCAACATGAGAAGCAATACACACAGACTCATAGAATGACAATTGCTCTAAATAGCACTCTGACCTTATAATTAGCCCTTAAGGCAATCTGGTCTGGCTGAAAAGTCCACGAGAGCATTTCAGGCATGGAAAGCCAAGACACTGTGACCAAAAAAATGTGCTCCATGAAGGATCTCTGTGAATGAGACACCAGTGGGAAGAATTGCCACCAAAGTAGGATGTACTTTTCTGTGAAGGGAGGAGAGAACTTCCACTTTGCTTATGGCCTTGTTTAAATACTGACAGAGACTTTGGACTCAAAAGGCTTCCATATCTTGGAGGCTTATGTTAAAGGCCAAGTGAGATCACTGATGTCGTACATAAGAGTGTTAATTGTTAAATTAAACAAAGGAGTCATTGTGCACTTACTCCCCACGCAGGACCTCTGTCCTCAATGAGTTATTATAAGAATTAACTGTAAAACTTGTTTTCAAACATTTTTTTTTTATATTTTGTGTGCATGTATGCAAATTTTTGAAATCTTTTATTAGTATAGAGTTGGTATTCGGTGTATAAAGTTAATTCAAAATGAGTCTGAATAGAGAATGGGACTGGGAATGGGAGAGGGAGGAGGAAATGTAGTGGGAGTGGGGATGGGAGGGTCGGTATGGTGGGAAGAATCACTATATTCCTAATGCTGTACTTACGAAATTTGTACTCATTAACAAAAGGTTTCTAAAAAATAAATCTACCTGGCACAAAATTCAAATTTTTTTGCACAAAAATAACTATCTTTTCATTCTGTATTTTCATGAATTTTTATAAATGTATTCATATTTTTTTTAAGATCTATTTATTTATTTGAAAGGCAGACTCACAGAGAGAGAAAAAAGAATCTTAAAAGATCATTAATGAGGCCGGCGCCGCGGCTCAACAGGCTAATCCTCCGCCTTGCAGCGCCGGCACACTGGGTTCTAGTCCCGGTCAGGGTGCCGGATTCTGTCCCGGTTGCCCCTCTTCCAGGCCAGCTCTCTGCTGTGGCCCAGGAGTGCAGTGGAGGATGGCCCAAGTGCTTGGGCCCTACACCCGCATGGGAACCAGGAGAAGCACCTGGCTCCTGCCTTCGGATCAGCGCGGTGCGCTGGCTGCAGCGTGCAGGCCGCGGCGACCATTGGAGGGTGAACCAACGGCAAAGGAAGACCTTTCTCTCTGTCTCTCTCTCTCACTATCCACTCTGCCTGTCCAAAAAAAAAAAAAAAAAAAAAAAAAAAAAGATCATTAATGAGAAGCTTCAGCCTGACTGGTAAAACCTCTTGAGCTAAAAGACAATGAAGCGATGCCTTTAAAACTTGAGAAAAAGTTATTTTGAAACTAAAATTCTATACAAATTTTCAATAATATGTCAAAGTACAGTAAGATCAAAGCATATTTAGACAAGCCAAGCATCAAAAAAACTTCCATACATCATTTCTCAGAAGCTAACAGAAGATGTATTCAACCAAAACAAGGGTGAAAACCAAGAAAAAGGAAAACAAGAAATGCAGGATAAAGGAGCACCATGCAGGAAACAAGAGTACAAATTCCTAGAATGATGGGCAACAGAGACCCCCAGAGTGACAACATCACAAAGAGAAGAGGATCTTGAATCCAAATTGGAGCAACTAGGAGGTTGTAGGAAACATTCACCAAGAAAATAAAAAAAAAACAGAAAGCCTGCTATGTAGAGAAATGATGATGAGAGAGTTAGACAATTATGAAATATTAGGATTCCATTAATGTTCAGTAAAATTACCTAAGCAAAGAGTCAATATAGGGAACGGGTGTTTCACGCATTGGTAAAGATGCCACTTGGAGATGCATAGATTCCGTTTTAGAGTGCTTATGTTTGAGTCCTGGATCCAATTCTGATTCCAGCTTCCTGCTCATGTAAACCCAGAGAGGTGGTAGGAGAAGCCTCAAGTACCTGGATCCCTGGCACACAAGTGGAAGACCCAAATGGAGTTTCAGGCTCCTGGCTTCAGCCTGACCCAGCCCTTGGCTGCTGGGAGCATTTGGGGAATGAACCAATGAGCCCAGTCGATGGGTGATCTCTGTCTCTCTGCCTTTCAAACAAATACATTTTTAAAAAAATCCAAGTAATTGTCTAAGAAACACAAATAGTTGTTAAAGAAAATAATGATAGTTAACATGGTTCTTGGTTATCAATATTCCTTATTCACAATGATGTAAATGCTGCATACTAAACTAACCACACCCTGACATATCTGTACTAGGGCACTGGAGGGACAGCCAAAGTTCATTGCCTAGTTGGCAGTGGAGAGTTAGGGGGAGGAGAGCTCCATATTTCCCCATGTTGAGAAGCACAGCACCAGCATGTGATTTAAGGACCAAGGTGTGGAGCTCAAAAGAAAGCTCTAAGAGTGAAAAGCATTATCTCCGAGAAGGAATGGTGGGAGAAACACCAAAGGCCTTGATTAACATACGTTATAAAAGAATATGAGTTTCTGAAATGATTCATTCTTACCTTTGGAAACTCAGAGAGCCTGTCATCACTCGTCAAAGACTGGCTACTTGAACAGGAAGCACAGTCTGAGATATCCACAGTACCCTCGCCATCTTCAAATTCGTTACATTCACCAGCATCTTCCCTGTCACTGTCGAGCTCCCAGTCAATGAACTGCAATTCATCTATAAAATATAAATTGTAACTTGCTTAATTTCAAATCTTTAAATTTTTTAAATCTATTTTTATTCTCAGTAGTTACTATATCCCCATTTCTGAATAAATTTTAAAAATACATTAAATCAGTGAAAATATATTCCTAGCCTTATTTCTAGTCACTTTGTTTCTTGCATTTCTTAATCCCACCCCAATCAAAGTTAACTACATTTACTACCTGTTTTATATGCTTGCAGAGTTTCCATTGCCTGTTCCAGTAAATATAAGTAATTGTGCATGTTTTATTTTTCCTCCTTTCTTATAAACCATAATCTTTTTCATTTCACATAATTAAGACGTTTTTCCTTATCAGTAAGCAGGGAATATCCTCATTCCCTTCTACAATATAGAATTCCACTGTGTCAATGAACCAGTGTTTACTTAGCCAGCTCTCTAGTACAAAAAAAAAACCAAAACTTGTGGTCGGCGCCATGGCTCACTTGGTTAATCCTCCGCCTACGGCGCCGGCATCCCATATTGGCGCTGGGTTCTAGTCCCAGCTGCTCCTCTTCCAGTCCAGCTCTCTGCTGTGGCCCGGGAAGGCAGTAGAGGATGGCCAGAGTGCTTGGGCCTCTGCACCCACATGGGAGACTGGGAGGAAGCACCTGGCTCCTGGCTTCGGATTGGCACATCGCCGGCCATAGTGGCCATTTGGGGGCTGAACCAACAGAAGGAAGACCTTTCTGTCTCTCTCTCACTGTCTATCTGTCAAATAAAATTTTTAAAAAAATTTAAAAAAACTTTCAAACATTATTTTCCACTCAAATTTTTCTATACATTAATTTCTTCTATAAGGGGAACCATTAAAGTAAGGAAACCATAAAAGTAAATTCAGTTTTTAGATCACATCAAATCATTATTAATTGGATGCTACTTTTGCAAACTTTTAAGGTGGAAAATTAAAATTATGTTCATGTTTTTTTTTTTTTATATTTTCAATTTTTTTTTTTTTAAACTTTTATTTAATGAATATAAATTTCCAAAGTATAGCTTGTGGGTTACAATGGCTTCCCCCCTCCCATAACTTCCCTCCCGCCCGCAACCCTCCCCCCTCCCGCTCCCTTTCCCCTTCCATTCATGTAAAGATTCATTTTCAATTCTCTTTGTATACAGAAGATCAATTTAGTATATATTAGGTAAAGGTTTCAACATTTTGCCCATATAGCAACATCGAGTGAAAAAACTACCATTGGATTACTAATTATAGCATTAAATAGCAATGTACAGCACATTAAAGACAGAGATCCTACATAATTTTTTTTTTTCAAAATAATTAATTTTCTATGCCATTTCCATTTTGACACCAGGTTGTTTTTTTTTTTTTTCCATTTCCAATTCTCTTTATATACAGAAGATCAATTCAGTATATAATTAGCAAAGACCTCATCAGTCTGCGCCCACACAGAAACGCAAAGTATAAAAATACTGTTTCAGTACCAGTCATAGCATCACTTGGCTTTAGACGACACATTAGGGACAGATCCCGCATGGGGTGTAAGTACACAGTGACTCCTGTTGCTGACTTAACAATTTGACACTCCTGTTCATGGCGTCAGTAATCTCCCTAGGCTCTAGTCATGAGTTGCCAGGGCTATGGAAGCCTTTAGAGTTCGCTGACTTTGGTCTTATTCCGATAGGGTCATAGTCAAAGTGGAGGTTCTCTCCTCCCTTCGGAGAAGGGTATCTCCTTCTTTGATGGCCCCGTTCTTTCCACTGGGATCTCACTCACAGAGATCATTCATTTAGGTCTTTGTTTTTTTTTTTCCCATGATATCTTGGCTTTCCATGCCTGCTATACTCTCATGGGCTCTTCAGCCAGATCTGAATGCCTTGAGGGCTGATTCTGAGGCCGGAGTGTTGTTTAGGACATCTGCCATCCTATGAGTCTGCTGTGTATCCCACTTCCCATGTTGGATCTTTCTCTCCCTTTTTGATTCTATCAGTTAGTATTAGCAGATACTTGTCTTGTTTGTGTGATCTCTTTGACTCTTAGACCTATCAGAGCTATCAATTGTGAGCTGAAATTGATCACTTGGACTAGTGCGATGGCATTGGTACATGCCACCTTGATGGGATTGTGTTGGAATCCCCTGCACATTTCTAACTCCACCATTTGCGGCCAGTCCGATTGAGCATGTTCCAAATTGTTCATCTCCTCCCTCTCTTTTTCCACTCTTAGATTTAACAGGGATCACTTTTCAGTTAAAATTTAAACACCTGAGAATAATTGTGTGTTAATTACTGAGTTCAACCAATAGTACTAGAACAACAACAACAACAACAAATACTAAAAAGGATAAAGTATTACATTGTACATCTAAAGTCAGGACAGGAGCTGATCAGTTCATTGTTGCTTATAGTGTCCATTTCACTTAACAGGTTTCCTCTTTGGCGCTCAGTTGTCATCGATCAGGGAAAACAAATGGTATTTTTCTCTTTGGGACTGGCTTAATTCACTCAGCATGATGTTTTCCAGCTTGCTCCATCTTGTTGCAAATGACTGGGTTTTGTTGTTTCTTACTGCTGTATAGTATTCTATGGAGTACATGTCCCATAATTTCTTTATCCAGTCTACTGTTGTTGGGCATTTGGGTTGGTTCCAGGTCTTAGCTATTGTGAATTGAGCTGCAATAAACATTAATGTGCAGATGGCTTTTTTATTTGTCAAATTAAATTCCTTTGGGTAAATCCCAAGGAGTGGGATGGCTGGGTTGTATGGTAGGGTTATGTTCAGGTTTCTGAGGAATCTCCAGACAGACTTCCATAGTGGCTTAACCAGTTTGCATTCCCACCAACAGTGGGTTAGTGTCCCTTTTTCCCCACATCCTCTCCAGCATCTGTTGTTGGTAGATTTCTGAATGTGAGCTATTCTCACCGGGGTGAGATGGAACCTCATTGTGGTTTTGATTTGCATTTCTCTGATTGCTAGTGATCTTGAACATTTTTTCATGTGTCTGTTGGCCATTTGGATTTCCTCTTTCGAAAAATGTCTATTGAGGTCCTTGGCCCATTTCTTAAGTGGGTTGTTTGTTTTGTTGTTGTGGATTTTCTTGATTTCTTTGTAGATTCTGGTTATCAATCCTTTATCTGTAGTATAGTTTGCGAATATTTTTTCCCATTCTGTTGGTTGCCTCTTCACTTTCCTGACTGTTTCTTTTGAAGTACAGAAACTTCTCAATTTGATGCAATCCCAAATGTTAATTTTGGCTTTGACTGCCTGTGCTGCTGGGGTCTTTTCCAAGAAGTCTTTGCCTGTGCCTATATCTTGCAGGGTTTCTCCAATGCTCTCTAATAATTTGATGGTTTCGGGTCGTAGATTTAAGTCTTTAATCCATGTTGAGTGAATTTTTGTGTAAGGTGATAGGTATGGGTCTTGCTTCAAGCTTCTGCATGTGGAAATCCAATTTTCCCAGCACCATTTATTGAATAGACTGTCCTTATTCCAGGGATTAGATTTGGATCTTTGGTCAAATATAAGTTGGCTGTAGATGTTTGGATTGATTTCTGGTGTTTCTATTCTGTTCCATTGGTCTATCCATCTGTTTCTGTACCAGTACCATGCTGTTTTGATAACAACTGCCCTGTAGTATGTCCTAAAATCAGGTATTGTGATGCCTCCGGCTTTGTTTTTGTTGTACAAGATTGCTTTGGCTATTCGAGGTCTTCTGTGTCTCCATATGAATTTCAGCATCATTTTTTCTATATCTGAGAAGAAGGTCTTCGGGATCTTGATGGGTATTGCATTGAATGTATAAATTGCTTTTGGGAGAATAGACATTTTGATGATATTGATTCTTCCAATCCATGAGCATGGAAGATTTCTCCATTTTTTGGTATCCTCTTCTATTTCTTTCTGTAAGGTTTTGTAGTTTTCATCGTAGAGATCTTTAACGTCTTTGGTTAAGTTTATTCCAAGGTATTTGATTGTTTTTGTAGCTATTGTGAATGGGATTGATTTTAGAAGTTCTTCCTCAGCCGTGGCATTGCCTGTGTATACAAAGGCTGTTGATTTTTGTGCATTGACATCCTAATACAGGAAGCTCATAGAACCCCTAATAAACATGACCAAAAGAGATCCTCACCACAACACGTCTTAAGTGAAATGGACACTATAAGCAACAATGAACTGATCAGCTCCTGTCCTGACTTTAGATGTACAATGTAATACTCTATCCTTTTTAGTATTTGTTGTTGTTGTTGTTGTTGTTCTAGTACTATTGGTTGAACTCAGTAATTAACACACAATTATTCTCAGGTGTTTAAAATTTAACTGCCTTTTTTTTTTTTTTTTGACAGGCAGAGTTAGAGAGAGAGAGAGACAGAGAGAAAGGTCTTCCTTCTGTTGGTTCACCCCCCAAATGGCCACTACGGCCAGCACGCTGCGCTGATCCGAAGCCAGGAGCAAGGTGCTTCCTCCTCGTCTCCCATGCGGGTGCAGGGCCCAAGTGGGCCATCCTCCACTGCCTTCCCGGGCCACAGTAGAGAACTGGACTGGAAGAGGAGCAACCGAGACAGAACCAGTGCCACAACTGGGACTAGAACCCGGAGTACTGGCGCCACAGGTGGAAGATTAATCTAGTGAGCCGTGGCGCCAGCCTCTTTTCTGCTCTTTAATTCTTTCAAATAAATAAATAAATCTTAACAAAAAGGAAGAGAGTAAAGTTAAAATGAGATAAGACAAAAAGTCTTCTTCAATCTGCTACTGTCATTCCAGAAGACGCAGTCCAAGCCCACTATGATTATAAAACCCAAAGTTCAGGCCACCACCGAGAGAAGCAGATGCACAATAGCAATTACTCCCTATATCCAACATGGCAATTAGTCATGGAGGCATGCAGGGGAATGCAAGAGAAATTCTCCTGGTTGCTGAATGCTCATAGCAAGAAGACAAAGGAACACAAGCACCATCAGAGCTTTGCGTGTGTGTGTGCAAATTGTTGAAACCTTTACTTATATAGAATTGGTCTTCTGTATATAAAGTTAATTAAAATGAATATTAATGAAGAATGGGATAGGAGAGGGAGGAGGTGGTGAGATGTGAGTAGGGGTGGGAGGGAGGGTATGGGGGAAGAGCCACTATATTCCTAAAGTTGGACTTATGAAATTTGTATTCATTAAATAAAAGGTTTCTTTAAAAAAAAAAGTAAATGATTTCTATAATTCTAGTCTGTGTCTATCAACTGGGGTGTGTCCTTCAGGGGATGCCTAACCTCAGAAGACTTCTTTGGTTGTGTCAACGGAGACTGGTGGCATCACTGTAATCTACTGGGTAGAGACTGGAGAAGCTGCAAAACATTCTGCAACACACAGGAACGTCCTCCTCCTCACGACAGAGGCATCTGGACCCAAGCGATAACAGTGCCAAGACTGAGAAACCCTATTTTCAACTGTCTAAAACATGAGGCAACACAAAATACTAACAGCAAACAAAACTGGTAAAAATTACACTCCCATGAGGCGGCAAGATGGCGGAATAGGCAGGGAGCACACTTAGTCCGGGGGGAGAGAAAGTTTAATATAAGTGGAGATACTGCAGGGTCAAGGAAGAGTAGGGGATGAAACAGCAGAGGAAACTCTTCCGGAACTAGTGATTCACAGTGGACCTGCGTGGAGAGCGTGGGAGCCCAAGTTCGGGACACCAGCGGCAGACTCAACGCACCAGCGCTGGAACGCGAGGTGAGCCAAACCTCCATAGCCCGAGATACCAGCAGGCAAGCGGAAAGAGGAGGCTAGAGGGAACGAGGCTTGAAACTCCGTGGGGAAAAGTTCACAAGGCTAACTAGAAGAGAGAGAGGGAAAAAAAAAAAAGTGACTGATACAGACACAAGTTTCTCTCTCTCCGCTCACCTCTCAAAGGCGAGCAAGACAGAGCAGGCGCCATTTTGGACATACGTCATAAGCAGGGCGACCTCAGGTCTGCACCAGCCCTGAGCCTAGCAGAAAAACCTGACTCTGTGGGGAGGGGTGAGATAACAGGAGATTAGCATCTAACTTGGCAACCCAGTGGGAGACTGCAGGAGAATTGGAGCCCCCACTGAGGGCAGCAGAGATTCCCTGTGTGGTCCTTGGGAAAGAGCTTCCGATCTCTGGCTCCTGTGGGTATATCATTTGCCTGCTAACTACCTCCAATTACGTTCAGCTGTGCGGAATTACTTCCCTTTTAAATCAAAAAAAGAAAGAGAGATTTACCACACCTAACCTGGGAGTGTCATCCTTGACACACCCTCAACCCTGAGGAACCAAACACAGCTCTCAGTCCACACTCATCTCAAGCCTCTAAGGCTCCACTGAAAGCAGACAGTCCACTTAATATAGAGCCATAGTGTAACAAGAAAAAACACCACAGTGAAGAAACCAAATATCTCCAACATGCCAAACAACAAACGCAAAAACCAAGCTAACAAGAACAAGGAAGACACTATGACGCCCCCAAATGGAAAAGACACCCCAATTCAAGATTATGAAGATGATGAGATCGAAGAAATGCAAGAAGCGGATCTCAAAAAATTGATAAGAACATTAAGAAGTTCTCAAAAACAAATTCTTGAACTACAGAAATCCTTCATGGACAAGATAGAAAATCTCTCTCGTGAAAGTGAAATATTAAGGAGGAATCAAAATGAAATGAAACAACTAGTGGAACAAGAAACTCTGATAGTGACTAGAAATCATAATGAAATGAAGAGTTCAATAGATCAAATGACAAACACATTAGAGAGCCTTAAAAACAGAATGGGCGAAGCAGAAGAGAGAATATCAGACTCAGAAGACAGAGAACAGGAAAGGAAACAGGCAAACCAAAGAAAGAAGAAGAAATTAGAAATCTAAAAAATATTGTCGGGAATCTACAGGATACTATTAAAAAACCCAACATTCGGGTTCTAGGAGTTCCTGAAGGCATGGAGAGGGAGAAAGGATTAGAAGGCATTTTCAGTGAGATACTAGCAGAAAATTTCCCAGGTTTGGAGAAGGACAGAGGCATCTTAGTACAGGAAGCTTATAGAACCCCTAATAAACATGACCAAAAGAGATCCTCACCACGACATGTTGTAATCAAACTCACCACAGTGAAACATAAAGAAAAGATCCTAAAAGGTGCAAGAGAGAAACGTCAGATCACTCTCAGAGGATCTCCAATTAGACTCACAGCAGACTTCTCATCAGAAACCCTACAAGCTAGAAGGGAATGGCGAGACATAGCCCAGGTACTAAGAGAGAAAAACTGCCAGCCCAGAATACTATATCCTGCAAAGCTCTCATTTGTGAATAAAGGTGAAATTAAGACTTTTCATAGCAAACAGAAACTGAAAGAATTTTTTTTTTCCACTCATCCTGCCCTGCAAAAGATGCTTAAAGATGTCTTACACACAGAAACACAGAAACATGGTCACCAATATGAAAGAAGGTAAAGGAAGGAAACCTCACAGCAAAAGATCACAGGAAGCTCAATTTCTCTTTGACATAGAATTAAACTCTGATGCTCTGTTAAAGCAATGTATTAAAGTAATCTATTATGTTCTCTTGATGTCTGTTAAATTCTAATTGTTCAAAAACAGCTGAATTTTTATTAAGAGCTATGGGTTATTTAAATATGTGCTTATTTTCAAAAATTTGAATAATCACCTTGTAACAATGATCAAACTTGGTCTATGTTATGTCATGATTTTAAGAAAACTTATTTCAACCAGATATTTTGGATTTTGAGCCTTCTTGGCATTCTTGACAGGCATTCAAAAAATCAAAGTTTCAAACAATCTGGTCTCTAAAATTTCCAGTAAATCCTGGACTTTGGTTTTTCCAGTTTGGGCCCAACTGAAAAAATCGAAGGACCTATGTCTCTCATCTTATAGAGACACCAACTAATCAGTCTATTTGGAGTATATTAGAAGGACTGTCAAGATGTGATGTGGTACCAGACTTTAAGTTTCTATAATGGAAAATGCTATTAATACAAATGTTTGAGAATTAAAAAGTCTAATGATCTTGTGTTACTAGACATGATAGTTATTTTAATGAGAAAGCCCCAGAGGCTTAAAGGGTTAAATACTTGTAAAATCCTACAGGTGCTTTCAAAAATACTGTGAAGTAAGCAAGTGCCTCTTGTTGGTTGATGAGTTTATAATTTTAAACATGGCGACTTAAAGTCTTTTGTCAACCACAGTTATATATGATGTGCTGCTCATAAAACTAAAGCGTTGTTGGTTCTGTGTTTAGCTGTCCTCCTATAGGTTCCTATGGACTTTTTCCAGCCACTTCTATTGTATTCAGTACTTTGGGATGGCTCTGTAAACAGACGAAGCCAATAATGTATTAACAGTACCAACTGAGAGAAAGTATGGTTAACTGAGGTTACTAAAAAGAAAAAGCAATTCAAATCAATTGGCAATCTACAAAAAGAGTTAAAGATTTTAAAAGCTATTATTAAAATTGCTATATTGGTCTACTATGCTATATTATATGTGTGTACATATTGTATGTCCACATGGGGAAATTTTATTAAGAGTTTTATTTTAAATGGCTTATAGATAAGATTGTCCATAAATTTAAGCTGCTAAAATCAATCAAAGATACATTTTAATTTGTTGGACCTGAATCTGTGTATCATATGTTTTAGACTTGTTGGTAGAAAGAAACTAAAAACATTTTAGATGGTTGTGCTTAAGTTTACTGGCTAAACAAACTACACCATGTTAGATATTTAAGAGGTGTTTTCAAATACATGATTCTTAAAATTTATAGAAGGCATTGGACCTTCTGGTAAATGTTTTCTTAAGTTGTTATCTAATGGTTGAAACGGTTTGCTAAGTATTCATGTGATATTGCTATTGTCAGCAAGCGATCTAGGACTTGCTCCCTCATTTCTCTATTCTAAGCCCAACTTGTTCTTTCATTTCTCTATTCTCTTCAAGGTAGGAAACTAATTCTATTATGAAGGAATCTGTAGGATGCACAATTTAATCTTTAGACCTTATAAAAGAGATGGCTAACATTTTTCTGCAATAGCATAGCCAAAATAAGAACTTAAATAATAATCTCATAGCTAGATTCACTTTGCCATCAGCGAAGTTTACAGTAAGTAGAAAAAACCTCCCTTTCAGACCAAAGGGAAAGAAAGTTTTAAAGTGAGAATATAATTTTCCTCATGGGCATTGTCTACCTTAGAAAAACTACTACAGAACATGCCTGTGACTATAGACTTGTAGTTCAGGCCACCGAAGATTAGAGATGGGAAACGGGCACTCCCTTGACTTGCATCCTCTGGTCTGCTTTAACACAAACCAGGAGGAAAAGAAAGCTCGGCATCAGAAGCAATGGGTGGCAGGCCTATTAATGGCTGATCTGTACAGTGATCTGCCCTCAAGCAGACCCAACAGGCCAGTCCACTGCAGTGGCTTTCAATGTGGTAAGCCTGGGCTTCAGCAGAAGTCAGCTTGTGAAGAGCCCTGGCAGCTCTGCCAAGAGTTGGATCACTGGAAATGGACCTGCCCTGGAGTCGAAGGATGCCCAGGTCAGAGCCACAGATCTTATTGGCTCTAAGCTGAAAAGCCCTTCACTCAGCCCAACTTCCAAAGTGATCACTGCAGCTGAGGGGATGGTCAAGTAGGGTCAGCAACATTGCAGGCAGAACTGTAAATTTCTTGTTAGAGATGCCCCCTGCCTTTACCTGGCCAGCTCTCCTCCCAGGCCAGCCAAGTAATGAAAGTCAACAGAGTGCCTTCCCCTAGGAGGTTCACACCTCCCTTAGGATATACCCCATGTGAAGAGATAGATAGGTCTGGGCCTCTGAATTTACAAGGCCTAAAGCCCACCAGATTATTATCAAGCCCCTTCTATCAGGTTCTATTTGCCTCTCAATCAGAAAAATTACTTGTAGCTTAGACAGCACCTTTCTTAGCTCCTCTAATAATGACTCTGTCCTTTGTTCTAGGCCCTGTCTAGTGCACTTGGGCCTCATTCCTTTGTAATCATAACCTCTACTCTACCACCAATGGCTCTACTCCCAACATGTGTGTACTGATGATCCTCTTCCCCACTTAATGCTGTATAATTGTTCAAACCTGGTAAATGCCACTCTTAGGATCATTGGTTACTATCCTCACCCTGTCTTTTATGACCTTGTCTAAATATGATCAGAGTCGGCAAACTTGGAAGGCTTCCATAGCCTTGGCAACTCATGACGACAGCCTAGGATGGTTACTGGCGCCATAAACTAGAGTGTCAATTTGTTGGGTCAACAACAGGAGCCTCTGTGCACTTGCTCCTCATGTGGGATCTCTGTCCTTAATGTGCTGTACATTGTGATTTAATGCTATAACTAGTACTCAAACAGTATGTTTCACTTTGTGTTTCTATGTGGGTGCAAACTGTTGAAATCTTTATACTAAATTGATCTTCTGTATATAAAGAGAATTGAAAATGAATCTTGATGCAAGTGGAAGGGGAGAGGGAGCGGGAGAGGGGAGGGTTGCGGGTGGGAGGGAAGTTATGGGGGGGGGAAGCCATTGTAATCCATAAGCTGTACACTGGAAATTTATATTCATTAAATAAAAGTTAAAAAAAATATATTAAAAAAAAATTACACTCCCATCACACATTCATTGTTATAATATTTACCCAATAACCACAAGTTAGCCAGGTGGTAGTGTGGGTGTAGCATTCTATAGGAGTTCAGAGAACTGGCTTTGAAGTCAAAGGGATCTAAAACAGAATCCCAACAAAGTTTAAAGATCCAAACTTAAATTGTTACAAAAAATACCTATCTCATCCTATCTTGTAGAGTTACTCTAAGAAATACTAAATAAGAAGAAAACATTTCTAAAGGCTTGGCATAGAGGTTAGAACTCAGAAAAAATTATAACCAACAATAAATATGAGAAAGGAATGCAAACTGCAGCCAATAATGAATCCAATGTTTGACAAAAACTGAATTTCTTGCAAAATTAGCCATTTACCATTTACTGGTCCTATTGTCTGGACATAAAATATTCCTATTACAAAGCTGATATATTCTAGGGCCATGTCCACTATCATACTGTGATTTAGAAAGTGTCTTACCTTCATTTGACAGATCACTTCCACTGGAACTCCAAGTTATGTCAGTAAGCCCACTGGTTCTCTTAGGTGTGGCAGTTTCTAATAAAGAAAATACATAAGTGTGTCAACCACTATGGTTATTTATCAAACGGAGATTTTAAAATATTACTTGCCCAAATGTACAAAACTCTGGCAATACTGAAATCAATGTCATATGTCAAATCTTCTGGCCTAGGGGCCGGTGCCATGGTGCAGTGGGTTAATCCTCCACCTGCGACGCCGGCATTCCATATGGGCTCTGGTTCGAGTCCCAGCTGCTCCTCTTCTAATCCAGCTCTTTGCTATGGCCTGGGAAAGCAGTAGAAGATGGCCCAAGTACTTGGGCCCCTGTACCCACATGGGAGATCAGGAAGAAGCACCTGGCTCCTGGCTTCGGATCAGCACAGCTCCAGCCGTTGTGGCCATTTGGGGAGTGAACCAATGGAAGGAAGACCTTTCTCTCTGTCTTTCCTCTCACTGTCTGTAACTCTACATCTCAAATAAATAAATATTAAAAAAAAAAAACTTCTTGTATAAAGTTTTAAGGATAACCTCATGAGGATTCTTTGAATTAAGGCAATATTACAAGAAAAAAATAGAATTGGCAGGCTCTCATTTAGCTCTCAATACCATCGAACTTAAAGCTGCTGCCATCAATTTAGTACTTAAGTACACGTTTGAACAAGGTATTTTATATTTTTCTTTTGAACTCACTTACTATAATAACACAGTGAGGCACACACAACTACACCCATTTCTGTGTCACAAAAATTGAAGTTCAGGGTATTTAGTTTGTTTTCCCAAGATTATACTCAGGACACACCAAGACCTCTGAAATTCAAGTTCCCACTGTTCTTACTTGCCCACAGCAGCAGATCTAGCAGCCTACCTGATATTCACCCTCTCTCTTCTTTATTATTAATAAATACCAATTTCATCTGGGTAACAACATACCTCTATAAAAAATTTCTGATTTCACTCCCTGTCTTTACTGGAAGTGACCCCATGTAACAGGTTCGAGAGGCATTCTTTTCCAAAGGAAACGCAATGCTCACTTGGAGAAAATCTTCAGCACCTACACTCCTACCATAGATTCAGCCTGGAGAATTTAGCTACCACATCACAGCCATGAAGACCAAGCCCACATTATGACTGTACAACTTGGAAAAAAGACTGGCCTTCTGTCAGTCTTCTCGCAGGAGATACATTCAATCTCATTTGTTCAGACACTAGGGGGAAATAAGAGTTTGCTACCATTTGTAGCTGGAAAGCCTTCCCTAATGAATTCACCAAAAACTTCATAACCTGAATCAGTACAGTTCTTATGTAACACAGTTCGTAAGCTTACATTTCCAAGCCATATCTCCTTTTAAACCCTGGGGTAATGAGTCTGGGCTCTTGGATAGAAATAAAGGACACACAGAAAAAGCTTTTATCCATAAGGACAGGAAAAATGGGGCATATGGTGACAAAGACAGAGGTAAGAGGTCTCAAAAATACCCTTTTACACTGTTGTAATTGTTTTAACCATGAATACATAGTCTATCCAAACCTTGCTAGTAATTTTTAAAAGAAAGGAAAACCAATCAAAAATAGCTATATTAGTCTGTACCTTCTGTGTCAAGAAATCATCAAAGTGATATTACCTTCCTTGGGTCTAGGGGATAACTCAGGATACTTTTCTGTAATGGTCTTCTTTTCAGCTGTCAACAATGACTGCAGGCAAAATAAGAATAATGATGGAATTTACGTGACAAGAGCAAAAAATCTGATTTTCAAAATAATCCAAATCATAAATTGCACCCTCCTTTAACACATTCTTGTTTTCCTTTACTCATATGCACCAATTTAAGGATTATTAAGGCACATACTCCTTATATACTTATAAATTTTTTATATTTTCAAGAATCTAAACAGAGTAGACTGATACATATTTCACGTTAATATTCAATGTTAATAACTTCATTTATACAACACTGACTACCTAGAAGGTCTTAATTACTGTACCCAAATTATCTTGAGAGTTTATGACAGCAATTCTCTATGAGGACTGTACATTGCCACATAGACAAAAATAACAGTAGATCGCTACTAAAAATATTGTGACTATCCTTGTTTATAGGCCTTTCTACTGCTGAGAAACAGTTTTTTTGCTTTTTTGGTTTTTTTTTTTTTTTTGCCCCTTATAATATTTGTTGAACTCTTTACTTACTGTAGGGTTAATTTTATGAATATAAAAGAAACTGAAAACAGATTTCTTTGTAAAAATTAAAGAGTGGGAATATGAGAGAAAGGAGGAAGAATGATGGGAGTGCAAGCAGGAAGGAGGGTAGGGTGGGAAGAATCACTATGTTCCTAAATTTCTATATGTGAAATGCATGAAGTTTGTACGCCTTAAATAAATTTACAAAGAAAAGGAAGAATATTCCAGGTCCAGCACAATGGTGTAGCAAGTAAAAGCCACCACCTACAGTGCTAGCATCATATATGGGTGTGGGTTCAAGTTCTGGCTGCTCCACTTCAAAATTAGCTCCCTGCTAATGTGCCTAGGAGAGCAACAGAGGATGGCTCAAGTCCTTGGGTCCTTGTACCCACATGAAAGATCTGGAAGAAGCTCCAGGCTCCTAGCTTTGGAATGGCCCAGCTCCAGCCATTTGGGGAGTGTACCAATGGATGACAGAACTCTCACTCTCTCTTTCTGCCTCTCCCTCTCTGTAACTCTGCCTTCCAAATAAATAAATAAATTTGAAAAAAAAAAAAAAAACACGCAGAATAATCCAGAATAATCTGGTCATTTCATCAATATAGTTCTTGTGAAGACTAGCGTGCACAAAATGGCTTCAACTTCTGAGAACATTCTCGAATGTAATCTCAGTTACAAATAAGCAGAAAGGTTCTACATGACATAAAGCAGTAATGCTGACCTGCCACAATTGTTAAAGGAATTCAAGGAATGAGGGGAGGGAATTATGCATCAATTACAGTGTCACTGAAAGAAAATAAAGAAGGGAATCCCAAAGAAATGTAATTGCAATGGCCTAAATGTGTAGGAATCCAGGATTTCTTTTTCAGTATGTCAGGGACATTATTTCAACAACTACTTTACCGGAGTTCCAGAAGTATCCTGAAATCCTTCTCCACACCTGCGCCATGATTCCAAGAGGGAGACAGCTGCTGCTCCAGTCCTGATACCCGCTCCTCTGCACTGCAGTGGCCCATCTCCTGGGAAGGATGGATACTCTATACCCCGATTCTTCTTTCTCTGAGGTGATTTTTAAGAGGAAAAAAAAAAAAAAACTAAGTCAATTTCATTAAATAGACGTGAAAATGACAGCAGACAATTTGGAAATCCAGTAATAGCAGCAAAGGCACCATTTTTGTAACTGAATCTTCACATAAAGATAGAGCACCTGGATCAACAAAACCAAAAGCATGTAGACAGCACCTGCAAGTAGTCAACAAACTCCAAAATCAAGCAGGTCAGTACAAACTATCAACCTTGTGAAGTCTCACACAATAACAAGATCTGCAAGGAAGGAAGCTGAGGGGAGCCAGGGGGGAAAGCCGGCCCTGAGATCCTAGCCATCCAGGGCTCACAGGGAAGCAGAGCAGACCTCAGCCTGAGAACCCCACCTGCACCAGGTGACATTACCATCCTAAGGAGACAAGACAGGCTAGGGGCAGCTTGGGATACTCTAAACTGGTCAGGGTCCCATGCTGAGGAGATAGTGCTGGGAGTAGAATCCACTCAGGAATACATGGACAACAGAAATAAAGAAAAGGTCCCGATGGAGCAGTGTGACTGAGCAGAGCCAGGTAGTATCTACATATAAACAAGTGGCCATGTTTTTGCAAACAGCAAGGAAAAAAACAGCAACAATAAGGTATACAAGCTACCCTACGTCTGTTATCCTTCTCAAATTCAGGAAAAGATGACATTAAAATAAATACAGGGGATGGGCATTTGGCACAGAGGTTAAACAACCAGTTGGGAAAACCATCCCATATCGGCCCAGAGTGCCCGTGTTCCACCCTTGGCTCCAATTCCAACACCAGCTTCTTGATAATGCACAGGTTATGGCTCAAGCAGTGGGGTCTGTACCACCCACGTGGGAGAATTGAATTGAGTCCCAGATCCTGAAGGAGAAAACCATAACAATAAAACAGAACAAATACTAAACACTACAGTTCAAAAACATTTTCCTTAGCCCACATCTGGCTTTTTGCCCAGGCTGTCATTTCAACTTCCCTCAATCTCACTATGATGTATCCCTCAGAAATCCCCCCTCTGGGATACCTTCTGTACTACCTTAGCCTTAGTGGCTTTCTTTGACACATTCACTTGGAAATAAGACACAAATTAACTTTCAATAGCACCACCCCTGTTATCTTGTAAAATGTTGCTTTCCTCTGTTGTCTTCTTCCTCCTGAAATCAGGATTTCATGTATAACGTATGTTCTACATGCGGCAAGTTCTAAAAGTTCTAGCTTCCAGAACTTCCTGGTTTACTCATTGATACGTAAGTAATTTTAGCATTTGTGGAATAAAGTTAGAGGCAACATAAATAATCACTCTAACTATATAGGCCCACATCTACGCTATCTCAGGCCCACATCTATGCTATCTCCATGCTACCTTTTCCTCTCAGGGAAGAGTTTCAGGAAAGGGCATAACCATTCCAATGCTTCAAAGTGTTCAGCTGAAAAACTCTGAAGGGTCTAACAGCTTAAATGTATTTAAAATTGTTCTTTTGCTCTCAGAGAAAATAAGAAACAGCTGTCATATTTTATATAACTTTCATGTAATTTCAAAATGAAGATTATTATATCCTAAGTAGTAAATCCTGAAATATGCAATTCTGCTTGGATTTACAATAGGATAATTACCTAATTTGGGGACCATCAAATACCTAGGCAATGTTCAAACAACCCGGACTACTTCAATACAGCTCAACTAAAAGATTTTGATACTAGGATCCTGCATCTGTTAACTTGGCTCTCCGTTTTCAGTCTTCTCAACAATCTGGAGCTTTTTAATGTAACAATGTCAGAAATTTGGTGATCTGTTTTATTTTCATCACTTGAAAGGAAAAGTGGCAGAAATATTTTCCGCTGTACCTGCACTCCAGATCAGGATGCCATTAGTTGGACGCTTCTTTTTCGCCATGAAATGAAAAATCCCTATGGTACAAAAACTGCCCATACCAAGCTTGCTACAATCACCCTGCAATCACCCTGCAAACCCCACTCTCACTCAATCCAGGGTTTTAAAAGTCAAAAATGAATGGAAACTGCTAATATATCACAATCATGGTCCAGTTTTATTCATCATTTTCCACTCAAAAGTGAACAATGGGGGCCAGTGTTATGGTGCAGCAGGTTAAGCTGCTGCTTGCAATGTCAGCATCCTGTATCAGAGGGCTGGTTCAAGTCCTAGCTGCTCCAATTCTTTTTTTTTTTGACAGGCAGAGTGGACAGTGAGAGACAGAGAGAAAGGTCTTCCTTTGCCGTTGGTTCACCCTCCAATGGCCGCCGCGGTAGGCGCACTGCGCTGATCCGATGGCAGGAGCCAGGTGCTTATCCTGGTCTCCCATGGGGTGCAGGGCCCAAGCACTTGGGCCATCCTCCACTGCACTCCCTGGCCACAGCAGAGAGCTGGCCTGGAAGAGGGGCAACCGGGACAGGATCGGTGCCCCGACCGGGACTAGAACCTGGTGTGCTGGCGCCGCAAGGCGGAGGATTAGCCTAGTGAGCCGCGGCGCCGGCTAGCTGCTCCAATTCTGATCTAACTTCCTGCTAACGCAACCAGGAAGGCAGCGGAAAATGGCCCAAGTTGCTGAACCTGCCACCCACATGAGACCTGGATGGAGTTCCTGACTCCTAGCTTTGGTCTGGCCCAACTCTAGGTGTTGTGGCCATTTGGGGAGTGAATCAGCAGGTGAAAGACCTCTGTCTCTGTCTCTGTCTCTCCTTCTCTCTCTGTTGCTCTGCCTTTCAAATAAATAAATCTTTTTTTTTTTTTAAACTGAATAATGAATTCATCTTGGTTCTTTCCCATTCCTGATTCCCCACTGTTAGTTGATGCACAGCAACCTATGAACTGAGTCTATGACTTAATCCATACAAAGATTATACTAGCTAGAACATCATCAAAATCTCTTCAAAGGTCACAGATTCAAATATTTGTTCTCACTTCCTCTAAGTTATCTGACCAAATCTATGCTAGTGGTTCACTGCTAACCTCAGAGGAGGGAAGCATGAAGAAAACACAGCAGTCCTTAACTTAAAAGCAATCAGTTAAAAAAAAAAATGATGGTGAACCGGTCTTTCAATTAAATCTTTCCCCTAATTACAAGTCACTTGAAACATAGTCTGTAATCACATGCTGCTAAAGTGTAACCAGCTCCAATGAAAGTAAGCACGATGATTCGTATTATTCTCTGGGCACTTGGAAGGTGCCAGACACTGTAGCAAACATATCATACACATTATCTCATCCAGGTCCTATACATTACATTATAATGTAATGAGTACGATTAATCCCATTTTGTAGACAAATTAAGAAGAGACCATGTAATGCCACATATCTATAAATGGCTACCAAAAGATCCAAACCCAGGTTGGCCTAAACCAAGGGCCTTATCCTTAATATGGCTACAGTTTTATACAAATGAAAAAGACACCCCTTTCCATGTCCTTTTAGTTCAATCTATCAGAAAACTGCCATTAACGGATTGATGTTGCTAGGAAACACTGTGGAACAGTATCACAACAAACATGCAAGTCTAATAGGTGCTCATCACTAATGAGGCTCCATAAGGCACAGAAGTTCTCAATCTATACAACAAAAGGCACCTGCTCTCATACTGAAAGCAAATGGAATTTCAGTATTTTTTACTAGTCAGTTATTTTTAGATTTATTTATTTTTTCTTGAAAGTCAGAGTTACACACAGAGAGAGAGAGAGAGAGAGAGAGAGAGAGAGAGAGAAAGAGAGAGAGACAGGTCTTTGATCCTCTGGTTCACTCCCCAGTTGGCCACAACAGCCAGAGCTGTGCTGATCCGAAGCCAGGAGCCAGGAGCTTCTTCCCACACGGGTGTAGGGGCCCAAGGACTTGGATCATCTTCTACGGCTTTCCCAGGCCATAGCAGAGAGCTGGATAGGAAGTGGAGCAGCTGGGACTCGAACCAGCGACCATATGGGATGCTGGCACTGCAGGCAGCGGCTTTATCCACTACGCCACAGCACCAGACCCTAGTCAGCTATTTCAAAATGGAAGACATGGAGATGCCTCAGAAATCTGAAAGTTGATCTACAAATGACCCAGCTATTCCAATTTGGGATTTACCCAAACAAAGTGATATCATCATATGAAAAAGTTATCTGTACCCCTACCTTTATTGCAATTGAATTCACAATAGCTAACATATAGAATCAACACAGATGTCCATCAACTGATGCCTGGATAAAGAAAACATGGTATATACACAATATGGTATATATACACACTTGGCCATAAAAAAGAATGAAATCCTGTCTTTTGCAACAAAATAGATGCAACTGGAAACCATTATGCTAAATGAAATAAGCCAGTCTCAAAAAGACAAATATCATATTTTCTTTGATATATGGCAGTTAATATAGAATACAAAAATATATATACAGGAACAAAACATATATCTTGTGATATTATTGTTGCTTTTAGCTCTTGTTTATACTCCTGTGGAACTGTGGTCTTCCTACTTCTTATTTTCTATTTATTATTTATAAATATCTATTTAAAAAGAAGAATTATGGGGGGTCGGGGGAGGAACATGTGAAATCTTCCATCTATTCCATCCACTGGTTCAATCCCCAAATGGCTGCAAAGGCCAGGGGCTGGGCCAGACTGCAACCAGGAACCAGGAACTTCATCATTGTCTCCCATATGGGTGCAGAAGCTGAGGGACTTGGGCCACCCTTTACTGCTTTCCCAGGCACATTAGCAGAGAATTGGATCAGAAGTGGAGCATATGGGACCCCAGTGTTGCAGGTGTCAGCTCAACCAATGATGCCACAATGCTAGCCCTGTCTTCCTACTTTTTAATTGTTGAATATTATGGCTAGTGGTGAATTAAGACTGTGATTATACATAGGGTTGAAATCACATTTTCACAAAAATTAATGAAAATATGGGAGGGAAGGAGAGATATTAGGATGGAGAGGGAGGGTGAGAAGTACAGTTATCTTCTTAGAACTGTACCTATGAAATAGGAGAAATCTGTTCTCTTTGTATTAATAAAAAGAGTTCATGGACAATGGAATTCAAACATAAGTTTACCTTGAGGCAAAAATTTTTGAAATCCATGCATTCATAATATTAAAAACTAATTTCAGCAAACTAGAACTTGCAATAGCTTAGACACAGGAAACAAAAAGATACATGATAAGCCCTGCCCACAATAAATCGACACAATTACTAGATGTCAACACACATACACATAAATACACAAAAAAAGGTACAAGAGTAATAAGAGAAATCAATGGGAGGATACATAGGCAGTATATACAACATGAAAATGTAATTCTAAAAATCACTTTAATTTCTCTCGGTAAAGTCTCACAGTAGCCCTGTGAGTTGAATAGGGCAAGAATCACATATTCACTTCAAAATGGGGAAAGTCTAAAATTAAGTCAAGAACTTCCAGCAATGCAAAGGAGTCTAGTGAAGGAAACACCTGCTACATTGCATTCAGAAAACACTGTGTGTGCTGTTTTAAACTACCCACCTACATGAGGATAGCAGCTCACACTTCTGGTGCAGGTTGCTACTTCCAGGGGGAATCAATATGTGTTTCATTCTCAAAGAGCTGTGGTTGTCCGTTTGGACCTGTCTTGTAACTCCCTGAAGAACTGGAGCGTGGGTCTGCCTTTCTTTCAGAAAACTTGAGCCATCCCAGAGCTGGGGAAGTTCTTATGTAGCATTTACTCAACACATCTATAAGAGCAAGTATGGGTCACAGCAGCGTAGACCAATGGACAACAGTCAGGACAAGAGATACACAGAATAAAGTATGATAAAAGGAACGAACTGGGAAAGAAGATATGAGGGTAAACAAAAGCCTATAAAAGTTCCTTTATATACAAAGGAATAAAAAGGCCACAGGAATGACCTAGAAAACTCATAGAAGACTTAAGAATATCCAAAGCACTCAACTCTGGCTGACGTTAAGGATCCATGCAAGCAAGAAGTCAAAGTTAAGATATAGTTACAAACATCTTGGCTACGTGTGAAAAACACACCTTTACACAGAGCCAATCTGCAAATGGGGAGGGTATTTTTTTTCCCTTTAGATTTTTTTCCCTCAACCTTTCTGTCTTTGCTTTTTTTCTTTCTTTTCTTCCTTTCTTCTTTCCTTCCCTCCCCTCCTTTCTTTTTTTCTGTCTTCAGGCATTTCAAAAAATTCTATCAACACACTAATTGATCACTAAGTTAAAGGACCACAGATGTCAGTGGCAATATAGAAAATGCAGATTTCAAAATATAGTTCAGGAAGGTCACTAAAATATCACACTACAAACAGCAACAGCAAACCTCATGGAAATGGAGAATATCATTTCCAGAGTTGTCACACTGTAATAACCGAATTCGGTTTTCAATATAATTTTTGAAGACATGCAAAGAAATAGGATAATACAGCCCATATACAGGAGAAAATCCAGATACCAATCTTTACAAAGATATTAAATAAAAGATATTAAATATACTCAAAGAATTAAAGAAAACCACATGCAAAGGACTACAAACTAGGAAGCGGGAATGGCAATTTGCAAAATAAGCTATCAATAAAGAGAGAAATTATAAAAATGAGCCACATATAAATTCTAGAGGAAAATTCACTGACAGGTTTGACAGCAGATTCAAAGAAAGAATCAGTGGATTTGGAGACAGATTCAACTGAGATTATCTCTCTTAAGGAAGCAGACAGGAAAAGGAGTGAAGAGAAATAAACAGAACTTGAGACCCACATAACACCAAGTACACCAACATAACAAAAGTGCTAGACCAAAAAGAGAGAAGGAGCAGGAAGATATATGAAGAAACGGCTGACAACTTCCCAAATCTGATAAAAGAAATTAACATACATATGCAAAAAGCTCAATAAAAACTAACCAAAATAAAACACAAAAAGATCCACACTAAGAAAGACTGCCCAAGACAGATTCTTGAAAGGAGCAAGAGAGAAGTGACTTGTCACATGAAAGGGATACTCATTAAAGGCTGACAACAGGTTTCTGATCAGAAACTATGGAGGCCAGTAAGCAGTGAGATAACTTGCATGTGAAGTGTTTGGAAGAAAAAGGTGCACCATGAATTCTATATTGAATAAAACTATCCTGAAGGAATAAAACAGAAGTTAAGAAATGCCTGGATAAACAAAAGCTGACTGTTATATATTAATGTTAGCAGTCGCAAAACACACCGAACACTGGAGTAAGAGAAAGGGTGTATTGGGGAAAACCCAACAGACCCGAGTGAAGGGGCAGTGAAGGAAAAAGAGAGAAAGAGAATATAAGAGAGAAACAGAGAGGAGAGGAGCTACCAAGGAGAGAAGAGAGCAGAGAGGAGCCGAGAGAGAGAGAGAGAGAGAGAGAGAGAGAGAGAGAGAGAGAGAGCGCCAAGAGACCAGAGGAGGAGGCTAGAGAGAGGAACCGAGAAGAGTCAAGAGAGCAAGTGTTCAGGAACAGGCCCTTTTAAAACTTTGCCTGAGGGTGGGCAGGGAAGCAGGAACTGCGAATCCCATTAGGATGGGGGTGGAGCCTGGCTCAGGTAGCTGGGCCATGCGGCCACCTGGCTAAAACTGCGCCAGTTTCCTAACACTGACCAAGTCCAAAAGTAGCCCCTACAAGAAATGCTAAAGGAACTTTATCAGGATGAAATGAATAGCAATTAGATAACATAAAGCAATACACATAAAAAAAGAATGACAAATATATGAATATAAATATAAAAGCCAGCAATATTACAATTATCAGTTTATAAGTCCTTCTTCCTCATGTTATTTAAAAGGCAAATGCATAAAACAACAATTACATCTCTATGATAATGCGTTCATGATGCATAAAGGTGAAAATATAAAAATTAAAGATTTGGAGCTCTACAAGGTCAGAATTTTTGCATGTTACTTCAGTTAAGTTGGTATTAATTCAAACTATGTTATTATAAATTGTAAAAGCCAGGGAAACAACTAAGAGGAAAAAAACTAAAAGAGAAAAAGAAAAAGAAACAAGGAATCAAAACAGCACACTAGAGAATAAAATTTCACACAAAAAAGAGAGTAACGGGCCGGCACCGTGGCTCACTAGGCTAATCCTCCACCTTGCGGCGCCGGCACACCGGGTTCTAGTCCCGGTCAGGGCGCCGGTTCTGTCCCGGCTGCCCCTCTTCCAGGCTAGCTCTCTGCTGTGGCCAGGGAGTGCAGTGAAGGATGGCTCAAGTGCTTGGGCCCTGCACCCCATGGGAGACCAGGATAAGCACCTGGCTCCTGCCATCGGATCAGCGCGGTGCGCTGGCCGCAGCGCGCCAACCGCGGCGGCCATTGGAGGGTGAACCAACGGCAAAGGAAGACCTTTCTCTCTGTCTCTCTCTCTCACTGTCCACTCTGCCTGTCAAAAAATAAATAAATAAATAAATAAATAAATAAATAAAGAGAGTAACGGAGAAATTAAGGGAAAAAAGGTATAAATACACAGAAAACAAAATGGCAGACATCATAATCAGTAATTAAATATAAATGCACTTGCAAGGATTGGAGTACCTGCCTGCTGTATAGGCCTCATCTTGGGCCATGAAGGGGGCAGTCTAGGTCCTTGAGAACAAAGAAAGTAAGCTCTCCTGGAATTTATGACCTTCTGCTCCCCATCAGCTCCCCTGGAATTTATGG
The DNA here is from genome assembly GCF_033115175.1 of Lepus europaeus. Classification (NCBI taxonomy): domain Eukaryota; kingdom Metazoa; phylum Chordata; class Mammalia; order Lagomorpha; family Leporidae; genus Lepus; species Lepus europaeus. The sequence goes on from NC_084830.1 coordinate 97,752,579, forward strand.
CCCAATGCTTCCTGCCAGTGCCTCCCCGTGCCATCCCCTTTGTGTGGCCTTCCTGCCACATAACATATATAGCCTATATGTTTAAATGAACCAACGAACATGTTAGGTCCCAATACCTTGCCATATAGAGAGTAAGAAGGTAACCTACATAGGAGATGACCTGCACCCTTGCAAGTGTGAGGCTATAAAAACCTCTCTTATGCAAACGAAGGGGCCTTTTGCCTGTGAGTGGCTAAAGGGCTGTGTGCGGGTAGGGGGTCCCAGCCAGCTGGTAAAAAATAAACCTCTGCTTTTGCATCTGCAACTGTGCCTAGTGCATTGATTGGGAAATTCGGACTCAACAGCACCAAACTCTCCATTCAAAAGGCAGAGATAACAGAGTGTATTAAAACAGCATGAATCAAATATATTCTGTCTATAACTGTCACTTTAAGTCCAAAAAACACAAAAAATTGAAAGTGAAAGGATGGAAAATGATAATCCATGCAAATAGCAACCAAGAGAGACCAAGGGGGGGCTACATCAGTATTACATAAAACCAACTTGAGGCCGGCTCCACGGCTCACTAGGGTAATCCTCTGCCTGCGGGCGCTGGCACCCGGGGTTCTAGTCCCAGTTGGGGCACCAGATTCTGTCCCGGTTGCTCCTTTTCCAGTCCAGCTCTCTGCTGTGGCCCGGTAAGGCAGTGGTGAAGGCCCAGGTGCTTGGGCCCTGCACCTACATGGGAGACCAGGAGGAAGCACCTGGCTCCTGGCTTTGGAACGGCGCGGTGCACAGGGTCGGTGCACCGGCCGCAGCACGCAGGCCGTAGCGGCCATTTGGGGGGTAAACTAATGAAAGGAAGACCTTTCTCTCTGTCTCTCTCTCTCTCACTGTCTAACTCTGCCTGTCAAAAAAAAAAAAAAAAAAAAAAAAAAACTTGAAAAAAACCACTGTCATGGTTGAGTAGTACATCAGTATTACATAAAATCAACTTGAGAATAACCACTGTTATGTGAGACAAGAAAGGGCAAATTGTAATTAAAAGGGGGGGGAGGGCACTAGAGCGGGCATTGTGGTATAGGGAGTAAAGCCAATGCCTACAGTGCTGGCATTCCATACTTAGCTCTCTGCTATGGCCTGGGAAAGTCCTTGGGCCCTTGTACCTGTGTGGGAGAACCAGAGGAAGCTCCTGGTTCCTGGCTTTGGATCGTCCTAGTTCCAGCTGTTGTGGCCATCTGGGGAGTGTACTAGAGGATTGAAGACTGCTCTCTCTTTCTCTCTGCCTCTGCTTCTCTGTAACTCTGCCTTTCAAATAAATAAATAAATGTCTTTTAAAAAATGGCATTATGTTGCAGTGGCTTAAGCTTCTGCCTGCAACATCCACATCCCAGATCAGAGAGCCAGTTTGAGTTCCAGATTAGCTTGCTGCTAATGTGCCTATGAAGGCAGTGATGGCAGGCCCAAGGACTTGGGCCCTTTTCACCCACGTAGAAGACCAAGATGGAGTTCCTGGCTCCTGGCTTCTGCATGGCCCTGCCCCGGTCATTTCAGCTAGTTGAGGAGTGAACTAGCAGATGGAAGAGATTCATTCTCATTCTCTCTCCCCTTCCCCTGTAGGTGCCTTTCAAATAAGTAAATAAATAAATCTTTTTTTAAAAAAGGGTCAATGTATCAAGAAGATATAATAATCTTAAAATAAACACAAATCTATTAACATAGGCTTGGAATATATTAAACAAAAACTGATAGAATTGAAGGAAAAACCTGACAATTCCACAATACACAGGGACTTCAATATCCTACTTTCAATAGAATCAGACAGAAAGTTAATAAGGAAATAGAGGGGGTTGAACACCCTACAAGCTGTCTAAATTTTACAGACATATGAAGAACACAACATATAATACCAACAAAGACTACTTTTTCTCAGGTGTACATGGAACATTCTCTAGCACAGACTACATGTATGCCACAAAACACAATATATCCTAAAACTCTGAAATCATACAAAATACATTCTTTGATCACAGTGGAATGAAACTAGAAATCGATGACAGGAAAACTGGGAAATTCGCAAATAAGGAGAGGTTAAACAACACATTACAGTGAGTCAAAGAAAAATTAGAAATAAATTACAAAGCAAATAAGGAAATGATTCCAAAACCAAGAAAATACAACATATCAAAATCTAGGAGATAGAGTGTTCACAGAAAAATTTATAGATGTAAATATCTCAAGAGATAAAAAGACACCAAAATCAATAACCTTACACATGAAGGCAAGCTAAATCTAAGGCTAGCACCAAAAAAAGAGAAAATAATGAAGACTACAGCAGAGACAGATAACACAGATAGTAGAGTTTATCAACAAAACAAATAATAAAAGTTGCTTCTTTGAAAAACATGAAATTAAAAACTTTTAACTAAACTGATGAAAAAAATGAGATATAAGATTTAAGTTAATAAAACAGAAAGAAGTGGGAGAATTACTACCAAACTTAAGAGAACACTAGGGGCCAGCGTTGTTGCACAGCAGGTTAAAATCCTGCCCTACAGCACTGGCATCCCATATGGGTGCCAGTTTGAGTCCTCTGCTATGGTCTGAGAAAGCAGCGGAGGATGTCCCAAATGCTTGGGCCCATGCACACATGTGGAAGACCTGGAGGAAGCTCCTGGCTCCTGATCGATTCAGTTCTGCCTATTGCGGCCATTTGGGGAATGAACCAGGAGATGAAAGACCTCTCTGTCTCTACCTCTCTCTGTATCTCTGCCTTTCAAATAAATAAAATAAAACTTTAAAAAATTAAGAGAATATTAATAAACAAACAACAAAAATAAGGGAACTTAGATGAAATAGACAAATTCCTGAAATGCAGAAGCCACCAAAACTGACTCAAGAAGAATTTAAAAAATCTGAACACATTAACAAGTAAGGTGATTGACTCAATAACTGAAAGCCTCCCAACAAAGAAAAGCGCAGGACTAGATGAATTCAGTTAGTTATTAATTATTTAAAAATGAACACAAATCATTCTCAAATTCTCCTACAAATACAAGACAATAACACAGCTAACCCTTCTGAGGTCAGCATACCCTATTAAAACCAATATCCTTTATAAAAATAGTAAAAACCTCACCAAAACACTAGTAAAAACACAAGTAAAAAATTACGAGGATTATACATCACCACCAAGTGGGATCTATACTAGGCATACATAAGTGGCTCAATACCTCAAAATCAATGACTGTAATATACCACATTGGGAGAACATAAGAAAAAAAAAGGTAATCTATTGATGCAGAAAAATGTTTTTAAAAATTCAATATGTTTTCATGATAAAAACATTTAACAACTAAATACAAAGCAATTTCTTTGTGTGACACATTGCTTTTCCAAAAGGGGTCCTCTTAAGATCAGGAACAAGACAAGGATAACATCTTTGTCATTTCAATTAAACACTGTACTGAAACTAGGCAAGAAAAATAAAGGCATCCAAATTTGAAAGGAAGAAAAAAAATGACCTCTATTTGGAGATGACATGATTTTATAAATAGGATACAAATGAACCCACACAAAATTACTAAAGCTAATAAATACAGAAAAGTTGCAGGATAGAAGAGAAATACAGAAAAATGAGCTGTATTTCCAAACCGTAGCAGTAAACATTCCAACAAGCAAATTTTTGAAAGAAATTCCATTTACTGTATCACAAAAAAAGTACTTAGGAATCAATGTATCCAAGTAGCTACAATACTTCTACAAAGAATACCATAAAACACAGCTGAAAGGAATTAAAAAATAAATGGAAGAACACCTTGTATTAATAGATGAGAAGACGGCCGGCGCCGTGGCTCAATAGGCTAATCCTCCACCTGCGGCACTGGCACACCAGGTTCTAGTCCCGGTTGGGGCTCCGGATTCTGTCCCAGTAGCCCCTCTTCCAGTCCAGGTCTCTGCTGCGGCCAGGGAGTGCAGTGGAGGATGGCCCAAGTGCTTAGGCCCTGCACCCCATGGGAGACCAGGAGAAGCACCTGGCTCCTGCCTTCGGATCAGCGTGGTGCGCCGGCCGCAGGGTGAACCAACGGCAAAAGGAAGACCTTTCTCTCTGTCTCTCTCTCTCACTGTCCACTCTGCCTGTCAAAAAAAAAAAAAAAAGAGAGAGAAGACTTCATATTATTACAGCAGCAATAACACACAAAGCCTTCTACAGACTCTATGTAATCCCTAACAAAATCTCAACAACCTCTTGTACACAAATGCAAAATGTTATCCTAAAATTTATAAATTCGAAGTTTGTTTGTTTGTTCGTTTTTTTGACAGGCAGAGTAGACAGGGAGAAAGGTCTTCCTTTGCCGTTGGTTCACTCTCCAATGGCTGCTGCGCTGCGGCTGGCGCACCGCGCTGATCCGAAGCCAGAAGCCAGGTGCTTCTCCTGGTCTCCCATGGGGTGCAGGGCCCAAGCACTTGGGCCATCCTCCACTGCACTCCTGGGCCACAGCAGAGAGCTGGCCTGGAAGAGGGACAACCGGGACAGAATCTGGCGCCCCGACTGGGACTAGAACCCGGTGTGCCAGCGCCACAGGCAGAGGAATTAGCCTATTGAGCCGCAGCGCTGGCTCGAAGAGTCTTAAATGCCCAATCAATCTTGAAAAGTAAAGACAAAACTGGATAACTCACATTCCAGTTTTAAATTTACTATAAAGTTTACTACAAATTTAATCTAAGCAATATGGTACTGGCATAACAAAAGACCTATTCATTGAAATAGAATTCACAGTCTAGAGTTAAATCCAAAGATCTATGGCCTATTGATTGTTGAAAAACATGCTAAGAGTATTCACAAAAAAAAACAAATGGAGTCACATACAAAAGAATACAAGATATAGATATATAAATTACAATGGATCAAGACCTTAATGTAACAGTAAATATTTTAAAAAAACACACAAAGGCCAGCATTATGGCACAGCAGGTTAAGCCACTGCCTACAAGTCTGGAATCTCATATGGGCACCAGACTCCAGTCTGGCTCCATGCTAAGGCACCTGGGAAGGCAGCAGAACATGGTCCAAGTACTTGGGCCCCTAACACCCCTGGTAGAAACTTGGGAAGCTCCTGGCTCATTGTTTTGGCCTGGCCCAGCTATGGTTGTTGCAGCCATTTGATAAGTGAGCTAAGGCACAGAAGATCTCTCTCTCTCTCTCTCTCTCTGTGTGTCTCTCCCTTTCTCTCTCCCTAACTCTGCCTTTCAAACAAATAACTAAATCTTAAAACACACACACACACACAAATAAATCTTCACAATCATGGGTTAACCAGTAGTTTCTGTACATGTGACAGAAAATAAGATATACAATCTGAAATAAAATATATAATCTGAGGCCGGCGCCGTGGCTTAACAGGCTAATCCTCCGCCTTGCGGTGCCAGCACACCGGGTTCTAGTCCCAGTTGGGGTGCCGGATTCTATCCCGGTTGCCCCTCTTCCAGGCCAGCTCTTTGCTATGGCCCGGGAAGGCAGTGGAGGATGGACCAAGTCCTTGGGCCCTGCACCCGCATGGGAGACCAGAAGAAGCACCTGGCTCCTGGCTTCAGATCAGCGAGATGCACCAGCCGCAGCGGCCATTGGAGGGTGAACCAACGGCAAAAAGGAAGACCTTTCTCTCTCTCTCTTTCACTATCCACTCTGCCTGTCAAAAAAAAAAAAAAAAAAAAAAGATATATAATCTGAATCTTGTGATAATTTAAAACATCAGTTCTGAAGGACACCATGAAGAAAGTAAAAAGAAAATCTGTGGAGCCAGCGCTGTGGTGCAGAGGGTTGAGGCCCTCGCCTGAGGCGCCAACATCCCATATGGGCAAGGGTTCTGGTCCCGGCTGCTCCACTTCCAATTCGGCTCTCTGCTGTGGCCTGGGAAAGCAGAAGATGATCCAAGACCTTGGGCCCCTGCACCCATGTGGGAGACTCAGAAGAAGCTCCTGGCTCCTGGCTTCAGATCAGCGCAGCTCGGGCCGTTGCTGCCAACTGGGGAGTGAACCAGCGATGGAAGACCTCTCTCTCTCTCTCTCTCTCTCTCTCTCTCTTTCTGCAACTCTGCTTTTCAAATAAACAAATCTTGAAAAAAATAAATTAATAAAAAAATTCTGAGGAAAATTCAATTTACATTTCCAGTCAAGATGCCTGTTCCCAGGCAAGGTATCAATCAATTATGAAAATACTTTGAAGAACTGTGTCCCAACAAATTTAGATAACTAAAATAAAATGGACAACATCTAAAAAGACACAAATTTCAAAATCAATTTAATTTGAAATTTTAAAAAAAAATCTGTGACAAAGATATTAAATCAGTGCTTAAAAACTTCCACAAAGAAAAGCTGTAGCTCAGACGGCTCCAGTAGTGACTTCTAAAAAACATTTTAAGAAGCACTAGGCCGGCGCCGTGGCTCACTTGGCTAATCATCCGCCTTGCGGCGCCGGCACACTGGGTTCTAGTCCCGGTCGGGGCGCTGGATTCTGTCCCGGTTGCCCCTCTTCCAGGCCAGCTCTCTGCTGTGCCCGGGAGTACAGTGGAGGATGGCCCAAGTGCTTGGCCCCTGCACCTGCATGGGAGACCAGGAGAAGCACCTGGCTCCTGCCTTCAGATCAGTGTGGTGCGCTGGCCACAGCACGCCAGCTGCAGCGGCCAATGGAGGGTGAACCAATGGCAAAGGAAGACCTTTCTCTCTGTCTCTCTCTCTCTCACTGTCCACTCTGCCTGTCAAAAAAAAAAAAAAAAAAAAAAAAAGAAGCACTAAAGGGGTAGAAATTGTGGCACAGTGGGTTAAACCTCTACATGGACATCCTCATCCCATATGGGAATGCCAGTCCAAGTCCCACCTCCTCTGCTTCTAATCCAGCTTCCTGCTAATATACCAAGGGAGAAAACAGATGATGATTCAAGTGCTTATGCTCCTGCTACCCACTTGGGACATCCAGATGGAGTTCTTGGCTCCTAGTTTCTATCTGGGCCAGCACTGGCTGTTGTGGGGACGGGGAGAATAGAGAGCTCTCTCTTCTCTTGACCTTTCAACTAAATGAAAATAAAAAAGCATTAATATCAATCCTTCCCAACTCATCCAGAAAACAGAAGAAATACTTTCCAATTCACATAACCAAATTATTCTGATAACTAAACAAAACCATCATAAGAAAACACAGACCAGTATCATCTATAAATATGCAAAAAAATGCCAGTAGACTGAATACAGTAATATATACAAAGGGTTATATACCATGACCAATAGGAATTTTTCCCAGGAACTTAAGAATGATATTAAAATGCACAATTTAATTAATGTAATATGTCACATTAATACAAGACAAAATCATACCACTATCCCTATAGATGCAGGAAAATAATTGGCAAAAGTCAAAAACTTTCCATAATAAAAACTTTCAAAACACTAGCAATAGAAGGGTATTTTCTCAATTCCATAAAAAAACACATGCATCTAAAGAACTCATAACTTAAATCTTATGGAATAATGAAACACTAAATGCTTTATCCCTGAAACAAGAAACAAGAAAGGGATGTCAATTCCTGCCACCTGTTCTCAATGCTGTACTGGCTTAAGCCACAGCAAGTATTCAAGGAGATGAAACAACAGACATATAGATTAGAAAGGAAGAAGAGAGGGCCAGCACTGTGGCATAATGAGATTAATAGTACCTAATCACAGGATTAAAGGACTAAATGAGTTGATACATATAAAGCCCTTAGCACAGAAAAGTGTGAAATAAATTACTGTATAATGAAAAAGAAGCAAAATAATATTTAAGCACAGGTATAACAATATGAGAGTGGTGTCTACAGCAACATCATCTCTGAAGATGAAATGTCAGCATCGTAGCTGATACCACACATAAATATTTCAAGCATGAAGTACTTCGAGCCTGATCTAGGATAACAGAACTGAAAAAGAAATTCCTGGATCAAAACTTTTATGGTAGCCAGCTTCCCAAATGGCGCCGATCATGCCTACCACTTGCCGTTCATACTTTCTATGGTCACCCTCATGTTGTCCCAGGTTGGTCTATATGATAAAGGGAAAGAAGAGATGGTTTTTAACTTTCAAGTTAGGTTAATAAAGACACCAGGGCCTCTGCCTAAGATTGTAACCGATCTTGCACTTTGGGAAGGCAGTTACTGTGTTGTAAACTGCACTTTGGAAATGGCAAGGAACTGAGACTTCCCAACAGCCACACCAGTGCATCCTCCACTTCTAAGGTCCAATGACCCTTTATTTCATGGCAACTTTCTGGGAGGGCTTGATCTAAACTACACAATTGAACCATCACGAGATGTATGACTCTCAGAAACTGTATGAAATAATAAATATTTGTTCTGAGCTTCTTCAATTTTGAAACAATCCATTACAAGACAATACATTAGTGAGAAGAAAAACTGAGTCTTCAAAAATGATAGAGTGAATGTCAAGTCAAAAATACTAAGTTAGAATGGCAGGGAGCTATTAGGGTCTGGTGGACTCAGGGTGAGAGAATGATTTCATGATACATCGAATTTAATTGAGCTCCAGGGAAAGGTCAAATACAACTCTGAAGTCATTTTTAAAACAGTCACAGTTAACGTCAAGGTATAAGATTCCCCAAGGCAAACTTATAAAATGAGAAAAAACACAAAGGACAAAAGCAGAGCATGGCAGGGAGACAGTAAACAGAAGTGACCAAGCAGTGGTGAGACAGACAGAAGCAGAACAACATCAGACATGCTCAGGGGGCAAATACGTCAGGTGCTCCAGGGACCAGGTAAATAACCCATAGTGGATGAGGCAACTTCACATAGTTTCTTGATTTTTTCCCAACATTTTAGGGTTTCTGAAATCTGGATGTGTTGTCAAATCAACAGCTGTGTTTAAAATGGGTTTCCTTTCGTCCCTAAAATCAGTGAAAAAATTGACAGCATGCTCTGATAATCAATGGTATTGGAGAAGGAAGATTGGCACACACAAGGAAACTAAATCAGTAAGTGTGGGCTATGGAGGGGGCAGTTTGAGTTAAACAGCTGTCAGGAGGAAAGCACTATGATAGCATTTTAGATCTTTTTGTATGAGCCAAACATGTAAGCAAAGAGCTTAGAAGGGACTTTTAAGAAGACAAAGGACACACACCAAGACAAGTACAATTAACAATAAAAAGCATGTCTTCACTTGGAGGCGGCAGCATTTAAGCCTCATTCACCCAACAGCACCCACACACTGCGAGAGGCTCTGGTACAGGGACCAGGAGCCACTAGCTCCAAGTACCTCTCCCACCGTAGCCGGTAGAGAACGATCTAGAGAAAGCTTGGGGTGCAATGGAAAGTGTGGCAACAGACACATCTGGGAAAAACGGGCAGCGCCAATGAAAACCTGCTGCTCTCAGCTCCTGAGACGACAGAGGTCAAAAGACACAACTCAAAAAGAGCCACCACCAGCGAGTAGGGATCTGTCTCACAGACTCCTCACGGACTCGACTCTCAGGAGCCCACTATGCCCGGAAAGGGCTCGCGCGTGCCCGGGCAGGACCCTGACCCCAGGTGGACCCAACCGTAGCTGCCTCTCCCCGGCTCCCTCAACGGCCGGAGGTGCCCCCCAGCCACAGCACCACAACTCCCACTCCCTCAGTCCCGTCCCGCGCAGGCCACGCGCGACCGCCCGCCGAGAAGGGGCACAGCAGGGCAGAGCTGCGTACCCTATGGCGCGGAAAGAGCCTTGGCCTTGGCTCAAGCCACAAAGCATACCTTGAGTCCATAAGCACGGACGCCACGGGGCATCTCCCCACGAGTCACTGCTTCTAGGGCTCGTCGCCGCCTCCGGAAGGCGCGCGTCGCCATTTCCACCTTGGCGCGCCGCACTGCGCGAAGCGATTGGATAACGATCGGGCGTGGGGCGGAGCTTCTCCGCGCCTGGTCACCGCCCAAGCGCGCCTGCGCGACCTGAGCTGGCTTCTGGGCGCCTTGGGGGCAGGAGGAGTCTAGTGGTGTGTTGAGCTGCGGGGTTGCTGTTTATTAAATTCTCTTGTCTGTTGTCAGACAGGAGCTGACTTTACATACGATTAAAATGAAAGCCAGAAGAAGGCTGCGAATGCAATAATCAGTAGTTAAGTCGCAGTTGCTGATAAACTGGAGCAAAGACTGTTACTTCTGCATCCGTTGGGAATGAGGGCAGAGTGGTGACATTTACCTGTTGCATGCTGACATGCTCAAGAGACATCCAAATCACCAGAAGGGTTTGGGATTCTGCAGGTCTGAGCCGCGCCCAGAGAGCTTGGAATTCTAACCAGTTCCCCTACCTGACCAGGGATCACTCCAAAAACTGGAGGCGGCCGACCTTGCTTAGCCCCTCAAGTGAATATGCTGGGGCCTCAGCCTTTGAGAAGTAGACTTCAAACCAAACACAATGAAAAAAGCCGGGACTGAGCAGATGGTGGATTAGCTGGCAAAGACTAATTGGGTAGGAAGATTCAGTAAAAAAGTGTCTACCGGATGAAAGAAAAGGAAAAAAGCTAAAGCAATAAGCAAGTTGGAAACAGTTTCAGCCTGGGGAGGAGGAAAGAATTCGCAAGGAGTGGTGCTCTCAGAGTCATGCAGAAATGTAAATTAGACTTTGGCTTCAAAAGCACTCTTTGTATCTCTGTAAGAATACATTGTTGGTGAGGGACACACATGTGGTCATTCCCTCCTCCCTAGTCGCTATTCTTCCACCTTCTCCTGTTGGAGTTCCAATGCCTAAAACCACAAATGACTTTTGGTATATGCTAGAGGCCTAACCTGCAATAACTGAAACCATGAAGTTTAAAAGGGGTGGGGGGAGGGGGCGGGGACGGGGAGGAAGCTTAGCCTAAGAAAGATAGTATTGCTGCCAACATTTGGAAATATAGTTTCAGATTTAGACTATTGGGCTTCTGACTGGGAATCAGCAAGAAGAGAGATTTGCCACTGCTGGGTCAGCCAGTCTTAGCAGCTTACTGACCAGCTCACCATTTGTGTCTTGTTTCTCAATTTCTTTTTTTTTTTTTTTTTTAATTTTTGACAGGCAGAGTGGACAGTGAGAGAGAGAGAGACAGAGAGAAAGGTCCTCCTTTTGCCATTGGTTCACCCTCCAATGGCCGCCGCGGTAGGCGCCTTGCGGCCGGTGCACCGCGCCTATCCGATGGCAGGAGCCAGGGGCTTATCCTGATCTCCCATGGGGTGCAGGGCCCAAGGACTTGGGCCATCCTCCACTACACTCCCTGGCCACAGCAGAGAGCTGGCCTGGAAGAGGGGCAACCGGGACAGGATCGGTGCCCTGACCGGGACTAGAACCCGGTGTGCCGGCGCCGCAAGGCGGAGGATTAGCCCAGTGAGCCACGGCGCCGGCCTTGTTTCTCAATTTCATATCAGCAGCCACATCTGTCTGTGCAGCTCCCATTCTAACCCCAGTACACTGTTCTCTCCATTTGGATATGTTCTTCTGCCTAAAGGTTTCTTTTCCCAAACTTGGGTCTATTCAGATCTCTCTCTCCATCTCTCTCTCTCTCTCTCTCTCTTCCCCACCCCTCCCTCTTTGCCCCGGTAATGACACTGATGTCTTCTAGGAAGTTCATGCAGAAACCTGGGAATTTTGTCAACACTTTGTGTCTCCTACCAAAGTCCTGTCTGTCCCATATCCCACATGTAAATCTCTCTTCTGGTCACCCTGTGTCCACTGCCATCAGTGTTTTCCAGGCTCAGACATCTAGTAGGTTCCCAGCGCATGTCTCTTAATCCTCTCTTTCAGCTGGTCCATCTCACACATATAATCCATTGTCCACATGGACCTTCCAGTGGTGTTGATGCTCTCTGTACTGTCCTTCCTTCTCATTGTCTTTCCCTGGAGCCTCAGGGTCTAAGCATTTGTACTTCTATTTGCCTTAAAGGCCCTAGCCTCCCATTAATATGCCAATTCCTGTGCACCTATCAAGCCTGAATCCAATAACGTTAGTTTCTTTCAACTTCTAAGCCTTAAACTCCATGCTCTTCACTTTCTCGGGTACTTCTGATCTTTTGATGATGGTATTATAACTCTAAACTAAATACAATAATTTCTATAATTATCTGTTTACCATTGGTTCCACCTCTGTGCTGTAAGGTGGTACCATGTCTAGCATCTTCACTTTTACATTCCTTGCACTTAGCACAGGGTCATCCATATATGAAGTCTTCAAATTATTTACATATATAAATAATCATTATGAAAAGGAAATAGCTGGCCAAGGTTGCATAGCTAATATGTTCTCAGGATTCGAACCCACATCTGAAAGACCATGCTTTCTCTACTATGCCATCACTACTAAAGTGACAAGGAATTATTTATTAATAACCAGACTCAGCAAAAAAAAAAAGGAATTGTCTCTAAGGAAGATGAGTCTGTGCAGGAATGCATTCTTGCATCCTCTCCAGTTTCATAGCCTCCTCAACAAACACGCAATGCCAAACACCAAAACGAGTAAGGAAATTCTTATTTTAACATGTTCCTCATCAAGCTTTTTGGCTCACTTGTTTTCTGCAGATGTCTGTGGACTTCACTCTGCTTGATCAACAGGACACCATGACTGGGTAGGACAAGCCTTGAGAGGGCCTCTGCCTCATCTCCAGGACAATTCTGTTTTCAACAAAGGGTCAGAATGTATTTAAAGAAAGGTCCCATGTGGAAGAAATGTTGGACATCTACTAGTTTATATTCTTTTTAAGTCTAGTAGCAAACAATGCTCTGAACTACAAACTGATATTTAAATGTGTGTGTAGGGGGTGGGGTGGAACTGCCAAGGTGCAACATTAGAATGAAACATGGACTGAGAAGGCATTTAGCCCAATTACTAAGTAGCTAAAATATAAAGTTAGGATGCCCATACCACAGTTCCTGCATTCAATACCTGGCTCCAGCTCCTGATTTTAGCTTCTTGCTAATGCAGACCCCAAGAGGTAGTGGTGATAACTCAAATAATTAGTTCCCTGCTATCCATATGGAGACCTGAGTGGAGTTCCCAGCTTCAATCTGGCCCCAGCCCAAGCCATTTTAGACTGTGGAAAGTGAACCAAGAGATAGAAGCTTTCATCTTTATCTCTCTCTCCCCATCTCTCTTCCTCTCCCAGAAGAATAGAAAAAATGAGCCATTCATTTATTATCTGAGGGTAGGAAATGCAGACAGGCTTCCCAACTGTGATTCACAGTTCATCCATCATAAAAGAAAAGCTTGATTAATGCAACTACATAAACACTCTAATTTGTGCATGATAAATCCAGATAAAGCACAAGTAAAGACAAATAGCAAAATATACTTAAAGTATACTTGGAAGTCATAACATATCAAACCAATCAATCCCTAATGTACAGATTGGTCTTGGAGACTAGGGGGACATGACAAAAAAAAAATGGAAAATGGGCAAAGTACAAGGACAGTTCACAGAAAAAGGAACACAAATGGCTTTTATTCATATGGAAAAGGTGACATCTAACTTATAATAAGGGAAATTCACCAGAATTCAGATACTTAATAGCACATATTGGAGTAAGACACTGACATATATTGTGAATGGGTGTGACAAATGATACAACTCCTATCAAGTGAAACTTGGCAGTGTTATTCAAAATGAGAAGTGTATATGCCATGCAAGGTAAAAATGCCACTTCTGGAAGCCAGCCTCACAGATTTAGCTGCACACATGTTGTCTTCATCTGTTTGTGTTTGTCTGGCAGAATGCCTGAGACTGGATAATCAATTAAGATCAGAAATTTATTTTTCTTTCTCACAGTTTTGGAGGCTGGGAAGTCTAAGATCAGGGCATCAGAATTCATTGTGTGGTGAGGGCCTTCCTAGTGCATCCTCCCATGGCAGAAAGAGAGTAAGCTAGCTGAACACCACGTGAAATCTCTTTTATTAGGACCTTAATCCCATTAATGTGGAAGGAGCTCTCACAGCCTAATTACCTCTTAGAAGCCACACATCTTAATTCTGACATATTGTTAACAACTGGATTTTGGAGATGACACACTCAAACCATAGCACAGATGATATGATATGTGTATTTACTAAAAGCATTGTTTGCAATAGCAAATAAGTAGAACAACCACGTTACATAGAGGGGACTGTTAAATAGCCCCTGGACAGCCTACATAACAATAGGCAAGGGAAACATTGGAAAAATAGGAGTCATAGTGTTTTTGCCATTCTAGTGAAAGAAAAGAGGGAAAATACATATAATGTTTACAAATATATTGTTTGTATCTGTATGAAAAAATGCAAGACAGCTACAGGAATAAATATGTGTAAAAGTGGGTACCTGGCAGAGGAGAAGAACTAAGTGGAATGAGAGTAATAAGACTTCTCCATGTCTACCGTTAAATATCCTTTAAATTTTTGAAACTTCTGTACACATATTTTAAAGAACAGACTAAAATTAAGAAAAAATGTGCTCTCTAGAATAATTATTGCTGTACAATTCTTCTTTAAGAAATATTTATTTATGTGTTTATGAGGCAGAGGGATAGAGACAAAGAGAAAGATACAGAGACAGAGAGAAATTTTTACCATTCACTGGTTAACTCCTTAAATGGCCACAAAAACCAAGGCTGGGCCAGGCTGAAGCCAGAAGCCAGGAACTCCATCAGATCTTCCACATTGGGTGGGTTTGGGGTACTCAAGCACTTGGGCCATCTTCTGCTGCCTTCCCAGGGGCATTACCAGAATGCTTGATTGGAAGCAGAGCATCCCGAACTCAATATGGAATGCTGATGTTGCAAGCTGTGGCTTAATGCAGACGATGAGTGTTGCACAATTCTGTGATTACAGTAAAAACCATTAAATGGTATACTTTTATTTCCCCTAATAAACCTTTAATTTAGTGAGTACAAATTTCACAAGTACAACTTGAGGAATATAGTGATTCTTCCCACCATACCTGCCCTCCCACTCCACCTCCTACTCCGTCTCTTGTTCCAAATCACATTCTCCACTAAGAATAAACTGTTAAGAATAAACAGTTCATTGACAATCAAGATAAGCACTGTTCAAGTCATTGCTTCTCAAAGTGTCCGTTTCACTTCTATAGATTTCTTTTTAGGTGCTCTATTGTTATCTCAGATCAGAGAGAGCATATGGTATTTTTCCCTTTAAGACTGG
The DNA here is from genome assembly GCF_033115175.1 of Lepus europaeus. Taxonomy (NCBI): domain Eukaryota; kingdom Metazoa; phylum Chordata; class Mammalia; order Lagomorpha; family Leporidae; genus Lepus; species Lepus europaeus. The sequence continues at coordinate 97,767,736 of NC_084830.1, forward strand.
CTATTTTACTAAGTATGATATTTCTATTTTACTAAGTATGATATTTCCTAGATTCATTCTTTTTGTTGTAAATGCCTGGATTTCATTTTTTTAACCACTGTGTAGTATTCCATAGTGTACATATCTTTATCCAGTCTTCTCTTGACGGCATTTAGATTGACTCCATATCTTAACTATTGAGCTGTAATAAACACGGGGGTGCAAATAACTCTTTTATTTGCTGATTTCATTTGAGTAAATTCCCAATAGTGGGATGGCTGGGTCATAGGATAACTCTATATTCAGATATCTATGGTAAATCCAAACTGATTTCTATAGTGATTTTACCAGTTTACATTCCTACCAACAGTGGATTAGGGTACCTTTTTCCCCACATCCTTGCTAGGATTTGTTGCTTGTTGAGTTCTGTATGAAAACCATTCTAACTGGGGTGAGGTGGAACATCATTGTGATTTTGATTTGCATTTATCTGACAGCTAGTGATCCTGAGCATTTTTTCATGTGTCTGTTGGCCATTTGGATTTCCTCTTTTGAAAAATGTCTGTTTAAGTCCTTTGACCATTTCTTCACTGGATTGTTTCTTCTGTTGTTGTGGAGATTTTAAATCTCCTTATATATTCTGGTTATCAGTTGTGTTGCTTGCAAATAATTTCTGCCATTCTTTTGGTTGCCTCTTCACTTTCCTGTTTCTTTTACAGTACAGAGGCTTCTCAATTTGATATAATCCCATTTGTTAATTTTTGCTTTGATTGCCTGTGTCTCTGGGGTCATTTACAAGAACTCTTTACCTGTACCAATGACTTGCAGGATTTCCCCAATGTTCTCTAATAATTTGATGATACCAGGTCATAGATTCAGATCTTTAATCCATTTTGAGTGGCTTCTTGTGTAAGGTATAAGGTAGGTGCCCTGCTTCATACTTCTGCATGTGGATATCCAGTTTTCCCAGCACCATTTGTTGAAGAGATTATTCTTGATCCAGGGATCAGTTTTAGCTCCTTTATCAAATATAAGTTGGCTGTAGATGCATGGGCTAACTTTTGTCATTTCTATTCTGTTCCATTGGTCTAATAATCTGTTTTTGTGCCAGTACCAGGTTTTTTTGTTTTTTTGGTTTTTTTTTGTTTGTTTGTTTTTTGGTTATAACTGCCCTGTACTATGTCTTGAAATCTGGTATTGTGATGCTTCTGGCTTTGTTTTTGTTGCATAAGATTGTTTTAGCTATTTGAGATCTCCTGTGCCTCCATCTGAATTTGCGCATCTTTTTTTCTAGATCTGAGAAGACTGTCTTTGTACTATTTTGATTGGTATCACATTGAATCTGTAAATTGATTTCAGAAGAATGGACATTTTGATGATATTGATTCTTCCAATCCATGAACATGGAAGGTTTCTATTTCTTTTCTTTAATGTTTTTTAAGTCTCATGATAGATATCTTTGATATCCTTGGCTATATTTATTCCAAGGTATATGATTTTTTCTTTTTAGCTATTGTGAATGGGATTGGTCTTAGAAGTTCTTTTTCAGGAGAGAGCGGCAAGATGGCGGAATAGGCAGGGAGCACACTATTAGTCCAGGGGGAGAGAAAGTTTAATATAAGTGGAGATACTGCAGGGTCAAGGAAGAGTAGGGGATGAAACAGCAGAGGAAACTCTTCCGGAACCAGTGATTCACAGTGTACCTGCGTGGAGAGCGTGGGAGCCCAAGTTCGGGACACCAGCGGCAGACTCAACACACCAGCGCTGGAACGCGAGGTGAGCCGAACCTCAATAGCCCGAGACACCAGCGGGCAAGCGGAAAGAGGAGGCTAGAGGGAACGAGGCTTGAAACTCCGTGGGGAAAAGTTCACAAGGCTAACTAGAAGAGAGATAGCAAAAAAATAAAAAAAGTGACTGATACAGACACAAGTTTCTCTCTCTCCGCTCACCTCTCAAAGGCGAGCAAGACAGAGCAGGCGCCATTTTGGACATACGTCATAAGCAGGGCGACCTCAGGTCTGCACCAGCCCTGAGCCTAGCAGAAAAACCTGACTCTGGGGGGAGGGGTGAAATAACAGGAGATTAGCATCTAACTTGGCAACCCAGTGGGAGACTGCAGGAGAATTGGAGCCCACACCGAGGGCAGCAGAGATTCCCTGTGTGGTCCTTGGGAAAGAGCTTCTGATCTCTGGCTCCTGTGGGTATATCATTTGCCTGCTAACTACCTCCAATTACGTTCAGCTGTGCAGAATTACTTCCCTTTTAAATCAAAAAAAGAAAGAGAGATTTACCACACCTAACCTGGGAGTGTCATCTTTGACACACCCTCAACCCTGAGGAACCAAACACAGCTCTCAGTCCACACTTATCTCAAGCCTCTAAGGCTCCACTGAAAGCAGACAGTCCACTTAATATAGAGCCATAGTGTAACAAGAAAAAACACCACAGTGAAGAAACCAAATATCTCCAACATGCCAAACAACAAACGCAAAAACCAAGCTAACAAGAACAAGAAAGACACTATGACGCCCCCAAATGAAAAAGACACCCCAATTCAAGATCATGAAGATGATGAGATCGAAGAAATGCAAGAAGCGGATCTCAAAAAATTGATAAGAACATTAAGAAGTTCTCAAAAACAAATTCTTGAACTACAGAAATCCTTCATGGACAAGATAGAAAATCTCTCTCGTGAAAGTGAAATATTAAGGAGGAATCAAAATGAAATGAATCAACTAGTAGAACAAGAAACTGTGATAGTGACTAGAAATCATAATGAAATGAAGAATTCAATAGATCAAATGACAAACACATTAGAGAGCCTTAAAAACAGAATGGGCGAAGCAGAAGAGAGAATATCAGACTTAGAAGACAGAGAACAGGAAAGGAAACAGGCAAACCAAAGAAAAGAAGAAGAAATTAGAAATCTAAAAAATATTGTCGGGAATCTACAGGATACTATTAAAAAACCCAACATTCCGGTTCTAGAAGTTCCTGAAGGCATGGAGAGGGAGAAAGGATTAGAAGGCATTTTCAGTGAGATACTAGCAGAAAATTTCCCAGGTTTGGAGAAGGACAGAGGCATCTTAGTACAGGAAGCTTATAGAACCCCTAATAAACATGACCAAAAGAGATCCTCACCACGACATGTTGTAATCAAACTCACCACAGTGAAACATAAAGAAAAGATCCTAAAAGGTGCAAGAGAGAAACGTCAGATTACTCTTAGAGGATCTCCAATTAGACTCACAGCAGACTTCTCATCAGAAACCCTACAAGCTAGAAGGGAATGGCGAGATATCGCCCAGGTACTAAGAGAGAAAAATTGCCAGCCCAGAATACTATATCCTGCAAAGCTCTCATTTGTGAATAAAGGTGAAATTAAGACTTTTCATAGCAAACAGAAACTGAAAGAATTTTTTTTCCACTCATCCTGCCCTGCAAAAGATGCTTAAAGATGTCTTACACACAGAAACACAGAAACATGGTCACCAATATGAAAGAAGGTAAAGGAAGGAAACCTCACAGCAAAAGATCACAGGAAGCTCAATTTCTCTTTGACATAGAATTAAACTCTGATGCTCTGTTAAAGCAATGTGTTAAAGTAATCTATTATGTTCTCTTGATGTCTGTTAAATTCTAATTGTTCAAAAACAGCTGAATTTTTATTAAGAGCTATGGGTTATTTAAATATGTGCTTATTTTCAAAAATTTGAATAATCACCTTATAACAATGATCAAATTTGGTCTATGTTACGTCATGATTTTAAGAAAACTTATTTCAACCAGATATTTTGGATTTTGAGCCTTCTTGGCATTCTTGACAGGCATTCAAAAAATCAAAGTTTCAAACAATCTGGTCTCCTGGACTTTGGTTTTTCCAGTTTGGGCCCAACTGAAAAAATCGAAGGACCTGTGTCTCTCATCTTATAGAGACACCAACTAATCAGTCTATTTGGAGTATATTAGAAGGACTGTCAAGATGTGATGTGGTACCAGACTTTAAGTTTCTATAATGGAAAATGCTATTAATACAAATGTTTGAGAATTAAAAAGTCTAATGATCTTGTGTTACTAGACATGATAGTTATCTTAATGAGAAAGCCCCAGAGGCCTAAAGGGTTAAATACTTGTAAAATCCTACAGGTGCTTTCAAAAATACTGTGAAGTAAGCAAGTGCCTCTTGTTGGTTGATGAGTTTATAATTTTAAACATGGCGACTTAAAGTCTTTTGTCATCCACAGTTATATATGATGTGCTGCTCATAAAACTAAAGCGTTGTTGGTTCTGTGTTTGGCTGTCCTCCTATAGGTTCCTATGGACTTTTTCCAGCCACTTTTATTGTATTCAGTGCTTTGGGATGGCTCTGTAAACAGACGAAGCCAATCATGTATTAACAGTACCAACTGAGAGAAAGTATGGTTAACTGAGGTTACTAAAAACAAAAAGCAATTCAAATCAATTGGCAATCTACAAAAAGAGTTAAAGATTTTAAAAGCTATTATTAAAATTGCTATATTGGTCTATCATGCTATGTTATATGTGTGTACATATTGTATGTCCACATGGGGAAATTTTATTAAGAGTTTTATTTTAAATGGCTTATAGATAAGATTGTCCATAAATTTAAGCTGCTAAAATCAATCTAAGATACATTTTAATTTGAGTGACCTGAATCTGTGTATCATATATTTTAAACGTGTTGGTAGAAAGAAACTAAAAACATTTTAGATGGTTGTGCTTAAGTTTACTGGCTAAACAAACTACACCATGTTAGATATTTAAGAGGTGTTTTCAAATACATGATTCTTAAAATTTATAGAAGGCATTGGACCTTCTGGTAAATATTTTCTTAAGTTGTTATCTAATGGTTGAAACGGTTTGCTAAGTATTCATGTGATATTGCTATTGTCAGCAAGCGATCTAGGACTTGCTCCCTCATTTCTCTATTCTAAGCCCAACTTGTTCTTTCATTTCTCTATTCTCTTCAAGGTAGGAAACTAATTCTATTATGAAGGAATCTGTAGGATGCACAATTTAATCTTTAGACCTTATAAAAGAGATGGCTAACATTTTTCTGCAATAGCATAGCCAAAATAAGAACTTAAATAATAATCTCATAGCTAGATTCACTTTGCCATCAGCGAAGTATACAGTAAGTAGAAAAAACCTCCCTTTCAGACCAAAGGGAAAGAAAGTTTTAAAGTGAGAATATAATTTTCCTCATGGGCATTGTCTACCTTAGAAAAACTACTACAGAACATGCCTGTGACTATAGACTTGTAGTTCAGGCCACCGAAGATTAGAGATGGGACACGGGCACTCCCTTGACTTGCATCCTCTGGTCTGCTTGAACACAAACCAGGAGGAAAAGAAAACTAGGCATCAGGAGCAATGGGTGGCAGGCCTATTAATGGCTGATCTGTACAGTGATCTGCCCTCAAGGAGACCCAACAGGCCAGTCCACTGCAGTGGCTTTCAATGTGGTAAGCCTGGGCTTCAGCAGAAGTCAGCTTGTGAAGAGCCCTGGCAGCTCTGCCAAGAGTTGGATCACTGGAAATGGACCTGCCCTGGAGTCGAAGGATGCCCAGGTCAGAGCCACAGATCTTATTGGCTCTAAGCTGAAAAGCCTTTCACTCAGCCCAACTTCCAAAGTGACCACTGCAGCTGAGGGGATGGTCAAGTAGGGTCAGCAACATTGCAGGCAGAACTGTAAATTTCTTGTTAGAGATGCCCCCTGCCTTTACCTGGCCAGCTCTCCTCCCAGGCCAGCCAAGTAATGAAAGTCAACAGAGTGCCTTCCCCTAGGAGGTTCACACCTCCCTTAGGATATACCCCATGTGAAGAGATAGATAGGTCTGGGCCTCTGAATTTACAAGGCCTAAAGCCCAACAGATTATTATCAAGCCCCTTCTATCAGGTTCTATTTGCCTCTCAATCAGAAAACTTAATTGTAGCTTAGACAGCACCTTTCTTAGCTCCTCTAATAATGACTCTGTCCTTTGTTCTAGGCCCTGTCTAGTGCACTTGGGCCTCATTCCTTTGTAATCATAACCTCTACTCTACCACCAATGGCTCTACTCCCAACATGTGTGTACTGATGATCCTCTTCCCCACTTAATGCTGTATAATTGTTCAAACCTGGTAAATGCCACTCTTAGGATCATTGGTTACTATCCTCACTCTGTCTTTTATGACCTTGTCTAAATATGATCAGAGTCGTTAAACTTGGAAGGCTTCCATAGCCTTGGCAACTCATGACGACAGCCTAGGATGGTTACTGGCGCCATAAACTAGAGTGTCAATTTGTTGGGTCAACAACAGGAGCCACTGTACGCTTGCTCCTCATGTGGGATCTCTGTCCTTAATGTGCTGTACATTTTGATTTGATGCTATAACTAGTACTCAAACAGTATGTTTCACTTTGTGTTGCTATGTGGGTGCAAACTGTTGAAATCTTTATACTAAATTGATCTTCTGTATATAAAGAGAATTGAAAATGAATCTTGATGCAAATGGAAGGGGAGAGGGAGCGGGAGAGGGGAGGGTTGCGGGTGGGAGGGAAGTTATGGGAGGGGGAATCCATTGTAATCCATAAGCTGTACACTGGAAATTTATATTCATTAAATAAAAGTTAAAAAAAATAGCTTTTAAAATCTTTAACTCTTTTTGTAGATTGCCAATTGATTTGAATTGCTTTTTGTTTTTAGATTACTTTAACACATTGCTTTAACAGAGCATCAGAGTTTAATTCTATGTCAAAGAGAAATTGAGCTTCCTGTGATCTTTTGCTGTGAGGTTTCCTTCCTTTACCTTCTTTCATATTGGTGACCATGTTTCTGTGTTTCTGTGTGTAAGACATCTTTAAGCATCTTTTGCAGGGCAGGATGAGTGGAAAAAAAAATTCTTTCAGTTTCTGTTTGCTATGAAAAGTCTTAATTTCACCTTTATTCACAAATGAGAGCTTTGCAGGATATAGTATTCTGGGCTGGCAATTTTTCTCTCTTAGTACCTGGGCGATATCTCGCCATTCCCTTCTAGCTTGTAGGGTTTCTGATGAGAAGTCTGCTGTGAGTCTAATTGGAGATCCTCTAAGAGTAATCTGACGTTTCTCTCTTGCACCTTTTAGGATCTTTTCTTTATGTTTCACTGTGGTGAGTTTGATTACAACATGTCGTGGTGAGGATCTCTTTTGGTCATGTTTATTAGGGGTTCTATAAGCTTCCTGTACTAAGATGCCTCTGTCCTTCTCCAAACCTGGGAAATTTTCTGCTAGTATCTCACTGAAAATGCCTTCTAATCCTTTCTCCCTCTCCATGCCTTCAGGAACTCCTAGAACCCGAATATTAGGTTTTTTAATAGTATCCTGTAGATTCCCGACAATATTTTTTAGATTTCTAATTTCTTCTTCTTTTCTTTGGTTTGCCTGTTTCCTTTCCTGTTCTCTGTCTTCTAAGTCTGATATTCTCTCTTCTGCTTCGCCCATTCTGTTTTTAAGGCTCTCTAATGTGTTTGTCATTTGATCTATTGAGTTCTTCATTTCATTGTGGTTTTTTGTCACTATCATAGTTTCATGTTCTACTAGTTGTTTCATTTCATTTTGATTCCTCCTTAATATTTCCTTTTCACGAGAGAGATTTTCTATCTTGTCCATGAAGGATTTCTGTAGTTCAAGAATTTGTTTTTGAGAACTTCTTAATGTTCTTATCAATTTTTTGAGATCCGCTTCTTGCATTTCTTCGATCTCATCATCTTCATGATCTTGAATTGGGGTGTCTTTTTCATTTGGGGGCGTCATAGTGTCTTCCTTGTTCTTGTTACCTCGGTTTTTGCGTTTGTTGTATGGCATGTTGGAGATATTTGGTTTCTTCACTGTGGTGTTTTTTCTTGTTACACTATGGCTCTATATTAAGTGGACTGTCTGCTTTCAGTGGAGCCTTAGAGGCTTGAGATAAGTGTGGACTGAGAGCTGTGTTTGGTTCCTCAGGGTTGAGGGTGTGTCAAAGATGACACTCCCAGGTTAGGCGTGGTAAATCTCTCTCTCTCTCTTTTTTTTTTTTTTTGATTCAAAAGGGAAGTAATTCCGCACAGCTGAACGTAATTGGAGGTAGTTAGCAGGCGAATGATATACCCACAGGAGCCAGAGATCGGAAGCTCTTTCCCAAGGACCACACAGGGAATCTCTGCTGCCCTCGGTGTGGGCTCCAATTCTCCTGCAGTCTCCCACTGGATTGCCAAGTTAGATGCTAATCTCCTGTTATTTCACCCCTCCCCCCAGAGTCAGGTTTTTCTGCTAGGCTCAGGGCTGGTGCAGACCTGAGGTCGCCCTGCTTATGACGTATGTCCAAAATGGCGCCTGCTCTTTGTCTTGCTCGCCTTTGAGGGGTGAGCAGAGAGAGAGAAACTCGTGTCCGTATCGGTCACTTTTTTTTTTTTCCCTCTCTCTCTTCTAGTTAGCCTGGTGAACTTTTCCCCACGGAGTTTCAAGCCTCGTTCCCTCTAGCCTCCTCTTTCCGCTTGCCCGCTGGTGTCTCGGGCTATTGAGGTTCGGCTCACCTCGCGTTCCAGCGCTGGTGTGTTGAGTCTGCCGCTGGTGTCCCGAACTTGGGCTCCCACGCTCTCCACGCAGGTCCACTGTGAATCACTAGTTCCGGAAGAGTTTCCGCTGCTGTTTCTTCCCCTACTCTTCCTTGACCCTGCAGTATCTCCACTTTTATTAACCTGTGTGTCTTGCTGAGCTATCAATGTGCTCCCTTCCTATTCCGCCATCTTGCCGCTCCCCGATCCCTTTGACTCTTAATCCTATCATGATGATCAATTATGAACTGACACTGATCACTTGGACTAGTGAGATGGCATTGGTACATGCCACCTTGATGGGATTGAATTGGAATCCACTGGCACATTTCTAACTCTACCATTTGGGGCAAGTCAGCTTGAGCTTGTCCCAAACTGTACATCTTCTCCCTATCTTATTTCCACTCTTACATTTAACAGAGATCACTTTTCAGTTAAATTTAAACACCTAAGAATAATTGTGTGTTAATTACAGAGTTCAACCAATAGTATTAAGTAGAACAAAAAAAAAAATACTAAAAGGGATAAAGTTGTACATCAAGTCAGGACAAGGGTCAAGGTGACGATTTATAAGTAACGACTTTTCCATGCCATTTTCCCATACATATTCCTATGTTTTACTTCAGATTTTCTTTGTACTTTTACCAGGAACTTTTCTTCCTTTACCTTCTTCCAAGTGATGATTATGTTTCTGTTTCTGTGTGCAGCGCATCCTTGAGCATCTTCTGCAGGGCTGGACGGATGTTGATAAATTCTTTTAGTTTCTGTTTGTAATGGAAGTTCTTTATTTCACCTTATTTATAAATGAGAGCTTTGCAGGGTACAGTATTCTGGATCGTTTTTTTTCTCTTAAGACTTGGGATGTATCCCACCATTCTCTCCTAGCCTGTAGGGATTCTGATGAGAAGTACACTATGAGTCTAATTAGAGATCCTCTGAAAGTAATCTGGCATTTCTCTCATGCACATTTTAGAATCTTTTCTTTTTGTTTTACTGTGGGAATTTCAACTACAGTGTGTTGTGGGGAAGATCTTTTCTTGTCATGTTTATTAGGGGTTCTATATTTGGATGTTGCTTTCTTTTTGCCAAATTGGAAATGTTTTCTGTTATTATTTCACTAAAAGGCCTTCTAATTCTTTGTCATTTTCCATGCCTTCAGGAACTCCTAGAACCCGTATGTTGGGTCATTTGATAGCATCCTGTAGATTCTCAACAGTGTTTTTTAGTTTTATAATTTCTTTTTCTTGTGTCTGCTCTGACTGTATAATTTCCTGTGCTTTGTCTTCTAAGTCAGATATTCTTTCTTTTGCTTCACAAATTCTGTTGTTAAGGCTTTCCACTGCATTTCTTATTTGTTCTATTGAAGTCTTCATTTCAATGATTTCATTTTAATTTCTCTTTAAGATCTCAATTTTGTGGGAGAAATTTTCTTTCATGTCATGTATGAATGTCATTAGTTCATGCATTTGTTTCTAATTACTTCTAAGTAATCCTAGAATTGATTTTTTGAATTCCATTTCTGGCACTTATTCAATCTCATTGTTTCCACAATCTAGTATTGAGTGTGTGTTCTGTTGGGGGGTATCATGTTGTCTTCCTTATTCTTGTTTCTCTTATTGGTGTGTTTGTTATTTGCCATTTGTGAAGATACTCGTTGCTTTCTTTGGTTTTTTGCTGTGGCAGTTTTTATCTTTAGACTATGTCTGAGTGGATTAGTGGAGTGTCATCTTTCAAAGAATATCTAGAGGCATGTTCTGGGTGTGACCAGGGAGCTCAGTTTTTTTTTTCTCCAGGGTGAAAAGCATGCCTGAGGTGACACACCCAGGTTTAGTGTGGTAAATCTCCGTTTTTTTTTTTTTTTTAATCAGAGGAGAGTTTTCTTGTTGTCTATTAGTGTAGACTCAGCTGAGTTTCTCTTCTCAAAGGAGAATAGTGCCTGGGCATGTGTGTATAATATTTGTCCACTCTGCCACAAGGACCACACAAAGGATCTGTTCAGTCCCCTGAATGGTATACTTTAAAGATGATCTTTGTTTATTTGAATTACATCTCAAGAAAACAATAATAAAAAAGTTTGACCAAGTGCTGGCAGCATCAGCATCATCGCTAATAGAATATCCTCAGAGAATCTCTATTCAAGTATGTGTGATGCTTCAATGCAGATATATAGTGAATAACTTGAAAATAGAAGAGATAGCATTGATGTGTATGAGATGGGAAAGAATAAATTGTGATGAGAGAGCACTCCCTCAGTGTTGACTGTAGCAGACTAAATTCATGTGTGCTTATAGGGGAAATGACCTCCAAATACCTAATGTAGTGAAAAGTCATTAAGGCAGAGAAGGGTGCACACACCTAATTTCACTTCAATAAAATTGCCAACAAGATTAATCCCACATATTGGTTATGGATAAATACAATTAAAACAGAAAAGGGATTGGAAGGATACATTTATCAGTGGCAATGTACATCTGGGAGATAATAAAGGGTTGGAATGGACCTGGAATGACAGTAAAAGAGATTCTGCTTTTGATTTTAGGATTAAAGTTAATTTTTGGGTGTCCTGTGTTTTTACTTGATGCTTCAGTTCCACTCTGGAATAATCACTGACAATAGTTTGCTGCTGCCCTGGGGAAATGGAGGAGAAGAAAGTTTCAGGCAGACCACCTACAAACCATAGTGTAGGACAGAACTGGTTCCAATCTTTCAAAGTGAAAACCTGAAACTCTAAGGGCCAGCTAAACTCTCACTGTGAGGAGTGAGGACTGAGTGGGGCTGGGTGGAGAGTGAAGCCCTCAGGAGTTAGGAATGTGGACAAAAAGTGCATTCCCCTGTTCTGTTTCACTGTAAACCATCCTAAGTGTTGTGAGCCCCAGTGTACCTGTGCATTCAAGGACCACAGTAGGGAAGACATCACCACTAAATGCACCAGGCACCCAAGACTGCTGATGAAAAATCAGGTCTTAGGTCAGACATGTGCAGGGAAGACAAGGGGTGAACTGAGAGTGGGAAGCCAGCAACAGAGACTCAGGACTATACTGCACACAAATAACATGGTTTCTGGAGAGAAATCACTTTTATCAAGCATCTTTTCTCATCTTTAGCACACATCTGATTATTAGAGTATTGTTGTTTTATGAGTGATAATTTATGTTATTTTTATGAGTGAATGCATAAGTACCATTGCATTGTGTTTAGAATTAAGAATATAATTCCAGGTCTCTCTCCCTTCACAGTCAGTTCCTAAAGCTCTCCTTGGCAAGCATGGCCTATGGGGGAAGCCAGGCTGCCAGAAGTCTCAGCATCACAGTTGTTTTATTTAATGTGGCTTTCTGTAAAGGATTTGTAGAAGATTTGAGTTTATCATTTAAAGGCAATCGAAAAGATGGCATTTGGCATGTAGATTTTTTGGACCAAGGTTGGAAACCAATTTGGAATGAAGCTGACCTTGAGATGAATATTATTGATTCTCCAGTTAAAGTTGGGAAGATGGATGCTACCTCATTTTCTAATTAATGAGGGACTTGAGGGGCTGGCGCTTTGGTGTAGCAGGTAAAGCCACCACCTGCAGTGCCGGCATCCCATATGGCTGCAGGTTCGAGTCCTGGCTGCTCCACTTCCAATCCAGCTCTCTGCTATGGCCTGGGAGAGCAGTGGAGCTCCTGGCATAGGATCGACACAGCTCCGGCCGTTGCAAACATTTGGGGAGTGAACCAGCGGATGGAAGACCTCTCTCTGCCTCTGCCTCTTCCTCTTTGTAACTCTGCCCTTCAAATAATAAAATACATAAATCTTTTAAAAAAAATAATGATTGACTTGGTATGTAATTACATAGTACCATGAACTAAAGATGATGGTATTGAATTTGGTCATAGAGTACCTAGGACGCTAATCTGATTACTTCTGGGTTAGCAAATGTTTGAACATGAGCAGGAAGAGACATCGTGTATTTTTCATTTAGAGAGGTGGAGATTCACCTTTCTTTTCTTTTCTTTCCTTTCCTTTCCTTTCCTTTCCTTTTCTTTTCTTTTCTTTTTTTTTTTTTTTTTTGACAGGCAGAGTGGATAGTGAGAGAGAGAGAGAGAGAGAGAGACAGAGACAGAGAGAAAGGTCTTGCTTTGCCGTTGGTTCACCCTCCAATGGCCACCACCGCCGGCGCGCTGCTGCCGGCACACTGTGCTGATCCAAAGGCAGGAGCCAGGTGCTTCTCCTCGTCTCCCATGGGGGAGCAGGGCCCAAGCACTTGGGCCATCCTCTACTGCACTCCCGGGCCACAGCAGAGAGCTGGCCTGGAAGAGAAGCAACCGGGACAGAATCCAGTGCCCCGACCAGGACTAGAACCGGTGTGCTGGTGCCGCAAGGCGGAGGATTAGCCTATTGAGCCATGGCGCTGGCTGAGATTCACCTTTCAAAGAGAAATACATCAATGACACTTCAGAATTGATTGTATATGCATACTTTTCCCCCAGGCCTCTGACAAAGTAGTTTCTTCTTTTTCTTATTGTAGAGTTAACTTTATGATCATTAAGAAAACTGAAAGTAGATCTTTGTAACAATCAAGAGTGAGAATGAGGGGGGAAGTAGGGTTGGAAAGTGGGTGGGAGGGAGGACAGGGTAGGAAATAATACTATGTTCCTAAATCTGTATATATGAAATACATGAAACTTATATAACTTAAATAAAAAAATTTTTAAAAACTTAAAAAAAAAGTAGTTCCTGAGTATATGACACTAAAAGAGATGTCTGTTGTGCTTGTTTTCCAAGATGAACTCACTTTGTTTATGATAAGTATGAGAATCATGATCTGTGATAATGGATCAACTGGGAGAAGTTTCAGAATTACATTACTGTTGTTGGCTTACTTTTATGTGAACCCGGAGTCACAAGAAAGCCTGTGGCTATTGCAGCTATTGATGAGAACAATACATCAGTTGAAAATACCAGTTTTAACTGAAGTCAATTCTTTAGGAATTCATTAGAAATTACCAAGACCATCTCCTTAAGGATTTTCAGTTTGGCCACATGGGTGGAAATGAATACATGAATACCTTGCTGATGAATGCACTGATAACTCCAACTGTAGTTGTGCTGAATACTTCACGTCAACAAGACATTTTGCTAAGTAGGCAGATTAAGGATGCCAAAAATAAGGTACAGTTCCTTAATAAGATTTGGATGGCAAAGGAGAAGGCCAAGGAGGTGATAGAATTTGGCGGAAATTGAAAAGAACAGTATTTCATGGAAAATCTACCATCATGTCTAAATTCAAGATCTGACTGCTCATAGGATGCTTTCTCTTTGGCCTGCCATTGGATGTCAGCAGTATCACATGTGATGGAATCTACACAGCAGACCCTGGTGGGAGTCACATAGAGGAATGGTACAAAGTGTCAAAAGCGAAATTGAAAGTCAAGAACATGTAGAAGAAATCAAGGAATAACAGTAGCCAAGCACTGCAGAATCTCTAGCCCAAGGATGTATTACAAAAGAAGATTGAGATGTTACTAGTACACAATATTTGAGAGCATTTCAAATTTTTAGAGCTTATTTCTTAACGTTAGATATTTTATTATGATCTTTACCAAAGAGAACATATTCCTTGTATTTTGCTAATATCGACTGCATGGGTTAAAACAGTCTTCATAAATGGAGAAATATTTGGAGCAAAGAAATGGATGGATAGTCTAAAAGAAACTAAATTACATCACACCATCAGATTTACCTTATAGACATTATCTTAAAACATCCATTTTTTTTGCATGTTTCTCTTTCTGAATATTCTATAACAAAGTTAAGGTTCTTTAGCAGAATATGTAAACTGGCCATTCAGTAGATGATACATGTTTCATAATACATCTGCCTCCTATAATCCTTTCTCATATGTGTTGGATATGATGTATATGCACAAAATAAAGTCTTTAAAAATGTAGGCACTTGGAGTTGGAGCTGTGGTGCAGCAGGTGAAAGTCCTGGCCTGCAGCGCCTGCATCCCATATGGGCACCTGTTTGAGTCCCAGCTTCTCCACTACCAATCCAGCTCCCTTCAATGTGTCTGGGAAAGCAGCAGAAGATGGCCATGTCCTTGGGCTCCTGCACCCATGTGGAAGACCTGGAAGAAGCTCCTTGCTCCTGGCTTCAGATGTGCTCAGCTAAAGCAGTTGTAGCCTTTTGGGGAGTGAACCAGCACATGGAAGATTTCTCTCTCTCTCTGTCTCTCTGTCTGTCTCTCTCTCTCTCTCCTCTCTGTCTCTCTCTCTCCTCTCTCTTTCTGTCTCTGTCTCTACCTCAATCTGCAACTTGTCTTTCAAATAAATAAAATAAATCTTTAAAAATAGGACTTTAGGTGCAGGCATTGTGGTATAGTGTGTTAAACAGTCTTTTGGATGCCAGAATCCCATATGGGGACCGGTTCTTATCCACCTGTTCCACTTCTAATCAGCTTCCTGGTAATGGTGTTGGAAAGCAATGAAAGATGCCCAAGAGTTTGAGCCACTGCCATTCATGTGGGAGGCTCTTGGAGTTTCAGGTTCCTGGCTTGTAGCCATTTGAGGAGTGAACCAGTGGATAGAAGATTCCCTCTCTGTAACTTTGCCTTTCAAGTAAATTTTTTTAAATAGGCACTTTAAATAAAACTAGTCACTTTTTCTGAATATCAAATAATATTATGAGGCAAAAAATAATTTGGTTTTACTTGGCATAGTAATTTAATTTTATTATTTGCTATTTTAAAGGAGAAGAATAGTTATCTTTTAACTTTGCAGTCCAGTGTATTGTAAAATATTCACATGGGCATATATTGTGGTAGAAAAAAAGTGTTGTGATTGACCTTTCTGAAATAAATGTGATTCTCTGAAAACAGTGGTTTCAGCCATGCCCTGAAACACTCTTCAACAGGTGTCTATCATGTATTGTTATGTTCATAAGGAGCAGTGAAGGACATAATTAGCATATCAAATGACCTCCATTCTGAATTCTGTCAGTGAGTGACCTCTCATCTGTCTACAATGAAATCATATGACAGATCTATCACAAACAATGTGTAGCAGTAGGTATTTCTCAAGTAATAGTTTGACAGGTATATTATAGACTAGTGCTATTTCTGAGACCTTTATCTCAGCTAAGTTTAGAACTTTTATTATGTAACCATTATTTGAGTGATTATTCATCGAATAGTTCTTCACTGTACGTGATTCTGTTGAACATTTGAAGAAACGCAATTTATGATCATGACACTGGAGTTATTTGGGGCTTTGGTACCAATGGCTTCCTTTGGTTTCATCTGATGCATTTGATCAGAACTAAAAGAAAACTTCTGTGTTTTATGTACTAAGGAATGACTACTAATTGTCATTTAATTAATAATTAAATATACATTCTTATATTCGGTATCTCATTATTATATTATTTTTATTAATGAAATTTACAATCATAGAGAATTTCAGGAAATGCTAGAATATAATGTTCTTAAATGGGAACTTGAGATAAATATTGTTAATTTAGTAAGTAGATCCCTCTTCAGAGAGTAATTAGGGTTCATTGGGAAGATAAATAATAATGCTTCAAATTCTCAAGCTTATTTTTGCAGTAATGAAAAGCTTCGATAGCACAGAAGCCCCATTGGAGTCTCAGGCTAGTAAGCAAGAGAATTGAGCTCATAGTTACAAAAATGTTACCAATTTTTTCTTTATTTTAATAAGTTTAGGTGTTGGTTAACTTTTTAGTCATCATCTATCAATGAAAGACTTTAATACAGAAAAACAAATGATTACATGCAGTGTGTATTAGCAAGCAAAATCCAGTGGTCTTCCTTTCTATTCTGTGCTGTCATTCTCTATAAATCAGTGTCTTAGTTCTCTGTTATCAATTTCACAAACTACTATTGCCTCATTTTTTTTCCTGCTTTAAAAATAATTGGGGGGGGGGCGCAGAGAAATGTGTGTGTTGCTTGTAACTGAATACTGTTATTTCCTTTTGTGTTAAAATTTTGTTTTTGCTTGTTTCTATTTGAAATATGTTTATTTGCATTTTATTTACATTGTCAGTATGCTCACAAAACAGATTTTAAAATTTCTTCGCTGATACAACTTTCTCTAATAAGCTGTGATACTGGAGCTTTACTGTGAATGCTACTTTCTTTTCAAGAACAAGTAGTTTCAAATGAAGGCAGATATTTTGATAATTGAGTCTTGTAAAACTTTACCAGTATTGTAATTTGGTGGTGAATAGTAGCAAAACTACGTACGGATAACGCGGTCTTTCTGGAAGCTGGGGTTTTGCTGTTTCAGTTGCAATGAAGTTCCACTTCCAACTTCTGAAATCCAGAATTCTAGATCCTGGCTTTGCTGAATGTGGTGCTCACACAATATTCAAGGGTACTTCAAAGAGAGAAAGTGTATGTTTTTTTAAAAAATGTATTTATTTATTTGAAAGTCAGAGTTACATAGAGAGAGGAGAGGCAGAGAGAGAGAAGTCTTCCATCCATTGGTTCACTCCCCAATTGGCCGCAACAGCCGGAGCTGCACCTCTCTGATGCCAGGAGCCAGGAGCTGCTTCCAGTTCTCCACGTGGGTGCAGGGACCCAAGGACTTGGGCCATCTTTCACTGCTTTCCCAGGCCACAGCAGAGAGCTGGATCAGAAGAGGAACAGCTGAGTCTCGAACCGGCACCCATATGGAATGCCAGCGCTTCAGGCCAGGGCGTTAACCCTCTGCACCACAGCGCTGGCCCTGAAAGTGTATGTTTTTATCAAGTACTCTGCACACATTATAGCTTACAATCCTTTTAGGTGGTTTCATTGTATAAATAATTTCTTTTAGTGTTTGAGGTATGTTAGTCCTGGAATCTTCATTTTCCTCCTCACACATAATATTTCATGGTATCTGGTATAGAAATTATATTTTAAGATGCCATATGTCTAGAGACATGAAAGGATAAATATGAGTCTTTAAAACATCTAGCTATATTGTTTTGCTTAGTGGACTTCGTTCTTAATGATATGTCTTGTACTTTGGGTTTTTTTTTTGTTTTAGTTTTATAAAGAGTAGATTTTCATCATTGCATCATATGACATGGAGGTAAGACAGAAGGAAATTTCACTGAACTTTCAGATGAAGAAATTGTTAAATAAACCCATGTGAGATATTAAGAGTTGTTGTAGGATCAGGTTTTCTGTTACATTTTTATGAATGTGTTATATTTTTCTGAATGTGCTCAAGTCCAGGAGAAGGCATACATTAATTTTCTACTTTGGGCTAATCTATAAAGTTTTTTGAAAGTCTGCTTTGTTAGCATTTTGAGTTCATGATATCCATCGTTATGGCCCCAATTAGAAATCTTTGTTTTTCTAAAATACATGAAAATAGAACTGTTCTGTTTTACATTATTAGTATGTTGATCATATATATTAATTTTATTATAAATTTTCAATTCTATGATACATGACTGGGCCATGACAGTAGGGAAATCATCATGAGAATTTCAGGTGCTTATGTGAGGGAAGCAGATTGATAAAGTGTCCGTTGGTGGCAACATGAATGACTTCACTAGAAAACTGAGGAAAGTAAATACCTCTCACATAAAGACTAATTCCCTGCAAAGATCTTGATGAAATGAATAAATTCCAGAAGAGTAGTAGTACTGAGCTGCAATAAACATTAATGTGCAGACAGCTTTTTTGTTTGCCAATTTAATTTCCTTTGGGTAGATTCCAAGGAGTGGTATGGCTCGGTTATATGGTAGGGTTATATTCAGGTTTCTGAGGAATCTCCAGACTGACTTCCATAGTGGCATGGTATATCTTTTTCCAGCCTTTCATTTTCAATCTGTATGCATCTTTGTTGGTAAGATGTGTTTCTTGTAAGCAGCAAATAGATGGGTTTTGTTCCTTAACCCAATCAGCCAATCTGTGTCTTTTAACTGGACAGTTCAGGCCATCAACGTTCAGTGTGACTATTGATAGGTAGTAACTTTGCCCTGCCATTTGCCAAAGATATTTTCTAAAATATGCTTTGAACTTCCTGGGATCTTTTGCTGTGAGGTTTCCTTCCTTTACATTCTTTCATATTGATGCCTGTGTTTCTGTGTTTCTGTGTGTAACACATCTTTAAGCATCTTTTGCAGGGCTGGACGAGTGGCGACAAATTCTTTCAAGTCATCATGCACAAGGCTAAGACAAGGTGGGGTTGGGAACTCCAGTGTCCATTCCCAGAGCCCATACTCATGCTAAACTTCATTGAGCTCTAAGGTTCTCTGATGCTCCTGGCCCAAGAACTCAGTCACAATCACATTCACTATGGCTTTGAGGGTGTTTTGGCCTTCTAGTACACAAGATCCAGTAGGTTGGACAGGTTGTAGTTGCAGTGGCAGCATGAGTCCAAGAGCCTAACCTAAGTTCCCCCTCCCAGGGCCTGCCCAGTAACTGCAGTCCTGGAGACACAGTGGTCCCCATGCAACAGGACCTGCAGCTGACCAGGGAGTCACGGACACTGCTCTCTGCAGCTGCACAACAATGTGAGCAACCCCAACACTTCCAATGCCCACCCAGTTAAGATTATTGTTGCCAATCAGTAACTTCAGGATAACATATCCTGCATCCTTTTCCTGGTTCATTTTAATACATGTGTGCATGTGCACACACACAAACACAAACTATATCACAAGATGGAACCCTACATGTCTAGATCTTTTGTAATTATGGATTCCTTTTCTTCAATAGCAGAGTTGATCAAAGAGAAAAAAGAATCAGTGTGCTAGGAGAAAGGCTTTTTTAAAAAAAGCAGAGTTTGAGAAGGAATAAGAAATCCACTGGAATGGATAAAATTTACAGGAAATTTGGGATTGCATGAAAATAGAAAATATCTGAGTCACTGGAGCTTAAGAGGGACTTGAGAATGGCAAGAGAAGGTGGAAAGCGCATTGAAAGATAATAATAACAGAAAAAAAATCCCAAACCTAGAAAAAGATACAACTGTGCAGGCACAGGAAAGTCAAAGGTTATCAGCCATGTTCAACTCAAACAAGGCTACTCCAAGAAATTTGATAAGGAAGCTCTACAAGTTTAAAGAGAAGAATCTTGAAGCTTCCAGAGAGAAGCAAATAACACACAAAGTATTTTCAATTCTGCTGACTTCTCACCAGAAACTTGCAGCCCAGGAAGGAGTGGGATGACAGTTTTACTTTACTGAAAGGGAAAAGATGCCAGCTCTGTAAATCCTTTACAGATGAGGACAAGATAAAGACACTCCCAGATAATTAAAACTGAATTTGTCACCACCAGACATGTCAGATAAGAAATACTAAGTGGACTTCTTCAAACAGAAAGACAAATATTCTGATGAGTAAAAAGAAAATATCATAAAATAGAAAATATCTGTAAATATACAAGAGTCTGAAATGCTCTAATATTTTAAACATATCACATAAACCATTCATTTTCATAATGTGAAGACTAAAAATAATAATAGCTATATGAAAATGTTAAGAGACAAGCAATACAGGAAAATAAAGTGAAAATTGATCCCTGTTAAATATAAGAGTGGGAATAAGAGAGGGAGGAGATGTACAGTTCAGCACATGCTCGCTCGGACTTACCCCAATGGTAGAGTTAGAAACATGCCAGGGGACTCCAAATCCCATTCAGTTGGCATGTAACAATGCCATCTTAATAGTTAAAGTGATCTGTTTAAGTTCATAATTGATCATAAAGATAGGATTAACTGTTAAACAAGACCAGTGTCTGCTAATAATAATGGATAGAATTAAAAAGGAGAGAATGATCCAACATGGGAAGTGGGATACACAGTAGTCTCATTGCATGGAAAATGCCCTAAACAGCACTCTGGCCTCAGAATCAACCCTTAAGGCATTTGGATCTGGCTAAAAAGCCCTTGAGAGTTTCTAAGGCATGGGAAGCCAAGGCACTCTGGCAAAAAAATGACCTAAATGAAAGATATCTGTGAGTGAGATCCCAGTGGAAAGAATGGGCCATCAAAGGAGGAGGTAACTTTCTCTGAAGGGAGGAGAGAACTTCCACTTTGATTATGGCCTTGTTTAAATAAGGTCGGAGTTTGTGAAAACAAGAGGCTTCTGTAGCCTTGGCAGCTGATGACAAGAGCCTCGGATGATTACTGACGTCGTAAATAAGAATGCCAATTCTTAAATCAACAATGTGATTCACTATGCACTTATTTCCCGTATAGGATCTGGGTCCTTAATGTGTTGCACTATGAGAATTAATGGTAAAACTAGTATTCAAACAGTACTTTATACTTTGTGTGTCTGTGTGGGTGCAATCTGTTGAAATCTTTACTCAGTATATAATAAGTTGAACTGTATATAAAGATAATTGAAAATGAACCTTCATGAAGAGTGGGATGTGAGAGAGGGTAGGAAATGGGATGGTTTGTGGGTGGGGAGTGGTTATGGGGAGAAGAATTGCTATAATCCAAAAGTTGTACTTTCGAAACTTACATTTATTAAATAAAAGTTTTAAAAAAGAGAAAGTTATTTGGAGTTTCTCTCGTGTACATTTTAGAATATTTTCTTTGTTTCACTCTGGTGAGTTTGATTACAATGTGTTGTGGCGAGGATCTTTTCTGGCCACGTCTATTGGGAGTTCTGTGAACTTCCTGTACTTGTATGTCCCTTTCTTTCTCCAAACCTGGGAAGTTCTCTGTTATTATTTCACTAAAAAGGCCTTTCTCTCCATGCATTCAGGAACTCCTAGAACTTGTATATTCATTTTTTAAATAGTACCCTGTACATTCCCAACAATGTTTTTCAGTTTTCTAATTTCAGCCTCTTGTCTTTGATTTGACTGTACACCTTCCTGGGCTTTATCTTCTAAGTCCAATATTCTCTTTTCTGCTTCACTGATTCTGTTTTTAAGGCTCTCCACCGCAGTTTTTATTTGTTCTACTGAGTTCTTTTTTCATTTTGATTTCTCTATAAGATCTCAATTTCATGTTCTATTGAATTCTTTACTTGATTTTGATTTTTAAGATCTCAATTTCATGGGACAAATTTTCTTTCATGTTCTGCACAGATTTCAGTAGACTGTGCATTTGCTTTTGATTACTTCCA
Organism: Lepus europaeus; assembly: GCF_033115175.1. Classification (NCBI taxonomy): domain Eukaryota; kingdom Metazoa; phylum Chordata; class Mammalia; order Lagomorpha; family Leporidae; genus Lepus; species Lepus europaeus. The sequence continues at coordinate 97,789,372 of NC_084830.1, forward strand.
TGTAATTTTATGATCAATTTTTTGAGTTCCATTTCTTTTATCTCCTCGTCTTCACAATTTAGTATTTAAGTGTCATGTTTTTTTTGCAGGCATCAGGTTTTCTTTCTTATTCTTGTTTCTTGGATTGGTGCATTTGTGGAGATAGCGCTTGGTTGTTTCCTCCTCTTCCTCCTCTCCTTCTTCCCCTCCTCCTCCTCCTCCTCCTTCTTCTTTTTGCTGTAGCAGCTTTTATCATTGTACTATGACTCTGTAGATAAGTGGAAAGTCTGCTTTCAGCGAATCTCTAGAGGCTTATAGTGGGTGTGGCCAGAGAGCTCTGTTAGTTCTCCAGGGTTAAGAGCATGCCTATGGTGAAACACTCAGGTTTCGCATGGTAAATCTCTCTCTCTCTCTCTCTCTCTCTCTCTCTCTCTCTCTCTCTCTTAAAATCAGAAGGGAGGTATATTCTGTTCAGCTGAGCTCTCCTCAATGGAGGCCAGAGCCTGAGCACTTGCCACAGTGTGTAAATATTCATCTGGTTAGTCCCAAGGACCACACGAAGGATTTGTGCAGTCCTCAGTGTATTCAGATTCCCCAGCAATGTCTCTCACCAGGTAACCAGGAACCCCCGAGCTTGTGGAGTCTACTATTGAGATTGCTCAAAGCCCAACCCACACCATGAGTCCTCCCACACACCCTCAGTTTTTTTCACAGTCCCAGTTCTTAAGCTTTACACAGTCACAAGCTCCTAGTATCCTGTTATTTCTCCCCACTGGAGTCAGGAGTCTCTGCTCAGCTGATTGCTGGGTGCAGACATGAGCTGATACAGCTGATACATATGTCCAAAATGGTGTCCACTCTATCTGCTTGTTACAGTATACCTTTGTAAAGTGATCAGAGAGAGAGAGAGAGAAACATGTCTGCCCCATCCTTTTTTTTTTTTTTCCTCTCCTCTAGTTTGGCTGGTACACTTTCCCCCATGGGACTCCATACCTGGTTCCCTCTAGGCTCTTCCTGCTGTTTCCTCACCAGTGGCTTGGGCTGCTGCAGTCTAGTCTCACCTCACTTCCCAGCACTGACACATTGGCTCTCTGCTGTTGGAGTCCAGAGCTGTGGGCGCCCACACCCTCTGCATAGGGCTACCATGTCCCTCTAATTTCAATAGAGTTTCCTTGGCCATTTTTTCCCTAACTCTTCGCTGAGACTATACTATCTGCACTTTTTTTTTAAATTAAACTTTTATTTAATGAATATAAATTTCTAAAATACAGCTTATGGGTTACAATGGCTTCCCCCTCCCAAAACTTCCCTCCCACCCGCAACCCTCCCCTTTCCCGCTCCCTCTCCCCTTCCAATCACATCATGCTTCATTTTCAATTCTCTTTATATACAGAAGATCAGTTTAGTATATATTAGGTAACGATTTCAACAGTTTGCCCCCATATAGCAACACATAGTGAAAAAAAAATACTGTTGGAGTACTAGTTATAGCATTAAATAAGAGTGTACAGCACATTAAAGACAGAGATCCTACATAATATTTTTTTTTAAAAAAATTAATTAATTTTCTATGCCATTTCCAATTTAACACCAGGGTTGTTTTTTTTTTTCATTTCCAATTATCTTTATATACAGAAGATCGATTCAGTATATAATTAGTAAAGATCACAGCCATTTGTACCCACGCAGAGTATCTGCACTTTTTAAAAAACTATCTGCTCCTTCCTACTCTGCCATCTTGGTACTACCCCTATGATCTCTTTTTTTTTTTTTTAAAAAAAAGATTTATTTATTATTTGAAAGTCTGAGTTACACAAAGAGATCCCTATGATCTCTTATGACACTTTTACAATTGGCTTCTGTCTACATCCAATGTACTAAACTTATGAAATTGAATTAATTAAATAAAAATAACTAAAAGCAAAAATTAAATCAAAAAGCTAAATAACACAATCTTGAAACATTCTCTCAAAATGTCGTATTTGCATGCAATCTAATATTTTCTTGTTTCCATGAGGACAGTGAAGCAGAAATCTCTTTAACTGCCATCCAGGTCCATTCCATCCCTTCTGTTATCTCCCCAGACGTACATTACAACTGATAAAAGTATCATTCCAATTCCTTTTCTGTTTTAATTGTATTTATCCATAATCTGTATGTAGGACTAGTCTTGTTAGCAGTTTTATTGAAATGAAACTAGGTGTGTGCACCCTTCTCTGCCTTGATGGCTTTTCACTACATTAGATATTTGGAGGTTATTCCCTTATAAGAACACATGAATTTAGTCTGCTACAGCAACACTGAGGGAGTGCTCTCTCATCACAATTTATTCTTTGCCATCTAATACGCATCAACGCTATCTCTTCTATTTTCAAGTGATTCACTGTATTTCTGCAGTGCAGCATCATATATACTGAATACAGTTTCTCTGAGGATATTCTGTTAGGGATGATGCTGATGCTGCCAGTCCTTGGTCAAACTTTTTTTATTACTGTTTTCTTGAGATACAATTCAAATACCCAAAGATCATCCTTTAAAGTATACCAATAAGTGGGTTTTATCATATTTATAAAATTGTTCAACAATCAGAGTCTGCATTAAGCCACTGCTTGTTATATTAGCATTCCATATTGGAGTGCTGTTTGTAGTCCTGGCTGCTCTGTTTCCAATTCAGCTTCCTGGTAATGCCCCCCTGGGAAGGCAGCAGAAGTTGGCCCAAGTACTTGAGTACTCCCACCCCACCTCATATGGAGGACCTGATAGGGTTCCTGGCTTTTGGCTTCAGTTTGGCCCAGCCCTGCTTTTGGGAAGTTAACCAGTGAATGGAAAAATCTGTCTCTGTCCCCGTCTCTCTCTCTTTATCTCTATCCCTCTGCCTTTGAAACACATACATAAATATTCCCTAAAGAAGAATTGTACAGAAATCATTATTCTAGAGGGCACTTTTTTTCTTAATTTTTAATCTGTTCTTTAAAATAAGTATAGAGATGGTTCAAAAATTAAAGGATATATAAAGATAGATATGGTGAAATCTTATTACTCTCATTCAAACCACTATTTCCTCCCTTCTGCTAGGTAACCACTTTTACACATATTTATTTTCGTATGTACCATGCATTTTTTCATGAAAATACAAACAACATATTTGTAAACAATATATATCCTTTCCTTCTTTTCTTACACTGGAAAGGCAAAAACACTGACTCTTATTTTGCCAATTGTTTCTTTTCATTGAGTTCAACCTAGATATTGTTATCTAGGCAGTCTACTGGCTATTTATCAGTCCCCTTTTGTAAATTGGTTGCTCTAGTCACCTACTATTGCAAATGATGCTGCAATAAGTATTCTCATACACACATTAGGTCATCTTTTCTATGGTATGAATGGGTCCTCTCCAAAATTCAGGTGTTGCCAAAAAGTTAGAATTAAGATATGTAGCCTTTAAGAGGTAATTAGACTATGAGAACTCCTTCCTCATTAATAGGATTAAGGCCCTTATAAAAGAGATTTCATGCAGTGTTCAGCTAGCTTACTCTCTTGCCATTCTGTCTCCTGCCAAGGGAGGATGGAATAGGAATGCCCTCACCAGACAATGAATACTGATGCCCCGAATTTGAACTTCCCATCCTCTAAAACTGTGAGAAAGTAAAATAATTTCTGATGGTAATTATCAGTCTCAGGTATTCTGCTAGAACAACATAAGCAGACTAAGACAACATGTGTGCAGCTATGTCTGTGAGGTTAATTCCAAGAAGTGACACTGCTAGCTAACATGGCAAACACACATACTTTTGAATATTGCCAAATTTCACTTGATAGATTTGAATCATTCTAAATACCCCATTAGAAATATATGACAATGTTGTACTCCAATATGTGCTGTTAATTATTTGAAGTTTAACTAATTTCTCTTATCATAAGTAGGGAGGCACCTTTTCCATATGAATAAAAGCCATTTGTGTTCCTTATTCTTTACACTGTCCTTGTCCTTTGTCCATTTTCCATTGGGCTTTTGGTCATTTCCCTCTAGTTTCCAAGACCAATTGGTATATTAGGGATAGATTGTTTTGATATGCTATGAATTCCAGGTATACTTCCTGGCATATTGTGCTATTTGTCTTTGCTTGTACTTTATCTGGGTTTATCATGCACAAATTAATATTATTATATAGTTGCATAAATCAAGCTTTTATTTTATGACTGATGAATTGTGAGTCACGGTGGGGAAGACTTTCTGCACTTCCTACACTTAGATAGTAAATGAACTGCTCATGATTTCTTTTCTTCTGTGACAGAGAGACAGAGAGGAAGAGATAAAGATGAAAGCTTCTATCTGTTGGTGCACTTCCCACATGTCTAAAATGGCCTGGGCTGGGCCCAAATTGAAGCCAGGAACTCCACACAGGTCTCCATGTAGGTAGCGAGGAACTAATAATTTGAGTCATCACAACAACTTTTTGGGTCTGCATTAGCAAGAAGCTAAAATCAGGAGCTGGAGCCACGTATTGAACTCAGGTACTCTGTGTAGGCATCCTAACTTGGTATCTAAACGCCTTCTCAGACCATATTTCATTATAATATTGTACCTTGGCAGTTCTTCCCCACCTCCAACACACACATTTAAATCTTTGTAGCTCAGAGCACTGTTTACTACTAGACTAAAAAAGAATATAGACTAGTAGATGTCAAGAGTTTCTTAGCCGGCGCCGTGGCTTAACAGGCTAATCCTCCGCCTTGCGGTGCCAGCACACTGGGTTCTAGTCCCGGATGGGGTGCCGGATTCTATCCCGGTTGCCCCTCTTCCAGGCCAGCTCTCTGCTATGGCCCGGGAAGGCAGTGGAGGATGGCCCAAGTCCTTGGGCCCTGTACCCGCATGGGAGACCAGGAGACGCACCTGGCTCCTGGCTTCGGATCAGTGAGATGCGCTGGCCACAGCAGCCATTGGAGGGTGAACCAACGGCAAAAAGGAAGACCTTTCTCTCTGTCTCTCTCTCTCTCACTATCCACTTTGCCTGTCAAAAAAAAAAGTTTCTTTCTACATGAGACCTTTCTTTAAACACAGTCTGACCCTCTGATGGAAGGAGAGTTGTCCTGGGGAAGCAGAAGAGGTGCTCTCAAGGTTTGTCCTCCCTTGCCATGGGGTCCCAACAGTCATCATAAGCAGAGTGAAGCCACAGAAAACTGCAGAAAAACAAGTGAGTCAAAAAGCTTGATGAGGAACATGTTAAAATAAGGCTGTTCTTGCTTATTTTGGTATATGTAATTGTTTGTTGAGGAGGTGATGAAACTGGAGAGGATGCAAGAATGCATTCCTGCACAGACTCATCTTCCTTAGAGACAGTTCCATTTTTTGCTGAGTCTGGTTATTAATAAAAAATTCCTTGTCACTTTAGTAGTGATGGCATAGTAGAGAAAGCATGGTCTTTCAGATGCGGGTTCTAATTCTGAACACATATTAGCTTTGCAACCTTGGCCAGCTATTTCTTTTTCATAATGATTATTTATATATGTAAATCATTTGAAGACTTCATATGTGGATGACCCTGTGCTAAGTGCAAGGAATGTAAAAGTGAAGATGCCAGACTTTATAGCACAGAGGTGGAACCAATGGTAAACAGATAATTATAGAAATTATTGTATTTAGTTTAGAGTTATAATACCATCATCAAAAGATCAGAAGTACCCGAGAAAGTGAAGAGCATGGAGTTTAAGGCTTAGAAGTTGAAAGAAACTAACGTTATTGGATTCAGGCTTGATAGGTGCACAGGAATTGGCATGTTAATGGGAGGCTAGGGCCTTTAAGGCAAATAGAAGTACAAATGCTTAGACCCTGAGGCTCCAGGGAAAGACAATGAGAAGGAAGGACAGTACAGAGAGCATCAACACCACTGGAAGGTCCATGTGGACAATGGATTATATGTGTGAGATGGACCAGCTGAAAGAGAGGATTAAGAGACATGCGCTGGGAACCTACTAGATGTCTGAGCCTGGAAAACACTGATGGCAGTGGACACAGGGTGACCAGAAGAGAGATTTACATGTGGGATATGGGACAGACAGGACTTTGGTAGGAGACACAAAGTGTTGACAAAATTCCCAGGTTTCTGCATGAACTTCCTAGAAGACATCAGTGTCATTACCGGGGCAAAGAGGGAGGGGTGGGGAAGAGAGAGAGAGAGAGAGAGAGATGGAGAGAGAGATCTGAATAGACCCAAGTTTGGGAAAAGAAACCTTTAGGCAGAAGAACATATCCAAATGGAGAGAACAGTGTACTGGGGTTAGAATGGGAGCTGCACAGACAGATGTGGCTGCTGATATGAAATTGAGAAACAAGGCCGGCGCCGCGGCTCACTGGGCTAATCCTCCGCCTTGCGGCGCCGGCACACCGGGTTCTAGTCCCGGTCAGGGCACCGATCCTGTCCCGGTTGCCCCTCTTCCAGGCCAGCTCTCTGCTGTGGCCAGGGAGTGTAGTGGAGGATGGCCCAAGTCCTTGGGCCCTGCACCCCATGGGAGATCAGGATAAGCCCCTGGCTCCTGCCATCGGATAGGCGCGGTGCACCGGCCGCAAGGCGCCTACCGCGGCGGCCATTGGAGGGTGAACCAATGGCAAAAGGAGGACCTTTCTCTCTGTCTCTCTCTCTCTCACTGTCCACTCTGCCTGTCAAAAATTAAAAAAAAAAAAAAAAGAAATTGAGAAACAAGACACAAATGGTGAGCTGGTCAGTAAGCTGCTAAGACTGGCTGACCCAGCAGTGGCAAATCTCTCTTCTTGCTGATTCCCAGTCAGAAGCCCAATAGTCTAAATCTGAAACTATATTTCCAAATGTTGGCAGCAATACTATCTTTCTTAGGCTAAGCTTCCTCCCCGTCCCCGCCCCCTCCCCCCACCCCTTTTAAACTTCATGGTTTCAGTTATTGCAGGTTAGGCCTCTAGCATATACCAAAAGTCATTTGTGGTTTTAGGCATTGGAACTCCAACAGGAGAAGGTGGAAGAATAGCGACTAGGGAGGAGGGAATGACCACATGTGTGTCCCTCACCAACAATGTATTCTTACAGAGATACAAAGAGTGCTTTTGAAGCCAAAGTCTAATTTACATTTCTGCATGACTCTGAGAGCACCACTCCTTGCGAATTCTTTCCTCCTCCCCAGGCTGAAACTGTTTCCAACTTGCTTATTGCTTTAGCTTTTTTCCTTTTCTTTCATCCGGTAGACACTTTTTTACTGAATCTTCCTACCCAATTAGTCTTTGCCAGCTAATCCACCATCTGCTCAGTCCCGGCTTTTTTCATTGTGTTTGGTTTGAAGTCTACTTCTCAAAGGCTGAGGCCCCAGCATATTCACTTGAGGGGCTAAGCAAGGTCGGCCGCCTCCAGTTTTTGGAGTGATCCCTGGTCAGGTAGGGGAACTGGTTAGAATTCCAAGCTCTCTGGGCGCGGCTCAGACCTGCAGAATCCCAAACCCTTCTGGTGATTTGGATGTCTCTTGAGCATGTCAGCATGCAACAGGTAAATGTCACCACTCTGCCCTCATTCCCAACGGATGCAGAAGTAACAGTCTTTGCTCCAGTTTATCAGCAACTGCGACTTAACTACTGATTATTGCATTCGCAGCCTTCTTCTGGCTTTCATTTTAATCGTATGTAAAGTCAGCTCCTGTCTGACAACAGACAAGAGAATTTAATAAACAGCAACCCCGCAGCTCAACACACCACTAGACTCCTCCTGCCCCCAAGGCGCCCAGAAGCCAGCTCAGGTCGCGCAGGCGCGCTTGGGCGGTGACCAGGCGCGGAGAATCATCCAATCGCGACGCGCGGTGCGGCGCGCCAAGGTGGAAAGGGCGGCGCGCGCCTTCTGGAGACCGTTAAGCGACCGAGAGGCGGCGGCCCCAGTGAAGATGTCCCCTGGTTTCCGCGTTTGTCGACTTAACGTTTGCTTTGTGGCTTGAGCCAAGGCCAAGGCTCTTTCCGCGCCATAGGGTACGCAGCTCTGCCCTGCTGTGCCCCTTCTCGGCGGGCGGTCGCGCGTGGCCTGCGCGGGACGGGACTGAGGGAGTGGGAGTTGTGGTGCTGTGGCTGGGGGGCACCTCCGGCCGTTGAGGGAGCCGGGGAGAGGCAGCTACGGTTGGGTCCACCTGGGGTGAGGGTCCTGCCCGGGCACGCGCGAGCCCTTTCCGGGCATAGTGGGCTCCTGAGAGTCGAGTCCGTGAGGAGTCTGTGAGACAGATCCCTACTCGCTGGTGGTGGCTCTTTTTGAGTTGTGTCTTTTGACCTCTGTCGTCTCAGGAGCTGAGAGCAGCAGGTTTTCATTGGCGCTGCCCGTTTTTCCCAGATGTGTCTGTTGCCACACTTTCCATTGCACCCCAAGCTTTCTCTAGATCGTTCTCTACCGGCTACGGTGGGAGAGGTACTTGGAGCTAGTGGCTCCTGGTCCCTGCCTCTCGCAGTGTGTGGGTGCTGTTGGGTGAATGAGGCTTAAATGCTGCCGCCTCCAAGTGAAGACATGCTTTTTATTGTTAATTGTACTTGTCTTGGTGTGTGTCCTTTGTCTTCTTAAAAGTCCCTTCTAAGCTCTTTGCTTACATGTTTGGCTCATACAAAAAGATCTAAAATGCTATCATAGTGCTTTCCTCCTGACAGCTGTTTAACTCAAACTGCCCCCTCCATAGCCCACACTTACTGATTTAGTTTCCTTGTGTGTGCCAATCTTCCTTCTCCAATACCATTGATTATCAGAGCATGCTGTCAATTTTTTCACTGATTTTAGGGACGAAAGGAAACCCATTTTAAACACAGCTGTTGATTTGACAACACATCCAGATTTCAGAAACCCTAAAATGTTGGGAAAAAATCAAGAAACTATGTGAAGTTGCCTCATCCACTATGGGTTATTTACCTGGTCCCTGGAGCACCTGACGTATTTGCCCCCTGAGCATGTCTGATGTTGTTCTGCTTCTGTCTGTCTCACCACTGCTTGGTCACTTCTGTTTACTGTCTCCCTGCCATGCTCTGCTTTTGTCCTTTGTGTTTTTTCTCATTTTATAAGTTTGCCTTGGGGAATCTTATACCTTGACGTTAACTGTGACTGTTTTAAAAATGACTTCAGAGTTGTATTTGACCTTTCCCTGGAGCTCAATTAAATTCGATGTATCATGAAATCATTCTCTCACCCTGAGTCCACCTTATCCTAAGTGCTCCCTCCACTCCAATTTAGAATTCTTAGTATTTTTGACTTAAGATTCACAATTTCAGGTTTTAGTACTCTCAGTTTTTCTTTTCACTAGTTGTATTGTTTTGTAATGGACCGCCTAAAAACTGAAGCACTCAGAACAAATGTTTATTTTCTAATCCAGTTTCTGAGGGTCAGATACCTGGGGATGGCTCAATTCCATAGTTTAGATCAAGGCCTCCTGGAAAGTTGCCATCAAATAAATGGTCATTGGACATGGAGGATGCACTTTTAAGCCCACTGGTGTGGCTGTTGGGAAGTCTCAGTTCCTTGCCATTTCCAAAGTTTAGTTCACAACTGGTAACTGGTTTTGCCAAGAGCAAGAGCAAAAACAATCTGAAGCAGAGGCCCTGGTGTCTTTAATCACCTAACTTGAGAAGTGACAAGCCATCTCTTCTTTCCCTTTATCATACAGACCAATCTTGGACAACATGAGAGTGACCATAGAGAGTATGAACAACACATGGTAGGCATAATAGGGACCATTTGGGAAGCAGGCTATCATAAAAGTTTTTCTTTTTCTTTTTTTTTGGACAGGCAGAGTTAGTGAGAGAGAGAGAGAAAGAGAGAGAGAGGGAGAGAGAAAGGTCTTCCTTCCATTGGTTCACCCCCCCCAATATGGCCACCACGGCGGGTGTGGTGCGCTGATCAGAAGCCATGAACCAGATGCTTCCTCCTGGTCTCCCATGCTGGTGCAGGGCCCAAGCACTTGGGTCATCCTCCACTGCCTGCCCGGGCCACAGCAGACAGTTGGACTGGAAGAGGAGCAACTGTAACAGAAGCGGTGCCCCAACTGGGACTAGAACCTAGTGTACTGGTGCCGCAGGCAGAGGATTAGCCTAGTGAGCTGTGGCGCCGGCCACAAATAAAGTTTTGACCCAGGAATTTCTTTTCCATTTCTGTTATCCTAGGTCATACCCCAAGTACTTCATGCTTGGAATATTTATGTATGGTATCAGCTACGATGCTGACATTTCATCTGCAGAGATGATGTTGTTATAGACACCACTCTCATTATTATTCCTGTGCTTTTTCAATATGCAGTACTTTATTTCAGACTTATCTGTATTTGTTCTTTGTCTCTTAGGGAAAATGTGAAAACTTGAGCTGTGAGGCCCAGGTAGTAAAGGAGAGAGTGAGTGAGAGCCTGTGTGTGTGTGTGTGTATGTGTTGGTGTGTAGAGGGCTAAGAAATGAGCTAGTGTTCACCAGTAGTGACCAAGGATATATAAGAAAAAATATCAAGGGCAGTGCTTTCACCTCCTCCCTTTTCTTTACAGTAGCCCCTTGGGATGGTAATTAGTTATTTGAAGGGTAGCAATTATAGTGCATAGAGGCCTTAAGTACTTGGCCATGGAGTACAGAATGGCAGAGCGGACATGGTTACAAAGGAGCTAGTGATGCTCACATAGTGTGTGGGGTGATGTCCCAGTGGATTGCCAGATACTTAGAGCTCAACCACAAGCTCACCGGTGGTCATGTGTGTGGCAAATGCTCATCATAGTTATTTATATGCAGTTTTGTTTAAGTGAGATAATGGAGAACCACCTGGAATCTTCATTTCTGGAATTAGACATGGGGAAAATCCTGCCATACTGATTATTGGCTTTCTATCATTTCTGAATAGTAGTTTGTAAAATAGGAATGATACCTGTCTTGAAGAGTTGGTGTGAAAATTAAATGATAAGAATGTAAGTAAGGGTTGAGACATTAAGCATGGAAGTACTTGATAAATGTTAGTTATAATGGAATTAATCAATAAAATACCATGATAGTGAAGTTTGTATTAAGAAAGTTACTGAACATCCTCCCATACTTTGCCTCTAGATTTCTCTCAAATTTCCTCTGTCAGCCTTTGAACAGGAACTTAAAGAGGACTTAGTTTTGTGGCTAAGTGATGTCAGGAGATTCTCCTGGCAGCAGTACCAGATAGCCAAAGTTTGAGGCCTAAGCAATTACACTGTGTGATTTATTGGTGGCTATACTCAGAATTGGACTACTTAGTGTTGACTTCTTGGTCCAGGAGTTGTCTTATACTTGAAATGGAAGGGAAACCAAGTGCACTTTCTTGTTGATGACCTTCTATATGTCAAGTACATCACATAGAGTGCCTCATTTAAGGAAATGTGTTTTTCTTTTTCATCCAAAGAATATATGCTCACAGATAGATAAAACAGGGTGAAAAAGTTCCCCTTGAAAACCAGAAATTCTTGCCCTACTCTGCCTTATCTTTTAGATAATTGTAGGCTCACATAGAATCCTGAATACTCATTTAGAGATTTCACCTTCCTTTTATACAGTTTCCTTCAGTGACAACACTTTGAAAATCTATAACATAACAACATATTGATAAATACAATCTATCTTTCTCAAATTTCCCCAGGTGTTTGTGTGTGTAATTCTGACATAGTCTGATTTGACTGCTGCTGGGCAGTGCTAATCAAAGCAGTGACAGATTCTGACCCTGGTGAGCGACCCTTCTTAGCTGATAGCTGTCTCTTCCTTGTGTCCTGACATGGTGGAAGATGTGGGGGAGCTCTGCAGGGTCTCTTTAGTAGGGCACTCACTCATCCTGATCTATGTAAATCACCTACCAAAGGTCCCACCTCCTAATACCCTAGAGGTTAGGAGTTCAGCATATGGATTTTAGGCAGATGCAAACATTCAGACCACAGCAGTTGTACATGATTTTATGAAACGTGCACTTGTGTATCCACTACCATAGTCAAAATACTTAACAGTTCTATCAATTTGAGGGTCCCTTTCATAATCACATCCCTTGCTTCCAGTAATTTCCTCCTCTCATCCCTGAAGTCATCATTGTAAGCATTTTGTCATTTCAAAAATGCTACCTAAAAGAATCATCTAAAATGTAACCTTTTAGGATGTTTTTTGCTACCTAGCACAAATCCATGGAGATTTAGCAAATTTGGCATACTGCTAGATTCTTCATTTTCATTACTGTTTATTGTTTTTATAGAATGAATATAACACAGTTTGGCCTAACAGATTACTATTGCAGGATATCTGGGCTGTTTCTGGATTATTTCTGTTATAAATACAGCTGCTATGAACATTTGAACAAAGGTTTTTGTGTGATCATGAGTTTACATTTCTCTGAGATAAATGTCCAAGGGTGTCCATGCTAGGTCAGATGTTTGATTTGGTATGAAACTGACAGACTTTTCAAGAATGGCTGTAAAATTTTACATTCCCATTGGTATTGTGATTCCATTTTACAGACACAGTGTACAATCTAGTGGTTTTTAGTATATTTACAGAATTGTGCAAATATTTCTAGGCATGGAATGTTTTCATTAGCTCAGAAAATGTTAGCTATTAGCTATTAGCTGTCACTCCCCATTCCTTCTTTCCCCATCTCCTGACAACTCCAACTCAAATACTTTCTATGTGTATGAATTTGCCTATTAAGGACATTTCCTATAAACATAATCATTTATATGGTCTTTTTGTAAATGACTTCTTGGTGTAATATTTTAAAGGTGTATCTGTGATTTAACACCTTTCATGCTTCATTCTCTATGGCTAAATAATTTTCCATTCTATGGATATACCACATTTTAGAACTATATGTATCAGTTAGTAGACATTTAGATAATTTCCACTTTAAGGCTGTTAGCAATCATGCTACTTTAGTATTTGTATATACATTTTTGAGTAGATCTAATTTTTTTCTTTCTCTAGACATGGAATTACTGCATTATATAATAACTGGCTAAAAATTTTGAGGAAGGGGCTGGCGCTGTGGCGTAGCAGATTAACGCCCAAGCCTGAAGCGCCAGCATCCCATATGGGTGCCGGTTCGAGACCCGGCTGCTCCATTTCTGATCCAGCTCTCTGCTATGGCCTGGGAAAGCAGTGGAAGATGGCCCAAGTCCTTGGGCCCCTGCACCCACATGGGAGACCCAGAAGAGGCTCCTGGCTCCTGACTTCAGATTGGTGCAGCTCTGGCCATTGCAGCCAACTGGGGAGTGAACCAGCAGATGGAAGACCAATCTCTTTCTCTCCCTCTCCTTCCCCCTCCCTCTCCCTCTCTCTTTCCCTCTCCTTCTCCTCCCTCTCTGCCTCTCCTCTCTCTGTGTAACTGTGACTTACAAATAAATAAATGAATATTTTAAAAAATTTTGTGGAAGCAGTTTTACCATTGCATAGTCTCATCCATGAGAAATGAGGATTTAATGTCTCTATATCCTTGCTTAAATGCGTTATTGTCTGTGTTTTGAGTTTAGCCTTCCTAATGAATGTGAACTTTCATTGTCACTGTAGTTTTTATTTGTTGTTCTCTAATGACTCATAGGGTTGAGTATCTTTTCCTGTGCTTTTTGGCCCTTTGTGTTCCTTCTTGAAGAAATGTCTGTTCAATTTATCACCTGTTTTAGTTATGTCCTTTTTTATTTTTTGTTTTTTTTTTGTTTTTTTTTGACAGGCAGATTGGACAGTGAGAGAGACAGAGAGAAAGGTCTTCCTTTGCCATTGGTTCACCCTCCAATGGCCGCCGTGGCTGGCGTGCTGCGGCCGGCGCACCGTGGTGATCCGAAGGCAGGAGCCAGGTGCTTCTCCTGGTCTCCCATGGGGTGCAGGGCCCAAACACTTGGGCCATCCTCCACTGCACTCCTGGGCCATAGCAGAGAGCTGGCCTGGAAGAGGGGCAACCGGGACACAATCCCGCGCCCCAACTGGGACTAGAACCTGGTGTGCCGGTGCTGCTAGGCGGAGGATTAGCCTGTTGAGCCACGGCGCCTGTCTAGTTATGTCTTTTTATTATTGAGTTGTATGTATTCCTTACACTTCTTGCTAGTTTATAAAATCTTTTTATTGAATTGTAAGAGTTCCTGTAAGGTCTGTTTACAGTTTCCCCATCAGATAAATGATTTGCAAATATTTTGTCCAATTTTTTGAGTTGTCTTATTATTTTCTTGATAGTATCATTTAAAGCACAAAAGTTGTTAAAAATTTTGATGAAGGTCAGTTTAGTTTTTCTTTTGTTGTATTTGTTTTGGTGGCATATCCAAGGAATCATTGCCTAAACCACTGTCAAAAAAACTCCTACCTATGTTTTCTTACAATAATTTTTATAATTTTAGCTCATACATTCATTTTGAATCAACTTTTATGTAGCATGTGAGTCTAGTTTAATTCTTATACACATAGACATACAGTTGTTCCAGCACTGTTTACTGAAAAGATTGTTCTTGCTTGTAGAATTGTCCTGTTACTGTTTTCATTTTTTAAAAATCAACTGACCATAAGGGTCAAATAAGGACTTATTTCTGGACTATGAATTCTATTGCATTGTTCTATATCTTTCCTTTGAAAAATTTTTGAAATGTGTATAGAGAGAATCAGAGAGAGGTAGATAGATATCTCCTCTCCTCAGGTTACTGTCCAAAGACATGTAGCAGTTAGGGCTGGTAACAGTTAAGGATGGTCCAGGCTGAAGCCAAGAACTCCATCTGGATCTTCTTGGTGGGTGACAGGGTGGACTTGAGCTCTTGCCTGCTATCTCCCATGTTGTGCAGAAGCAGGAAGCTAGAATCAGGATCGACCTGGGATTTTAACCCAGGTACTCTCCATGAGATGTGCCCGTCTCAAGCACTGTCTTAACCACTGGACCACATGCCCTCCCCTATGAGATCTATCTTTGATCCAGTAGGTCTTAGTTATTGAAGTTTGGTATAGTAAATTTTGATATCAAGAAGTATGAGTGTGTAACTTGTTTAAAGAATGCTTTGACTACACTGGGTTCTTATATTTCCATACGAATAATAACATGAACTTGTCAGTTTCTGCAGAAAGCTATCTGCAAACTTGATTGGGTTCAATCTGTAGAAAAATTGGAAAGTATTGCAGTCTTAATATTAATTCTTCAATTGATGGGCTTGATTGTCTTTCCATTTATTTAGATCAGTGGTGGGAAATGTTCAACTTGCCAACAAAATCATTTCACCTGGCCCTGCCAAGGGAACTGCAGGTGGGACTCAAGATTTAATACATGAATAGCAGAACAATTTTTAAGTTGATAATTTTGCATAATCTGCACAGTATGCTATAAATATCCAATTGGCCCTTGGCAGGAAAAGGTTCCCCTTTCCTGATAGATCTTTCACTTATTTCAACCATGTTTTATAATCTTCAGTGTAAAAATCTTGTACTTTGGTTTAGTTTATTCCTAAGTATTTTTGATGCTGTTATGAGTTCATTTTTGACAAAAACCATTTTTTGGGATCATTTGTTGCTAGTATATAGGTAAATATATCTGAATTTTTAAGTATTGTGATTATATCCCACAACTTTTTAAAAAAGATTTATTTATTTATTTGAAAGAGTTACACAGAGAGAGAAGGAGAGGCAGAGAGAGAGAGAGAGAGAGAGAGAGAGAGAGAGGTCTTTCATTCTCTGGTTCACTCCCCAGTTGGCCACAATGGCTGGAACTGTGCCGATCTGAAGCCGGGAGCCAGGAGCTTCTTCCGGGTCTCCCACATGGGTGCATGCACCCAAGGACTTGGGCCATCTTCTACTGCTTTCCCAGGCCATAGCAGAGAGCTGGATCAGAAGTGGAGCAGCTGGGTCTCAAACCGGCACCCATATGGGTGTTTAACCCGCTGTGCCACAGTGCCGGCCCCATATCTTACAACTTTACTAAAGTCATATTAGTTCCAATACAATTCTTTATGTGGACCCATAAGGTTTTCTACATATAAGATAATGTCATGGAATATTTTTATCATTTTGCTTTCTAATCTAGATGTCTATTGTTTCAGATCCTTGCCTATCTGTGGCTTAAGCCAGTACAGTATTGAGAACAGGTGGCAGGAACTGACATCCCTTTCTTCCTTTTCTTAGGGATAAAGCATTCAGTGTTTTCACTATTCTGTAGTATGTCAGTTGGGAGTTCTTTGCAGATGCATGTATGGTTTTATGGAGTTGAGAAAATACCCTTATATTGCTAATGTGTTGAATGTTTTTAGTATGGGAAGTTGTTGATTTTCGCCAATTGTTTTCCTGCATCTATTGGAATAGCAGTGTGATTTTTGTCTCTTATAAATATGGCATATTACATTAATTAAATTGTTGATTTTAACATCATTCTTAATTCCTGGGAAAAATTCCTATTGGTCATGGTATATAACCCTTTGTACATATTACTGAATCCAGTCTGCTAGAGTTTTCTTGTAGGTTTTTACATATTTATAGGTGATACTGGTCTGTGTTTTCCTACGATGTTTTTGATTTAGTTATCAGAGTAATGTGGTAGTGTGAATTGGAAAGTGTTTCTTCTGGTTTTTTTTTTTTTTGAAGAGTTGGGAAGGATTATATTAATGGTTTTTTTAATTTTTAAAACATATTTTTCATTTAGCTGAGAGGTCAAGAGAGAGAGAGAGCTCTCTTCCATTTACTGTTCTATTCCCCGAATCCTCTCAACAGCCAGTGCTGGGCCAGGTGGAAACTAGTAACCAAGAACTCTATCTGGATCTCCTAAGTGAGTAGCAGGGACATAAGACTTGAGTCATCATCTGCTTCTTCCCTGGATGCATTAGTAGGAAGCATGATTAGAAGCAGAGGAGCTGAGACTTAGACTGGCATTCCCACATGGGATGTGGTTGTCCTAAGCCGAGGCTTAACCCGCTGTGCCACAACTTTCACCCCATTAGTGCTTTTTAAAATATTTATTATAATCACCATTGGAGACATCTGAACTACAGCTTTTTGTGGAAGTTTTTAAGCACTGATTTAATCTCTTTGTTGTATATTCTTTTGTATGTGATTCCCGTTGGTCCAGCACCATTTGGTGTAGAGACTCTGATATTGAATAGTCATAGCATGCTTTTCACCATAGGCCATAGAAATCTAGATTTAACTCTGGACTGTGAATTCTATTTCAATGAATAGGTCTTTTGTTATACCAGTACTATATTGCTTTGATTATTTCATAGTCAACTTTACAGTAAATTTTCAAACTGGAATGTGAGTTCTCTAGCTTTGTCTTTACTTTTCAAGATTGATTTGGGCATTCAAGACTCTTAAAATTTATGATTTTTAGGATTACATTTCACATTTGTGCACAAGTAGTTGTTGAGATTTTGTTAGGCATTACACTGAGTCTGTAGAGGGCTTTGTGTATTATTGCCACCTTAATAATATGGAGTCTTCTCATCTGTTAACACAAGCTATTCTTCCATTTTTTAAAATTCCTGTCAGCAGTGTTTTAAGGTATTCCATGTAGAAATCTTGTAGCTACTTGGATACATTTATTCTTATGTATATTATATTTTTGGTGATACAATAAGAGGAATTTTTTTCAAAAATTTGCTTGTTGGAATGTTTATTGCTGATGTATAGAAATACAGCTCATTTTTCTGTATTTCTCTTGTATCCTGCAACTTTTCTGAATGTATTAGCTCTTTAGTTTTGTGTGGGTTTATTTTCCTTCTATATATACGATCATGTCATCTGTAAATATAGATCATTTTGCTTCTTCCTTTCAAATTTGGATGCCTTTATTTCTTTTTTCTTGCCTAGTTGCTCTGTCTAGAACTTCCAGTACAGTGTTTAACTGAAGTGGCCAAAGTGGTTATCGTGCCTTATTCCTGATCTTAAGGGAATCCCTTTCAGAAAAGCAATGTGTTACGTAAAGAAATTGCCTTGTATTTAGTTGTTAAAATTTTTTTTATCATGAAAACATATTGGAAATTTAAAAACATTTTCTGCATCAATAGATTACCTGTTTCTTATTTTCAATTAATGTGGTATATTACAGTCATTGATTTTGAGGAATTGAACCCCTTAACACTTGCCTAGTATGGATCCCACTTGGTGGTGATGTATAATCCTTGTAATCTTGTGCTAGATTCAGTTCATTAGTGTTTTGGTAAGGATTTTTTACTATTTTAATAAAGGATATTAGTTTATAACTTTCTTGGGATATGTTTTTTTTTTTTTTTTTGACAGGCAGAGTGGACAGTGAGAGAGAGAAAGGTCTTCCTGGCCGGCACTGCAGCTCAATAGGCAAATCCTCCGCATTGCGGCACCGGCACACTGGGTTCTAGTCCCGGTTGGGGCGCGGGATTCTGTCCCGGTTGCCCCTATTCCAGGCCAGCTCTCTGCTATGGCCCGGGAAGGCAGTGGAGGATGGCCCAAGTGTTTGGGCCCTGCACCCCATGGGAGACCAGAAGCACCTGGCTCCTGGCTTCGGATCAGCGTTGGAGGGTGAACCAACGGCAAAAAGGAAGACCTTTCTCTCTGTTTCTCTCTCTCTCTCTCTCTCTCTCTCTCTCTCACAATCCACTCTGCCTGTCACTATCCACTCTGCACTCCCGGGCCAGAGCAGAGAGCTGGCCTGGAAGAGGGGCAACCGGGACAGAATCCAACACACCGACCGGTTCTAGAACCCGGTGTGCTGGCGCCGGCCCTCTTGGGGTATGTTTAGGTAGCTTAGTATCTGGGTATGCTTCCCTCAGAAGAGTTAGTTGTTTTACTCTCTTGTATTTTTAGAGGAGTTTGAGAGTGATTGGTGTTCATTCGTTCAATGTTTGATGAAATTCATTACTGAATTCAGAACCAACAACGCTTTAGTTTTATGAGCAGCAGATCATATATAACTGTGGATGACAAAAGACTTTAAGTCGCCATGTTTAAAATTATAAACTCATCAACCAACAAGAGGCACTTGCTTACTTCACAGTATTTTTGAAAGCACCTGTAGGATTTTACAAGTATTTAACCCTTTAAGCCTCTGGGGCTTTCTCATTAAGATAACTATCATGTCTAGTAACACAAGATCATTAGACTTTTTAATTCTCAAACATTTGTATTAATAGCATTGGTTCTGTGTTTAGCTGTCCTCCTATAGGTTCCTATGGACTTTTTCCAGCTACTTCTATTGTATTCAGTACTTTGGGATGGCTCTGTAAACAGATGAAGCCAATAATGTATTAACAGTACCAACTGAGAGAAAGTATGGTTAACTGAGGTTACTAAAAAGAAAAAGCAATTCAAATCAATTGGCAATCTACAAAAAGAGTTAAAGATTTTAAAAGCTATTATTAAAATTGCTATATTGGTCTACTATGCTATGTTATATGTGTGTAAATATTGTATGTCCACATGGGGAAATTTTATTAAGAGTTTTATTTTAAATGGCTTATAGATAAGATTGTCCATAAATTTCAGCCGCTAAAATCAATCAAAGATACATTTTAATTTGTGTGACCTGAATCTGTGTATCATATGTTTTAAACTTGTTGGTAGAGAGAAACTAAAAACATTTTATATGGTTGTGCTTAAGTTTACTGGTTAAACAAACTACACCATGTTAGATATTTAAGAGGTGTTTTCAAATACATGATTCTTAAAATTAATAGAAGGCATTGGACCTTCTGGTAAATGTTTTCTTAAGTTGTTATCTAATGGTTGAAACAGTTTGCTAAGTATTCATGTGATATTGCTATTGTCAGCAAGCGATCTAGGACTTGCTCCCTCATTTCTCTATTCTAAGCCCAACTTGTTCTTTCATTTCTCTATTCTCTTCAAGGTAGGAAACTAATTCTATTATGAAGGAATCTGTAGGATGCACAATTTAATCTTTAGACCTTATAAAAGAGATGGCTAACATTTTTCTGCAATAGCATAGCCAAAATAAGAACTCAAATAATAATCTCATAGCTAGATTCACTTTGCCATCAGCGAAGTATACAGTAAGTAGAAAAAAACCTCCCTTTCAGACCAAAGGGAAAGAAAGTTTTAAAGTGAGAATATAATTTTCCTCATGGGCATTGTCTACCTTGGAAAAACTACTACAGAACATGCCTGTGACTATAGACTTGTAGTTCAGGCCACTGAAGATTAGAGATGGGAAACGGGCACTCCCTTGACTTGCATCCTCTGGTCTGCTTGAACACAAACCAGGAGGAAAAGAAAACTAGGCATCAGGAGCAATGGGTGGCAGGCCTATTAATGGCTGATCTGTACAGTGATCTGCCCTCAAGGAGACCCAACAGGCCAGTCCACTGCAGTGGCTTTCAATGTGGTAAGCCTGGGCTTCAGCAGAAGTCAGCTTGTGAAGAGCCCTGGCAGCTCTGCCAAGAGTTGGATCACTGGAAATAGACCTGCCCTGGAGTCGAAGGATGCCCAGGTCAGAGCCACAGATCTTATTGGCTCTAAGCTGAAAAGCCCTTCACTCAGCCCAACTTCCAAAGTGACCACTGCAGCTGAGGGGATGGTCAAGTAGGGTCAGCAACATTGCAGGCAGAACTGTAAATTTCTTGTTAGAGATGCCCCCTGCCTTTACCTGGCCAGCTCTCCTCCCAGGCCAGCCAAGTAATGAAAGTCAACAGAGTGCCTTCCCCTAGGAGGTTCACACCTCCCTTAGGATATACCCCATGTGAAGAGATAGATAGGTCTGGGCCTCTGAATTTACAAGGCCTAAAGCCCACCAGATTATTATCAAGCCCCTTCTATCAGGTTCTATTTGCCTCTCAATCAGAAAAATTACTTGTAGCTTAGACAGCACCTTTCTTAGCTCCTCTAATAATGACTCTGTCCTTTGTTCTAGGCCCTGTCTAGTGCACTTGGGCCTCATTCCTTTGTAATCATAACCTCTACTCTACCACCAATGGCTCTGCTCCCAACCTGTGTGTACTGATGGTCCTCTTCCCCACTTAATGCTGTATAATTGTTCAAACCTGGTAAATGCCACTCTTAGGATCATTGGTTACTATCCTCACTCTGTCTTTTATGACCTTGTCTAAATATGATCAGAGTCGGCGAACTTGGAAGGCTTCCATAGCCTTGGCAACTCATGACAACAGCCTAGGATGGTTACTGGCGCCATATACTGGAGTGTCAATTTGTTGGGTCAACAACAGGAGCCACTGTGCACTTGCTCCTCATGTGGGATCTCTGTCCTTAATGTGCTGTACATTGTGATTTAATGCTGTAACTAGTACTCAAACAGTATGTTTCACTTTGTGTTTCTATGTGGGTGCAAACTGTTGAAATCTTTATACTAAATTGATCTTCTGTATATAAAGAGAATTGAAAGTGAATCTTGATGCAAATGGAAGGGGAGAGGGAGCGGGAGAGGGGAGGGTTGTGGGTGGGAGGGAAGTTATGGGGGGGGTGAAGCCATTGTAATCCATAAGCTGTACACTGGAAATTTATATTCATTAAATAAAAGTTAAAAAAAAAAGACATGTGAAAAAAAAAAAGAAATTCATTACTGAATTCATCTAGTCCTGCACTTTTCTTTGTTGGGAGTCTTTCAATTATTGATTCAGTCACTTTACTTGTTGATGTGTTCAGATTTTTAAAATTCTTCTTGAGTCAGTTCTGGTGGTTTCTGTGTTACAGGAGTTTGTTTTATCTAAGTTCCCTTATTTTTGTTGTTTAAATTATTTATTGGTGTTCTCTTAAGTTTGGTAGTATTTTTTCTTTTTTTTTAAAGATTTATTTATTTTTTGAAAGTCAGAGCTACACAGAGAGAGGAGAGGCGGGGAGAGAGAGAGAGAGAGAGCGAGATCTTCCATCTGCTGGTTCACTCCCCAGATGGCCGCAATGGCCGGAGCTGCACCGATCTGAAGCCAGGAGCCAGGAGCTTCCTCGCAGGTGCAGAGGCCCAAGGACTTGAGGCATTTTTTACTGCTTCCCCAGGTCATAGCAGAGAGCTGGATCAGAAGTGGAACACCTGGGTCTCGAAATGGTGCCCATTTGGGATGCTGGTGCTTCAGGCAAGGGCGTTAACCCATTATGCCACAGCGCTGGCCCCAAGTTTGGTAGTAATTTTTCCACTTCTTTCTATTTTAGTAACTTAAATCTTATATCTCATTTTCTTCAGTTAAATTTTTTAATTTTATGTTTTCCAAAGAAATAATTTCTATTAACTATTTCATTGATTCTCTCTACTATCTATGTTATCTATCTCTGTTCTAGTTTTATTATTTCCATTTTTTGTGTGCTAGCCTTAGATTTAGTTTGCCTTTCCCCCCCTCTAGTTCCGTAATGTGTAAGGTTATTAATTTGGTGTCTTTTATTTCCTTAAGATGTTTATATCTGAAAATTTTTCTGTGAACACTCTATCTGCTAGATTTTGGTATGTTGTATTTTCATTTTCATGGTTTTGAAATCATTTCCTTATTTGCTTTCCAATTTATTTCTTCTTTTTTCTTTCACTCACTGTTTAAAATATGTTGTTTAACCTCTCCTTATTTGTGAATTTCCCAGTTTTCCTTTTGTTGTTGATTTCTAGCTCCATCCCACTCTGTTCAAAAATATATTTTGTATGATTTCATAATTTTAGGATATATTGAGTAGTGTTTTGTGGCATACATGTAGTCTGTGCTAGAGAATGTTCCATGTACACCTGAGAAAAAGTAGTCTTTGTTGGTATTATATGTAGTGTTCTACATATGTCTGTAAAATTTAGACAGTTGGTAGGGTGTTCAACCCCTCTATTTCCTTATTAACTTTTTGTCTGATTCTATTGTAAGTAGTATATTGAAGTCCCTGTGTATTGTGGAATTGTCAGGTTTTTCCTTCAATTCTATCAGTTTTTGCTTAATATATTCCAAGCTATGTTAATAGAATTGTGTTTATTTTAGATTATTATATCTTCTTGATAGATTGATTTTTTTTTGGACAGGCAGAGTTAGTAAGAGAGAGAGACAGAGAGAAAGGTCTTCCTTCCCTTGGTTCACCCACCAAATGGCTGCCACAGCCAGTGCGCTGCGCCGATCTGAAGCCAGGAGCCAGGTGCCTCCTCCTGGTCTCCCATGCGGGTACAGGTGCCCATGCACTTGGGCCATCCTCCACTGCCTTCCTGGGCCACAGCAGAGAGCTGAACTGAAAGAGGAGCAACCGGACCTAGAACCCAGCTCCCATATGGGCTGCCAGCACCGCAGGTGGAGGATTAACCAAGTAAACCTCAGTGCCGGCCCAGATTGACCCTTTTAAAAAAAAGATTTATTTATTTACTTGTTTGAAAGGCAGCTATGGAGGAGGGGGGAAGAGAGAATGAGAATGAATCTCTTCCATCTGCTGGCTCACTCCTCAAGTAGCTGAAATGACTGAGGCAGGGCCAAGCAGAAGTCAGGAGTCAAGAACTCCATCTTGGAGGTCAGGGGCAAGATGGCGGAATAGGCAGGGAGCACACTTAGTCCGGGGAGAGAGAAAGTTTAATATAAGTGGAGATACTGCAGGGTCAAGGAAGAGTAGGGGATGAAACAGCAGAGGAAACTCTTCCGGAACTAGTGATTCACAGCGGACCTGCGTGGAGAGCGTGGGAGCCCAAGTTCGGGACACCAGCGGCAGATTCAACGCACCAGCGCTGGAACGCGAGGTGAGCCAAACCTCCACAGCCCAAGATACCAGCAGGCAAGCGGAAAGAGGAGGCTAGAGGGAACGAGGCTTGAAACTCCGTGGGGAAAAGTTCACAAGGCTAACTAGAAGAGAGAAAAAAAATAAAAAAAGTGACTGATACGGACACAAGTTTCTCTCTCTCCGCTCACCTCTCAAAGGCGAGCAAGACAGAGCAGGCGCCATTTTGGACATACGTCATAAGCAGGGCGACCTCAGGTCTGCACCAGCCCTGAGCCTAGCAGAAAAACCTGACTCTGGGGGGAGGGGTGAAATAACAGGAGATTAGCATCTAACTTGGCAACCCAGTGGGAGACTGCAGGAGAATTGGAGCCCACACTGAGGGCAGCAGAGATTCCCTGTGTGGTCCTTGGGAAAGAGCTTCCGATCTCTGGCTCCTGTGGGTATATCATTTGCCTGCTAACTACCTCCAAGTACGTTCAGCTGTGCGGAATTACTTCCCTTTTAAATCAAAAAAAGAAAGAGAGATTTACCACACCTAACCTGGGAGTGTCATCTTTGACACACCCTCAGCCCTGAGGAACCAAACACAGCTCTCAGTCCACACTCATCTCAAGCCTCTAAGGCTCCACTGAAAGCAGACAGTCCACTTAATATAGAACCATAGTGTAACAAGAAAAAACACCACAGTGAAGAAACCAAATATCTCCAACATGCCAAACAACAAACGCAAAAACCAAGCTAACAAGAACAAGGAAGAAACTATGATGCCCCCAAATGAAAAAGACACCCCAATTCAAGATTATGAAGATGATGAGATCGAAGAAATGCAAGAAGCGGATCTCAAAAAATTGATAAGAACATTAAGAAGTTCTCAAAAACAAATTCTTGAACTACAGAAATCCTTCATGGACAAGATAGAAAATCTCTCTCGTGAAAGTGAAATATTAAGGAGGAATCAAAATGAAATGAAACAACTAGTGGAACAAGAAATGGTGATAGTGATGAGAAATCATAATGAAATGAAGAATTCAATAGATCAAATGACAAATACATTAGAGAGCCTTAAAAACAGAATGGGCGAAGCAGAAGAGAGAATATCAGACTTAGAAGACAGAGAACAGGAAAGGAAACAGGCAAACCAAAGAAAAGAAGAAGAAATTAGAAATCTAAAAAATATTGTCGGGAATCTACAGGATACTATTAAAAAACCCAACATTCGGGTTCTAGGAGTTCCTGAAGGCATGGAGAGGGAGAAAGGATTAGAAGGCATTTTCAGTGAGATACTAGCAGAAAATTTCCCAGGTTTGGAGAAGGACAGAGGCATCTTAGTACAGGAAGCTTATAGAACCCCTAATAAACATGACCAAAAGAGATCCTCACCACGACATGTTGTAATCAAACTCACCACAGTGAAACATAAAGAAAAGATCCTAAAAGGTGCAAGAGAGAAACGTCAGATCACTCTTAGAGGATCTCCAATTAGACTCACAGCAGACTTCTCATCAGAAACCCTACAAGCTAGAAGGGAATGGCGAGACATAGCCCAGGTACTAAGAGAGAAAAACTGCCAGCCCAGAATACTATATCCTGCAAAGCTCTCATTTGTGAATGAAGGTGAAATTAAGACTTTTCATAGCAAACAGAAACTGAAAGAATTTGTTGCCACTCATCCTGCCCTGCAAAAGATGCTTAAAGATGTCTTACACACAGAAACACAGAAACATGGTCACCAATATGAAAGAAGGTAAAGGAAGGAAACCTCACAGCATAAGATCACAGGAAGCTCAATTTCTCTTTGACATAGAATTAAACTCTGATGCTCTGTTAAAGCAATGTGTTAAAGTAATCTATTATGTTCTCTTGATGTCTGTTAAATTCTAATTGTTCAAAAACAGCTGAATTTTTATTAAGAGCTATGGGTTATTTAAATATGTGCTTATTTTCAAAGATTTGAATAATCACCTTGTAACAATGATCAAATTTGGTCTATGTTATGTCATGATTTTAAGGAATCTTATATCAACCAGATATTTTGGATTTTGAGCCTTCTTGGAATTCTTGACAGGCATTCAAAAAATCAAAGTTTCAAACAATCTGGTCTCTAAAATTTCCAGTAAATCCTGGACTTTGGTTTTTCCAGTTTGGGCCCAACTGAAAAAATCAAAGGACCTATGTCTCTCATCTTATAGAGACACCAACTAATCAGGCTATTTGGAGTATATTAGAAGTACTGTCAAGATGTGATGTGGTACCAGACTTTAAGTTTCTATAATGGAAAATGCTATTAATACAAATGTTTGAGAATTAAAAAGTCTAATGATCTTGTGTTACTAGACATGATAGTTATCTTAATGAGAAAGCCCCAGAGGCTTAAAGGGTTAAATACTTGTAAAATCCTACAGGTGCTTTCAAAAATACTGTGAAGTAAGCAAGTGCCTCTTGTTGGTTGATGAGTTTATAATTTTAAACATGGCGACTTAAAGTCTTTTGTCATCCACAGTTATATATGATCTGCTGCTCATAAAACTAAAGCGTTGTTGGTTCTGTGTTTAGCTGTCCTCCTATAGGTTCCTATGGACTTTTTCCAGCCACTTCTATTGTATTCAGTACTTTGGGATGGCTCTGTAAACAGATGAAGCCAATAATGTATTAACAGTACCAACTGAGAGAAAGTATGGTTAACTGAGGTTACTAAAAACAAAAAGCAATTCAAATCAATAGGCAATCTACAAAAAGAGTTAAAGATTTTAAAAGCTATTATTAAAATTGCTATATTGGTCTATTATGCTATATTATATGTGTGTCCATATTGTATGTCCACATGGGGAAATTTTATTAAGAGTTTTATTTTAAATGGCTTATAGATAAGATTGTCCATAAATTTAAGCTGCTAAAATCAATCAAAGATACATTTTAATTTGTGGGACCTGAATCTCTGTATCATATGTTTTAGACTTGTTGGTAGAAAGAAACTAAAAACATTTTAGATGGTTGTGCTTAAGTTTACTGGCTAAACAAACTACACCATGTTAGATATTTAAGAGGTGTTTTCAAATACATGATTCTTAAAATTTATAGAAGGCATTGGACCTTCTGGTAAATGTTTTCTTAAGTTGCTATCTAATGGTTGAAACGGTTTGCTAAGTATTCATGTGATATTGCTATTGTCAGCAAGCGATCTAGGACTTGCTCCCTCATTTCTCTATTCTAAGCCCAACTTGTTCTTTCATTTCTCTATTCTCTTCAAGGTAGGAAACTAATTCTATTATGAAGGAATCTGTAGGATGCACAATTTAATCTTTAGACCTTATAAAAGAGATGGCTAACATTTTTCTGCAATAGCATAGCCAAAATAAGAACTTAAATAATAATCTCATAGCTAGATTCACTTTGCCATCAGCGAAGTATACAGTAAGTAGAAAAAACCTCCCTTTCAGACCAAAGGGAAAGAAAGTTTTAAAGTGAGAATATAATTTTCCTCATGGGCATTGTCTACCTTAGAAAAACTACTACAGAACATGCCTGTGACTATAGACTTGTAGTTCAGGCCACCGAAGATTAGAGATGGGACACGGGCACTCCCTTGACTTGCATCCTGTGGTCTACTTTAACACAAACCAGGAGGAAAAGAAAGCTCGGCATCAGAAGCAATGGGTGGCAGGCCTATTAATGGCTGATCTGTACAGTGATCTGCCCTCAAGGAGACCCAACAGGCCAGTCCACTGCAGTGGCTTTCAATGTGGTAAGCCTGGGCTTCAGCAGAAGTCAGCTTGTGAAGAGCCCTGGCAGCTCTGCCAAGAGTTGGATCACTGGAAATGGACCTGCCCTGGAGTCGAAGGATGCCCAGGTCAGAGCCACAGATCTTATTGGCTCTAAGCTGAAAAGCCCTTCACTCAGCCCAACTTCCAAAGTGACCACTGCAGCTGAGGGGATGGTCAAGTAGGGTCAGCAACATTGCAGGCAGAACTGTAAATTTCTTGTTAGAGATGCCCCCTGCCTTTACCTGGCCAGCTCTCCTCCCAGGCCAGCCAAGTAATGAAAGTCAACAGAGTGCCTTCCCCTAGGAGGTTCACACCTCCCTTAGGATATACCCCATGTGAAGAGATAGATAGGTCTGGGCCTCTGAATTTACAAGGCCTAAAGCCCACCAGATTATTATCAAGCCCCTTCTATCAGGTTCTATTTGCCTCTCAATCAGAAAACTTAATTGTAGCTTAGCACCTTTCTTAGCTCCTCTAATAATGACTCTGTCCTTTGTTCTAGGCCCTGTCTAGTGCACTTGGGCCTCATTCCTTTGTAATCATAACCTCTACTCTACCACCAATGGCTCTACTCCCAACCTGTGTGTACTGATGGTCCTCTTCCCCACTTAATGCTGTATAATGGTTCAAACCTGGTAAATGCCACTCTTAGGATCATTGGTTACTATCCTCACTCTGTCTTTTATGACCTTGTCTAAATATGATCAGAGTCGGCAAACTTGGAAGGCTTCCATAGCCTTGGCAACTCATGACGACAGCCTAGGATGGTTACTGGCGCCATAAACTAGAGTGTCAATTTGTTGGGTCAACAACAGGAGCCACTGTACACTTGCTCCTCATGTGGGATCTCTGTCCTTAATGTGCTGTACATTGTGATTTAATGCTATAACTAGTACTCAAACAGTATGTTTCACTTTGTGTTTCTATGTGGGTGCAAACTGTTGAAATCTTTATACTAAATTGATCTTCTGTATATAAAGAGAATTGAAAATGAATCTTGATGCAAATGGAAGGGGAGAGGGGGCGGGAGAGGGGAGGGTTGCGGGTGGGAGGGAAGTTATGGGGGGGGGAAGCCATTGTAATCCATAAGCTGTACACTGGAAATTTATATTCATTAAATAAAAGTTAAAAAAAAAAAAAACTCCATCTTGGTCCCCTACTTGGGTGAAAGGAGCCCAAGTCCTTGGGCTATCTTCCACTGCCTTCCTAGGCAAATTAGCAGCAAGCTAATCTGGAACTCAAACCAGCTCTGTGATCTGGGATGTGGGTGTTGTAGGCAATGGCTTAAGCCACTGCACCATGTGCCATTTAAAAAAAAATACAATCTGTTCTTTCTTGTCTCAGATAATAGTGGTTATTTTCAAGTTGATTTTATGTAATACTAGTGTTGCCACCCCAGGTCATTCTATATGCTGCACTTCTGCTGATGCACCTGGGAAAGCAGAGGAGGATGTCCCAAGTCTTCAACTCCTACACCTATGTGGGAGACATGGCTGAATTTCGTGGTTCCTGGTTTCAGTCTGGCCCAGCCCTGGCCATTGCAACCATTTGGGGAGTGAACCAGCAGATGGAAGATTTCTCACTCCTCCCTCTCCCCTGTATTTCTGCCTTTCAATAGATATTTATATATAATAAATAAAAAAATAAAAGGTAGGAAGACCACAGTTCCACAGAGAGAATAAACAAGGGCGAAAAGTAACAATCTTATCACAAAGTATCTGTTTCATTCCTGTGCATTTTTGTATTCTCTATTTACTGCCACATATCAAGGAAAACACGGAAAACACTGATATTTGTATTTTTGAGACTTCCTTATTTCATTAAGCATAAGGGTTTCCACTTGCATCTATTTTATTGCAAATGACAGGATTTTATTTTTTATGGCTGAGTAGCTCTCCATAGTGTATATATATCATGTTTTCTTTAGCCATTAGTTGATGGACATTTGTGTTGATTCCAAATGGTAGCTATTGTGAATTCAGCTGTGATAAATGTGGGGGTATAGATAACTCTTTCATATGCTGATTTCATTTCCTTTGGGTAAATTCCCAGGATTGGGATAGATGGGTCATTTATAGATCTATTTTCAGATTTCTGAGGCATCTCCATAATATTTTCCATTTTTAAATACCTGACTAGTAAAAAATATTGAAATTCCCATTTCTTTTAATTATGAGAGCAGGTGCATTTTGTTGTATAGATTGAGAACTTCCATGCCTTTAGGAACCCCATTTATGGTGAGTGCCTGTTAGACATGTATGTTTGTTAGTATACTGTTCTAACGTGTTTCCTAACAAATACAGTCCATTAATGACAATTTTCTAATAGACTGAAGTAAAGGGACTTGAAAAGGCATGTCTTTCTCATTTCTATAAAGTTGTAGCCATGTTAAGATAAGGTACTTGGGTTTAGACCAACTTGGGTTTGGATCCTGCATTAGCTATTTGTAGATATATGCATTACATGGCCTCTTAATTTCTTTGTCTACAAAATTATAGTGTAATGTATAGGACCTGGATGAGATAATGTGTATGATATGTTTGCTACAGTGTCTGGCACCTTCAGGTGCTCAGTGAATAATATGAATCATCATGCTTACTTTCACTGGAGCTGGTTACACTTTAGTAGCATATGATTAGATATGTTTCAAATGACTTGTAATTAGGGTAAAGATTGAATTGAAAGACCAGCTTATCATATTTTTTTAAACTGATTGCTGTTAAGGACTGCCTTGTTTTCTTCACACTTCCCTCCTCTGAGGTTAGCAGTGAACCACTAGCATAGAGATTCGGTCAGAAAGTTGGAGGAAGTGAGAAGCAAGAATTGAACCTGTGGCCTTTGAAGGGATCTTGATGATGTGCTTGATAGTGTGATCAGTTCTTAGGTTGCTGTGTGTCAGCTATTTAACAGTGGGGAAGCAAGAATGGGAAAGAACCAAGATGAATTCCTTGTTCAGTTTTTTAAAAAAGACTTATTTATTTGAAAGGCAGAGCAACAGAGAGAAAAGGAGAGAGAGAGGCAGAACAAGAGATCTTCCACTTGCTAGTTCACTCTCCAAATGGCCACAACACTACAGTTGGGCCAGACATAGCCAAGAGTCAGGAACTCCGTCCAGGTCTCCCATGTGAGTGGCAGAGTTCAACAATTTGGGCCATCGTCTGCTGCCTTCCCAGTTGCAGGAGCTGGAATCAGAACTGGCCAGCTAGGACTTGAAGCAGCCCTCTCATAAGGGGTACTGATATCACAAGTAGCACGTTAACTGCTGCACCATAACACTGGCCCCCATTGTTCATTTTTGAGTGGGAAATGATTAATAAAATAAAACTGGACCATGATTGTGATGTATTACCAGTTTCCATCCATTTTTGACTTTTAAAACCCCACCCAGATGCCTGCAAGAGCTGGGGCTGGGCCAGGCCAAAACCAGGAATCTGGAAATTTTTCTGGGTGTCCTACATGGGGGGCAGGGCCCATTGACTTGAGCCATCACTGCTGCCTCCCAGGATGTACCTTAGGAAGGTGGAATTAGAAATGGAGCTGGGACTTGAACCTAGGCACATGGATGTAGGTGTCCCAAGTGGTATTTAAACCACTTTGTTTAATGCCTATTCCTCACCTTCTATTTCTCTTGATGTTATCTGTGATAATCTATTTAAGTTGAATTTCTTTGGTTTAGGCCTCTTTCTCTCAAGTTATTAATTTTTTTATTTTTATTTTTTAATTAAAGTTGAGAGAGAAAGAGAGTTCCCATCCATTGGTTTACTCCTCAAATGTGCACAGTCAAGGCTGGGTGGATGCCAAGGCTGGGAGCCAGGAACTCAAGCTAGGTCTCTCGCATGTGTGGCAGAAACACTGCCCCTGGGGTTTTCAATGGAGGGAAGCTGTAATCAGAAGCCAGAACCAGAAGTGGAACCTAGGTACTCTGATATGGGATACAGGTGTCTTAACCGCTCTGTCAAATGCCTGGTCTTCAAATTATTTTTGTTGTATTCTGCTTTGGTCTTAAGTTTCATCAGAACATTTCTGAGTTTTTATGACTGAATACTTTGTGTTATTTTGAGTCAGCAGCCACTTCATCTGTTTTCTATATCAGGATATTATTGTGCTTCTTGTATTTTTTCCCTAATAGGTGTATAGAATTTGATGTTTTCCTGCATTTTTTAATTTATTTGAAAGGCAGAGAGTGAGAGAGCAAACAAGGGGTACACACACACACCCACATGCACATGCACACACACATCTGTCTGCTGGTTAAGTCCTCAAATGTCACAACACAGCCAAAGCCAGGAGCTGGGAACTCAATCCAGGTCTCCCGTGTGGGTGGAATAGAACCCACTACTTGAGACATCATCTGTGCATTATCAAGAAGCTGAAATTGGAATTGCAACTGAGACTTGAACACAGGCACTCGGTCTGATATAGGATGCTTGTCCCAAATGGTGGTTTAACCTCTGTGCCAAATGCCCATCCCCTGTATTTATTTTAATGTCATACTTTTCCTGAAATTTGAGAAGGATAACTGAGTCAGCATAGCTTGTGTGCCTTTTTTTTTTCTTGCAGTTTGCAAAAACATGGCCACCTGTTTATATGTAGATACTCTCTGGCTCTGCTCAGTCACACTCCTCCATCAGGACCTTTTGTTTTTCTTGTTGTCACTACTGCTGAGTGGATTCCACCCCAACACTTTCTCAGCATGGGACCCTGACTAGTATAGAGTATCCAAGGCTGTCCCATCCTGTCTCATCCCCTTAGGATGATGCCCTTACCTGGTGCAGATGCTGTCCCCAGGCTGAGGTCTGCTCTGCTTCCCTGTGAGCCCTGGATGGCTAGGATCTCAGGGCCGGCTTTCCCCTCTGGCTTCTCTCAGCTTCCTTCCCCACAGATCCTGTTAGTGCACAGGACTTCACAGGGTTGGTAGTTTGTTCTCACCTGCTTAGATTTTGGTATTTGTTGACTACTTGCAAATGCAGTCTACATGCTTTTGGTTTTGTTGGTCCAGGTGCTCTATCTTTATGTGAAGATTCACAGAGTTTCAAAAATGGTGCCTTTGGTACTGTTACTGGAGTTTCAAGTCGTCTGTTGTCATCTTAATGTCTATTAATAAAATTTATTTAGTTTTTCTTTTCTTAAAAATCACCTAGAAGAAAAAGGAATTGGGGTACAGAGTATCCATCCTTCCCTGAAGACAGGCCACTGCAGTGCAGAGGAGCAGGTATCAGGACTGGAGGAGCAGCTGTCTCCCCTTCAGAATCATGGTGCAGGTGTGGAGGATTACAAGATGCCTTTGGAACTCCAGTAAAGTAGCTGTTGAAATATTTTCCCTGAATACTATAAAAGAAATCTCAGATTTCTGCATGTTTAGGCATTGCAATTATATTTCTTTGGAATTCTTTATTTTCTTTCAGTGGCACTATGATTGATGCATGATTCCCTCCCCTCATTCCTTGAATTCCTTTAATAATTGTGGCAGGTCAATATTACTGCTTTGTGTCATGCAGAACCTTTCTGCTTATATGTAACTGAGGTTATATTCTGAGAGCGTTCTCAGAATTGAAGCCATAGTGCATGCTAGTCTTCACAGGAAATATATTGTGAATATTCTGTTTTTTTTTTTTTAAAGATTATTTATTTGGAAGGTAGAGTTACAGAAAGGCAGAGAGAGAGAGAAAGAGTGAGAGGTCTTCCAGCCACTTGTTCAGTCCCCAAATGGCTGCCAAGGCTGGAGCTAGGCCAATCCAAAGCCAGGAGCCTGGAGCTTCTTCTTGGTCTTCCACGTGGGTGCAGGAGCCCAAGGACTTGGGACATTCTCCTCTGCTATCCCAGGCACAATAGTAGAGAGCTAGATTGGAAGTAGAACAGCTGGGACTCAAACTGGTGCCCAAATGTGATACTGGCACTGCAGGTGGCAGCTTTTACCCATCATGCCACAATGCCATCCCTGAAATATCTTTTTTTAAAAATTTATTTAAGGTATATAAACTTCATGGTTTTTATACATACAAATTTAGGAATACAGTAATTCTTCTCTATCTTCCCTGCTGCCCACACTCCCATCATTCTTCCTCCTTTCTCTCCTCTCCCCACTCTTAATTTTTGCTAAGAGATCTCTTCAGTTTCCTTTATGTGCATAAAATTAACCCTTTTTAAGTAAAGAGTTCAACAAATAGAATGAGGAGTAAAACCAAAAACACTGTTCCTCACTAGTAGAGACAAGGGCTGTAAACAAACATAATCACAACTTTTTTTTACCAGTGAGATACTGTTAATTTTTGTCTATGTGGCTACATACAGTCTTCATAGAAAATTGCTGTAATAAACTCTCAATATAATTTGGGTACAGTAATTAAGACCTAGGTTTCAGAGTTCTATAAATGAAGTTATTAACATTGAATGTTTAACATGAAATGTTTCAATCAGTCTACTCTGTTTATTCTGGAAAATTTAAAAAATTTTTAAGTCTGTAAGGAGTATGTGCCTTAACAATCCTTAAATTGGTGAATATAAGGAAAACAAGAATGTGCTAAAGTCTTTAATTAACACACAATTATTCTTAGGTGTTTAAATTTAACTGAAAAGTGATTCCTGTTAAATATAAGAGTGGGAATAAGAGAGGGAGGAGATGTATAGTTCGGCACATGCTCACTCGGACTTACCCCTAACAGTAGAGTTAGAAACATGCCAGGGGATTCCAATTCAATCCCATGAAGGTGACGTGTACCAATGCCATCTCACTAGTCCAAATGATCAGTGTCAGTTCATAATTGATCA
The DNA here is from genome assembly GCF_033115175.1 of Lepus europaeus. Taxonomy (NCBI): domain Eukaryota; kingdom Metazoa; phylum Chordata; class Mammalia; order Lagomorpha; family Leporidae; genus Lepus; species Lepus europaeus. The sequence continues at coordinate 97,823,440 of NC_084830.1, forward strand.
TAATGATAGGATTAAGAGTCAAAGGGATCACATAAGCAAGACTAGTGTCTGTTAATACTAATCGATAGAATTAAAACTGGAGAGAACAACCCAACATGGGAAGAGGGATACACAGCAGACTCATAGAATGGCAGATGTCCTACACAGCACTCTGGCCTCAGAATCAGCTCTTAAGGCATTTGGATCTGGCAGAAAAGCCCATGAGAGTATTTCAGGCATGGAAAGCCAAGACACTGTGGCAAAAAACAAAACAAAACAAACCTAAATGAAAGATCTCTGTGAGATCCCAGCGGAAAGTGTGGGCCATCAAAGAAGGAGGCACCTTTCTCTGAAGGGAGGAGAGAACTTCCACTTTGACTATGGCCTTTTCTAAATAAGATCGGAGTTGGCGAACTCAAGAGGCTTCCATAGCCTTGGCAGCTCATGACAAGAGCCTTGGGGGATTACTGACATCATAAATGAGACTGTCAGTTGTTAAATCAACAACAGGAGTCACTGTGTACTTACTCCCCAAGTAGAATCTTTGTCCTTAATGTGTTGTATTATGTGAATTAATGGTATAACTAGTACTCAAACAGTACTTTACACTTTGCGTTTCTGTGCGGGTGCAAACTGTTGAAATCTTTACTTAATATATAATAAATTGATCTTCTGTATATAAAGATAATTGAAAATGAATCTTGATGTGAATGGGATGGGAGAGGGAGTGGGAGATGGGATGGATGTGGGTGGGAAGGAGGTTGTGGGGGGAAAAGCCGCTATAATCCAAAAGTTGTACTTTGAAAATTTATATTTATTAAATAAAAGTTAAAAAAAAAAAAGAAGAAGAAAACAAGAATGTGCTAAGTAGGGTGTAATTTAAGAATTGAATTATTTTACAAATTAGATTTTTAGCTATTACATACATTCCATCACTGTTACTCTTATTTGGCCTGCAGTCATTGACAGCTGAAAGGAAGACCATTACAGAATACTATCCTGAATTATCCGCTAGACCCCAGGAAGGTAATATCATTTTGATGATTTCTGGATGCAGAAGATATAGACTAATATAGCCTCTTATGATTGTTTTTCCTTTCCTTTCTTTTCAAAAGTTATTAACAAGGTTTGGGTAGACAATGTATTCATGGTGAAAATAATCACAACCATGTAAAAGTGTATTTTTTAGACCTCTTACCTCCATCACCATATGCCCCATTTTTCCTGGCTCTGTGGGTAATTATTAACATTTTCTGCATGCCCTTCACTTTTTTTTTTTTACTTTTTTTTTTTTTGACAGGAAGAGTTAGACAGTGAGAGAGAAAGACAGAGGGAAAGGTCTTCCTTCCGTTGGTTCACCCCCTAAATGGCCACTATGGCCGGTGTGCTGCGCTGATCCGAAGCCAGGAGCCAGATGCTTCCTGCTGGTCTCCCATTCCGGTGCAGGGCCCAAGCACTTGGGCCATCCTCCACTGCCTTCCTGGGCCACAGCAGAGAGCTGGACTGGAAGAGGAGCAACCTGGACAGAACCGGTGCCCCAACTGGGACTAGAATCCAGAGTACCGGTGCCGCAGGCAGAGGATTAGCCTAGTGAGCCGCGGCGCCGGCCGCCCTTCACTTTTATAACAGAGTCCAGACTCATTACCCCAGGGTTGAAAAGGAAATCTGGCTGGGAATTATAAACTTATGAGCTGTGTTATATAAGAACTGTACTGATTCAGGTTATGAAGTTTTTGGTGAATTCATTAGGGAAGCCTTTCCAGCTACAAACAGTAGGAAACTCTTGTTTCCCCTCTAGTGTTTGAACAAATGAGATTGAATGTATCTCCTGCAAGAAGACAGGCAGAAGGCCAGTCTTTTTTCCAAGTTGTACAGTCATAATGTGGGTTTGGTCTTCATGGCTGTGAGGTGGTAGCTAAATTCTCCAGGCTGAATCCATGGTAGGAGTGTAGGTGCTGAAGATTTTCACCAAGTGAGCATTGTGTTTCTTTTGGGAAGGAATGCCTTCCCTTGGACGTCAACCTTTGGCCAGAACATGTTACATGTGCTCACCTCCAATAAAGATGGGTAGTGAAATTACAAATTTTTATAAAGATATGTTGCTACCCAGATGAAATGGGGGTTTATTAGTAATGAAGAAGAGAGAGGGTGGCTATCAGGTAAGCCACTAGTTTTGCTGCTGTGGGCAAGTGGGAAAAATGGACTTGAATTTCAGGGGTCCTGTTGTGTCCTGAGTATAATCTCGGGGGAACAAACTAAGTACTCTGAAATTCAGTGTTTGTTAAATGGGAAATGAGTGTATTTGTGTGTGCCTCATTGTGTTCTTTTAGTGGGTGAGTTCAAGAGAAAAACATAAAATACTTTCTCTAAAGCATTTTATGTCCAAAACAAAATACTTTGTGTACACATAGGTACTAAATTGATGGCAGCAGCTTTGTTAAGTCCGATAGTGGCAAGAGCTAAATGAGAGCCTGTCTTGTACAGCATAGAAAAAGTTTCTGTGACTAAGAGATCAAATATCCTAACTGCATTAGTATTTCACTAATACTTAAAGAGATCTTCTGTGGAAAAGAAAAACAAATTTCTAAAATGTTTCCTTCAGTGCATAACACTATTTTATAAAATAAGGGACCACACTTCTTTTTGTAATATCAGTCTTCCAGGTGAATTGCAGACTTTCAGTTTTCTTCTTATTTGTGGTAAATGCTCTGATATTCAAAGATCAACTTACTTTTGACTTGTGAATCTTCATAACATATGGCGAAAACATTTTATTTTTCTGTATATAGGTAAGACATTGCCTGTTTCTAGGAGATTTAAAGTAAGTATAGTAAATTTAGCTTTGGAAGAGAAGGAAATACTAGATAACTTGCTACCTGTGTTTAATTACAAAAGGAAATTTTGGGGAAATTTCCCTGTGCTAGTGCATACTCTACTGAAAGACCAGTCTTGGAAGGCTGAAAGGGTTTGTGTGATTCTGCAATTTATTAGTTTAGCAATGGTGGGGAACAGCCTAGGAAATCATTTGGCCTGGGCCTGCCAAGACAGATCTAGGATAATTGAAATTCAATAAACATACAGCCAACTAATTTTAATCTGATGATTTTGTATGGCCTACGAATGACATTATAAATATTTAAATGGCACTTGGTTGCAAAAATATTCCCCACCCATAGTTCACCAGGATTGGAGCCCTTGAAAACAGGCTTCATGTGGTGTTCAGCTAATTTGCTCTCTTACCCTTCTAACTTAAGCATTGCACCATGTGACAATGCAATAGTAAGACCTTCATCAGACAAAGAATGCTGATGCCCTGATCTTGGACTTCCCATGTGCTCTAGGTGTGAGAACTATAAATTTCTGATCTTCCCAGATTATCCAGTCTCAGGCATTGCGTGTTAGCAACACAAACACAGAAACCACATATGCCCCTATCCTTGTGGCGTTAACTCCCAGAAGTGACACTGCCAGTGCAAATGGCAGATATAGTGTAGAACTCTATTGCTAGATTCCCCTTTGATAGAGGTTGTATGGGTTCGCATGTTCATTACCACTCCTCAAGGAGTGTCTTCTTTTTCCAGTATGTGCTGCCAACTACTTGAATTTTAGCCGAATGAGAGATGTGCAGTTTTTACTTGCATTTCTCTGCACAGGAGAAAGGTGGCATTCTTTCCATTGGAAGAAAAGCCACTTGTGTCCCTTTTCCTGTAAACTGTCCTTGTCCTTTGCCCATCTTGCTGTTGGAATTTTGGCCATTTCTCCCTCGTTTCCAAGAACAATGTGTACGTTAGGTTTCTTTTATTTTGATATAATAGGAATACCAACTACACTTTCCTAGTCGGTATTTGTTTTTCCTTTATCTTGCTTTGCTATGCATGAATTAAGGTTTTTGTGTGGCTGAATATAACAGACTTTTCCTTTATAACTAATGCATTTTGTTTCCGAGTTGGCAGGGCCTTCGCCACTCTTCCCATCTTAACATAAGAAATGAATGGAGACAGAGAGAGAGGAGAGGAGCTCCCACCTGCTAATTCACTTCCCAATGCCGCAGGTGCCTTGAGATGTGCCAGGCTGCAACTGGGAACTGACAATTCCAAGCAGGTCACCCATGTGACTAGCATGGAACTTGTTATGGGAGCCGGGGTCACCATTGCTTCCCCAGATGTATTTTAGTAAGAAACTGGAGTCAGGCTCCAGAGATGAGTATCAAAACCAGCTACTCTGATGTGAGAATTGGGCATCTGAACTTGGCATCAAAGCATCTAAGCCATTAGGCTAAATTCCTTCTCAACCTATGTTTCCTTTGTTAATAGTATCCCTTGACTGTCACACTCTTGCCTCCCACTCCACAAAAGCACACATCAGTCTTGGATTTGTTGGAAGCGCAGTGCACCCTCTACTGCTAGACTAGACAGGAAAATAGACGACTAGATGTCCATAATTTCTTCCCAAATGGCATCTTTTAGAGAAAAGACGGAAAGAGCGTTGCCCTGGGTGTGCAGCAAAGAGCCCCTGTAGACACTGATTTTCTCTACACAGTGCACAGCCAGCCATGGAATCCTGGGATATTTTATTTCAATTTTTTCCCAGACACCTTTTATGGAAGCTATACCAACTTCATGCATTTCTGTGTAGGCTTTAGGAACATAGTGATTCTCCCACCATACCTAACTTCACACCAGCACTCCCACCCTTCTTCCTCCTCCATCTCCTTTAGGGACATCTTCTCTGACAGGAGTAGAATTTATCTAGAAGTCATCAACAGAACATGACCGGCTATATACATATATGTATATATTTTGAAACTTTGGAATGGCATATACTTCTATGAAAAAGAGTGAACATTTGGAGATGCAGTTAACTGAACAATGATGTATTTTCTTTTTGACGTGTTTCTTTACTTTTATTTGTGGACAAAGAGTAGCTGTACATATTGATGTGGTACAATGTAATATTGCCCTACATGCATACATTTAAAAGATCATATTAGGTCATTCGCATCCACCCCTTCAATATTCAAGGTTTCTTTGTAGTCTGTACATTCAGAAGTCTTTCTTCTAGCTTTTGAGGAAATACTGTATATTTTTGTGAAGTATTATTACCCTAGTATGCAATAGAACACCGACAGGCTTGTTTTTACAACAAACAAGAGATGAAAGTACTTTTTAATTCAAAGAAAGTAAGGCTTTCTGAGATTTGACTTACGTAGGTATGTATAATCAGTTGCGGTTGAGTGAGATAACTTTGGAGAAGAACCCAAGGACGGCGTGACTTTAGCGAGTACTAGACATTCTTCTAGCTTATAATCCATAGGTGATGTCATCCACATGAGAGTGTGGTAGATCTTTGTGACCAAGTGGTACTGTTAACTCACATACCTCAACTCTCTGAGGAGAGAGGTCCTGCGTGGGAAGTCAGTGCACAGTGACCCCTTGCACGAAGACGTGTAAGAATTTAAGAGTTAGCACATGAGCGAACACCTGAGGATCTTGACCTGAGCTGCCTAAGCTGTGGAAGCCTATGGAATCCACTGACTCCTTCCTAAAAGTATTTAGACAGGGCCATGGGGGAGTGGAAGTTCTTTCGTGCCTTCAGAGTAAAGTATATCCTTTGTGGATGGCCACGTCTTTGTCTTGGGGTCTACCCACAGAAGTCCTTCCTGTGGAACCCTTTTTGCCACAGTGTTTTGTCTTCCCTTGCCTGACGTGCTCTCAAAGGTGTTTTAGCCACATCAGAATGTCTTCAGGGTTGATTCTGAGCCAGGGTGTTATTTGAAGTGATTTTCATTCTGGGAGTCTGCTATATGGAATACTCCCCATGTTGGAGCATTCATTCTTTTTTGCTTCTTTCTATTATTATTATTTTTATTACTCTATCAGTGCTCTTTTATTAATATCTATTATCTTTTTTTATAGAAAGCTTTTATTTAATAAAGATAAATTGCATAAGTACAGCTTTCAGATTGTAGCTGTTCTTCCCACCTACCTGCCCTCCCACCCCAAAACCATCCCACCCCCTACACCCTCTCGCATCCCATTCTTCATTAAGATTCATTTTTAATTATCTTTATATAGAGATCAACTCTATCATCAGTAACGATTTTCACAGCTTGCACCCACACCGACATACAAAGGATAAAGTAATGTTTGAAGGCTAGTGTTGCCGTTAATACTCATAGTACAACATGTGAAGGACAGAGGTCCTACAGGAGGAGCAAGTGCACAGTGACTTCTGTTGTTGATTTAACAATTGACACTGTTACTTGTTCTGTCAGTGATCAGCCGAGGCTCTTGTCATGAGCTGCCAAGGGTATGGATGCCTCTTGTGTTCACAAGCTCTGACATTATTTAGATAAGGCCATCATTAAAGTGGAATTTCTCTCCACCATTCAGAGAAAGAAGGTACCTCCTTCTTTGATGGCCCCTTCTTTCCCCCGGGATCTCACTCATGGAGATCTTTCATTTCTACTATCGATTGATAATCTCTCTCAGCCAGTTCTTCTTTTTTGTTTCTCTAGTAGCTTGGCCTTAACTCAAAGAATCTGAGGTTGTGCCAGACACTACTGCTTTCCCAGGCCATAGCAGAGTGCTGGATCAGAAGAGGAGCAGCCGGGCCTCGGACAGGCAGCACCATGGGATGCTTGGCTAACTTGTGGTTATTGGGACAATACTATAACAATGAGTGTGTGATGTTAGTGTAACTTTTTCCAATTGTGTTTGCTGTTAGTATTTTGTGTTGCCTCATGTTTTAGACAGTTGAAAATAGGGTTTCTCAGTCTTGGCACTGTTGTCACTTGGGTCCAGATGCCTCTGTCGTGAGGAGGAGGACATTCCTGTGTGTTGCAGAAAGTTTTGCAGCTTCTCCAACCTCTACCCAGTAGATTACAGTGACACCACCAGTCCCCGTGGACACAACCAAAGAGGTCTTCTGAGGTGAGGCATGCCCTGAAGGACACACCTCAGTTGATAGACACAGACAAGAATTATGGAAATCATGTACTTTTACAAATCTTAAAAGAGATAGCTTAACTAGACTATTGAAACATCTTAATGCACTCAAAGTAAGCTGGTAACTTTTAATCCTCACCGTTCATATTAGCGAGTTAAGCCATCAAGTTAGCTTTGTACAGACAGCCTCTCTAGAAGATGGCCAATTTTTTTTTCTTTTGCACTTGGCTGAGTTATTTCCTTTGATATCTGCTGGGTCTTCTGAGCTGAAAATATCCTCATTTTACAAGGACATTTCGGACTGAGGGTATTCCCTGTTTAGTGATAAGGAAAGTCACCTTAATGATGTGAAGTGAAAAAGATCATGGTTTGTAGGAAAGGAGGCAAAATGCAACATGCACAGTTACCTGTTTACTTGAAAAGGCAATGGAGTCTCGGCAAGAGCTAAGAAATGTAGTTCACTTCGATTGGGTGGGGTTAAGAGATGCGAGCAACCAAGTGACTAGAAATGAGGCTAGGGATACCTTTTTCACCATCTGAATGCAGTTGTAACCTTTATTCAGTAACAGGGATATAACAACTGCTGAGAATAAAAATAGATGTAAACCATTTAATGATTTGAAATGAAGCAAGTTGCAACTTGTGCTCTTTTAGGTGAATTGCATTTCCTTGACTGGGAGCTCGGCAGGGACAGGGAAGGTGCTGGTGAATGTAACGAATTTGAAGATAGCGAGGGTGTCGTGGGTACCTCAGACTGTGCTTCCTCGCAAGTCGGCAGTCTTTGACGAGTGATGACAGGCTCTCTGAGTTTGCTAAGGTAAGAATGGCTCATTTCAGAAACTCCTATTCTTCTATAACATAGGTTAATCAAGGCCTTTTGGTGTTTCTCCCACCGTTCCTTCTCAGGGATCATCCTTTTCACTCTTAGAGCTTTCTTCTGAGCTCCACACCTTGGTCCTTAAATCACATGCTGGTGCTGTGCTTCTCAACATGGGGAAATATGGAGCTCTCCTCCCCCTAACTCTCCACTGCCAACTAGGCAATGGACTTTGGTTGTCCCTCCAGTGCCCTACTACAGATATGTCAGGGTGTGGTTAGTTTAGTATGCAGCATTTACATCATTGTAAATAAGTAAGGAATCTTGATCATCAAGACCAGTGCTAATTATCATGATTAGCTTGAACAACTATTTGTGTTACTTGGATTTTTTTAGAAAATGTATTTGTTGGAAAGGCAGTGGGACCCAGAGATTGTCCATCTGCTGGGTTCCTTCCCTGAATGCTTCCAGCAGCCAAGGGCTGGTCAGGCTGAAGCCAGGAGCCTGGAACTGCATTTGGGTCTTGCACTTGTGTGCCAGGGATCCAGGTACTTAAGGCTCCTCTGACCACCTCTCTGGGTGCACATGAGCAAGAAGGTGGACTCTGAATTGGAGCCAGGACTCAAACCCATGCACTCTGTCATGGGGTGTATGCATCTTCAAGTGCCATCTTTACCAATGCGTGAAACACCTGCTCCCCATATTGACCCTTTGCTTAGCTCATTTTGCTGAACATTCATAGAATCCTAACCTTTCTTCACTGTCTTACAGTCTCATAAACATTTCTATATGTAGCAGACTTTCTCTCAGTTTTACTTTCATGGTGAACGTTTCCCTACCACCTCCTAGTTGCTCCAACATGGATTCAAGATCTTTTTCTCTTTGTGGATGTTGTCAGCCTGGGGTTTCTGTTCCCCATCATTCCAGGAATTTGTTCACTTCTTTCCTGATGGTGCTCCTTCATCCTGCATTTCATGTTTTTCTCATAGTTTTTTGTTTCCACGCTTGATTTTTTTAAAAAATATTTATTTATGTATTTATTTATATTTATTTATTTGATAGGTGGAGTTATAGACAGTGAGAGAGACAGAGACAGAGAGAAAGGTCTTCCTTCTGTTGGCTCACTCCCCAAATTGCCCCCATGGCCTGCTTGCTCTGTGCCGATCTGAAGCCAGGAGCCAGGTGCTTCTTCCTGGTCTCCCATGTGGGTGCAGGGCCCCAGCACTTGGGCCTTTCTTCACTGCCCTCCCAGGCCACAGCAGAGCACTGGACTGGAAGAGGAGCAACCAGGACTAGAACCCAGCATCCATATGGGGAGCCGGCACTGCAGGCAGAGGAAGAACCAAGTGAGCCATGGCGCCAGCCCCTCCACGCTTGGTTTTCTTGAGCACATCTTCTGGTAGGTTCTGAGCAATGACATACAGAAGAGTTTTTGATGCTTGGCATCTCTAAATATGCTTTGATCTTACTGTCCTTTAATGTGTGATTGAAAACATGTATGTGCTTTTAGGTTGGAAATGGTTTTTCCCAAGTTCTGAAGGCATTGATGCATTGCCTTTCCGCTTAAGGATTTTGTGAGTCAGGCTGAAGCTTCTCATTTTTGATCTTTGAAGGTTTTGGTGTTGCTAGTGGTTTTCATCAGTTCATTGGGATGTACTTTGGTATGTTTTTCTGCTTAGCGTTTGTCAAGTGTTTTGTATCTGAGGGGTTCTAGGTGTCCCCAGGACCACCCAGGTTTGCTCATCTGTAGGACACTGGAGAGTTGGTGTAGAGGCATCTCAGGGCTAGAGAGAAAGGAGAAGAAGCTGTGTCATTAATTCTCCATGCATCCTCTCCCAGTAGATTCACCTCACGTGGACAAGCTATGGAAATCGTGCTCTTCTTGGAGAACTCTAGCTAGTCAATGACCAGGATGTTTCCTGGGGCTCCTACCCGGTGTTCTCTCTTCCTACCCTGTCCTAAAATCCCAGGTTTTCAGAAGGCAAATCCATCCTCAGTCTAAACTGTACATTTTTGCAGCTTCAGCATACATTGTCAAACGTCTATTAATTTGTCCAAGAGGAACATGAGATACCTTTCCCATGATCATGGCGTATATTTATAGCACCTGTGGTTTCTGTAGTAGTGTTTTACAATGATCACTAGACCGATCTTTTGTTTTCTTGGTTCAAGTTACTGCTTTAGTATATGACTTGTATTTTAATTTGTTTCAGGATATGTTTATTAAAGGCAGAGTTGCAGGGAGGCTGAGAGAGTGAGAGAGGAACCTCCCACTTGCAGGTTCCCTCTGCAAATGGCTGCAATGGCTGGGAGTGAGCCGACCCAAAGCCAGGAGCCAGTTGATGATTCCTTGTCTCCTACAAGTGTGCAGGGGCCAAAATATTTGTGCCAGGCACTACTGCTTTCCCAGGCCATAGCAGAGTGCTGGGTCAGAAGAGGAGCAGCTAGGCCTCAGACAGGCAGCACCATGGGATGTCGGCCCTGTAGGCATCACCTTCACCTGCTATGCCACAGTGCCAGCCCCTGTGTTTTCATGTTTTAAAGAATTCTGACTCATTGGTTTGGAAGGCAGAGACACAGAGATGTTCCAACTGCTGGTTCGGTCCCCAAATACTTCAGTCAAGTACGGTGTCTGCAACTCAGCGTGTGTCTCCAACCTGCGGGGCAGGGACCCAGGTGTTTGAAATAGCACTTCCTGTCTCCCAGGCTGTACGTCTCTCCCAGGTCATCAGCAGGGAGCTGGGTAGGAAGCAGAGCAGCCGGGACTCACCATGTGGGGTGCCTTTGCTGCAGGTGGATACTTAACCTTCCACACTACAGTGCCAGTCCCTGTTAACTACTTCTCATCTGTCTTCCGGCTGTTTGTCTTCTTTTCCATTTGCATTGTTGCCCATTGTGCTGGGCTGGTATTTCTGTCATGACATACTTTCGTTCCTTATCATTTTCTTTTGTGTATCATCTATAGGTATTTACCATCTCCTTACAGTGGGAGTATCTAAATGATTCACACCTGTAAAACTTTATTGTAGACATTAACTTCAACCACCTGCAAAGATTAGTCAGAAATTATTTTTTAGACACAGATGGACTACTTATCGTTGTTGTAAGTTCTGTGATTTTACCTGAACTTTCTTGACAAGATGTAAAGTGATTTATGTCGTGTTGCAGTAGTTATGACCCTGTATTTGTACATTTCATCTTGCACAGGAGAGCTTGGCCTCTAGTTGGTTGTTTTTGGTTGCGATGTGGTGTCCATTTGCTTCCACTAGAGGGCAATGTAGCACTCCTGTCAGGCCAGGCTCATGCTGAACTCCCTTAACCTGTCCATGTCTAAGATGTACTTTTCGTTGGTTGGAAGTGTATTCTTTCAGGTATGTGAAGATAAGCTTCTACATGCGTCAGGCCTGTAAAGTTTCTTCTGAGAAACCTGGTGTTCTTACTGAAGTGTGTATCCTCTCTTATATTGATAGTCTAAATCTCTGGGAAGGATCCAAGAGCTAGTCCTGTCCAGCTTTGGTGGATGCTCTTCGACTGCAGTCACAAAAGTATCTCTTTCTGCCAGCCATGCATAGAGTTCCACTTTGCACACATCCTGTGCAACACAAGCTTTCTGAGTGCTTTTAAGTTACTGATGGCCTGCTGTGTGTTCAGAACCACATGCTGTTCTGGGGAGGGGTGCAGGAAAGGCTCTGGTTCACAGTGGATACTGTGGGGTATCAGCTGAAGCAGTGTTACTGCGGTTAACTGGATGAACTTTCCTCTCTTCCTCATTCTCCTTGCCTGTCTTCCTGTCACTCTGCCTTTCAAACACACAAATAATTGGACCAGCAAAGCTATAGCAGCAGGGCTGCCCATCCTAAGTCCACATGTATCCCAAATGCCAATCATGAAACCCAAGGATTTATGGTTTGCTCTGCAGGTTTCAGACTTGCCTTGAGACAGTTCCTCCTTTTGACTCCATTGTCTGTTCTTGTTGGGATAGCAATGTGTACCCAGGGCCTATTCCATTACCGGACCTTGGAAGAATGTAACGTCCAAAAAAAAAAAAAAAAAGTCATTGAGAGTTTATTAGCTAAGGGATTTGCCTCCAGTGAGACTTTGGACTTGGCATCGTAACAATGATCAGACATGAAGAACTCGAGGTTCTTGGTCATGGAATGAATGCACTTTGTATTGTGATATGGGGATGTATCTCTGAGGGATCCAGAGTAGGATGCTATAGTTGTGATGGTGAATGTTCCCCAGAGGCTCCCATTGTCGAGACTTGATGCCCAAAGTCTCCACTGGGATGTGGCTTAAGCTTTGGGACCCAGAGAGGCCCTGGGTCACTGCTGAGGTATTCTCTGAAAGGAGTTTCCCCAAGGGCTGTACGTATGTTTCTTAGGAGCTACAGTCTCCTCCCCTATCTTATAGTGAATCACATCACCATCAAAGCAAGCTCCATACCCATTTGTGGTCAGTTACTAGTAACCTCTCCTCTTCCAGCAATTGCACCTGCCAATTAGTTCTTTATCTCTGACTGTGTTCTAGATAATCTTGCACAAGTTCACTTGCACATGACAACAATTTTCTGTGCTTTGAACTTTCTCCCTACTCTAGCAAAACACAGAAGGAATCTCGTTACTTTTCATAGCAAAACCATCCATCCATAAGTATAAATTCACGGATAACCGCACACCTGAATGCATATAAATCTGTGTGTATGTATGTTAAACATAACACCTATGACATACATGTTACACATATATGTGACATATATGTGTATATATATGTCCTATGTTACACCGATGACATTTTTTGTCAGTGTTGATTTCCCAAGATTGTGCACTCTTATTATGTGCATTTGCCACTGAATCGCACAGAGGATTGTCTCTGGTGACTAGGGCTGAGTTGTGTGCTTGGGCCACTTTGCTGATCTCTGGTGACAAATATCATTTGGGAAACACTGTATAGAGGGGACCACATCGGAGTCAATAGGGCTTCGAGCAGCAAAATCCCAAAACTCGTGAGAGAAAGTGTGGAATCAGTGAGACCCTTATTCTCTCCAGATACCGATTGATGTATGAATTGCGCTTCTGAAAAGAACCTTAGGGACTCCCTCCACGAGACAGCATGGGGCTCCATGTAGGAGCCTCAGAACTGAAAGAGCACTCATGGTTGTGGCATCCTTGCATGGGGAGACACACCCCTCTCGAATCTGCATGAATGTCTTTGTCTGTGGGTCTAGAGAATGGTCTCTAAGTAGCAGGGCAGGGAAGGGAGAAAGAGGAAGAACGACACTCACGGTCTAACAGGTATACGTACTTTAATGAAAGGCCTAACAAATTGGTACTAATCATGAGTAACTATAAACATAGGGAAATCTAGGAGAAATACATGAAATTGGTGACGATGTGACCACCCATTTGAGAGAGGGAGACCAGTCTCCCAGGCACTGGGTTGTTGCTTGGTCGGCGGGGAACGGAGCGAGTGTCACGGTGCAGTCCCAGAGCCCACAGATCAACTCTGCAGCGCCGACTCCCTGCCTGCACGGGGGACTCAGTCATGCTGATGTTCTCCAAGGCCTGATGTTCTTGGCCTTGAGGATGAGGCTGACATTCTAGCACAGGGGCTGGAGTAGGCAGGACAGGTTGTAGCTGCAGGACACAGAAGCAGCCATGAGTCCACTCTTGCTCATCTCAGGCTCCTTCCAGGGCCCGCCCTCAGCTGCAGTCCTGGAGCCCCGCAGTCCCCATGCGTAAGGCCCTCTGCTGACCAAGGAGCCATGGATAGCCCTCTCTGCAGTGCACGACAGGAGAACCTTCCCCATCTGCCACCCTGGATGTCCCGCAATCCCTGCCCAGCCCTCACCTCTTAGTGTCACCGAGCCTCTCCATGGAATGGAACCACAGTGCAAACTCTGCATCACGCAGAAAAGTATATTGGCTGGCTGCCACCTGGAGCCGCTGCATTTCCTGGAGAACTTTTATCTCCTGTGGCAAGGGGGGCAGAGAGGATGCTGACAGGCCTGCACTGGGACTGCTGGAGGGGCACACTGTGGGAGGGGCAGGGGGCTGGCCTCTGGGTCTTTTTTCTAAAGAAGCCTTCTCTGACCGTCCCTTCCAGGCTCCAAGCTGTCCTCTGAGTAGCATACACACAGCCCCTCACCCAGGAAGTTCTCCTGGATTGCAGTCCCTTAGCCACAAGCTCCCTAGGGATGCTCTCCTCCTTCTGTGTGTATCCATCCCAGCGGAGAGAGCAGACAGACACGGATGGGCTGGAGCCTGGGGTTCCCGCCCAGGGCATCTCTGACCCCTCTTTCCCCTCTGTGCCTGGAAGATAGGGCAGAGCTGCTCACCTTTGTCATTTTCAGCATGTTGTGTTTTCCCTGGAAGGCAGAGTCCATCAGAACAGCCCCTGGCCTGTGACTAGCCCCTGGCCCTCCCCTCTCGATATGAGCAAGGGAAAGGAGGTGTCCCTGGGACAGGCTGTTAGCTCTGCAGAAGGGCACATGGCAGCAGAGGCTCAGGGACCTGCTGTCCCAACCATGTCTGATGGCAGGCAGGGAAACGGAGGCCTGGGAATGGATGGGTGGGCTCAGGCATGTGGGTGCTGCCTGACCTCGCAGGGGCCCAATTTCTCTTCTTCCCATGGGTGCCACCCAACTCAGAGGCTGAACAAGCTCGGCCAAGACCGTGTGCAGCTTCGCAATCAGGGGCTCTGGCTATGCGGCTTCAACCCTTGGGGGACAGGGATGGGCACCTGGTTGCAGGCTCCAGCGCTCAGAGGGGATATGCAGGTGAGCCCTCCCCCCAGGACAGCTTGTGAGGCCTCTGGAGACATGGGCAGCAAGGGGCTGAGGGCTGAGAGCTCAGGCCAGGACCCTGCCCCCAAGCCTCAAGATCCTGGAGCCTGCCCCACCCATGGCAAGTTCACTCACATCTACAAAGTCCTTCATGGCGATGTCCAGCCTATCCAGATACAGGATGAAGGTGCCAAGGAAGGGAACGACTCCCTGTGCCATGAGGTGGTGGTGGTGAGCAGCTGCTCTCAGGTGCCACCAAGGCCCGGCCCCTGAGATGCTCTCCACCCCAGCTCCTGGAGCCCTGGCCACATTCCCCATTGGGAAGCTTCCCGCCCCTAAACTGCCTTTCCCAATTCTCCCTGTAGTCAGCCAACTGCCTCTAGAAACGGACAACCCTGGGAGCCCTGGCGGCATGATAACCAGTCACGGTGTGGGGTGCCTGGCCCAGCTCAGGCACAAGTCTGCTGGGAGCCCTTCAGCTCAGGCCCTCAGCCCTGGTCTCTCCACTGGGGCCTCTCAGGTACTGTGGTGATGGGCATGGGCAACAAGGGAGGCAGAAGGCCCTGCTCCCTTGACGTGGGCCCCCAGTGGGAGGGAGGAGCCCCTGCCGCCCCAGGCACACTCGCCTTCTTCTGCAGCCGCTGCCGCATCTGTGTTCTCTGGAGTTCTGCTCCCGGGCGGGCAACTTGCAAATCGCCATCTGCCAGGGGCGGGGTCACGTTCAGGGAGACAGTCCTTTCCTGACCAGCCCACACTTGTGCAACTCCCCTTGGGCCCTGCATGTCTGGCTCACTTCCGTTGGCACAAGGCCCACCCTGCACTCCCCTCCCCTCACCACGTGCTCTGTATGGATTCATGCAGCTCCCACTGGTAAGGTGGCTTTGGGGGATTGGCCACGCCTCCCTGTGCCTGCTCCTCAGCTGGAGAGGGTGCTGGGCTCCCCTCCCACCTCAGGTCACCCTTGGGCTAAGGATCCTCGGACTGACCTGTGCCTCAGCATGTCCCTGGGAGGAGGCCAGGCCCTGCACTCCATGCCCTGCCTTCCTGGATGCACATGAGGTTCCCTGTGCAGACTGAGAGACAGGCTCATCTCATCGTGCTTGCTTCTCTCCTTGAGAAGACAGCACTTCTGCTCCCAGGGTAGCCAGTAAGAGCCAATGCTTGGCATCCCACTCGACCGCTCAGCCCCTGGCATTCCTGAGCTGTGCCATGCGTGGCACAGGCTTGGCAGCCCTCCCCATGGAAGGCTGAACAGAGAACACTGTAGCAGGCCTGGTTTCCAAAGGCCCTCTAGGGCCCCAGGGCAGACGGAAGGAAGGAAGCCCTTGCTGCCTCATCCACCTCACAGCCTGGGGGAAGCAGGAATAGCATGGAAGCCAGAGACCTGTGGGTGCTCACAGCCCCCTCTGAGAGCCAAGCTGCTCTCGCGGCAGCCCATTCCCATTGCCCTCTGAGCCCGACTCCATACCACTACCTGTGACCACAGCCCTCTCTTTGCCTGTTGTCCTAGCAGGCACACCCCAGGTTTTCTGTGCAAGCACACTTTCAGTGACACCAAAAACCCACCTCTGCCCTGATGCCCTTACAGCCACATCCCTTCCCCTCCTGCCAAGCCCTCACCCCTGTCCCAGAGCCTCCACTTTACCTTCATGGGCACATCTCTGTTGACTTTTTTGTCCTGTGTGCAAAGACGTTGAAATTTCCTGGCACTTTTTCTGTTGTGAGGGGAAAACCGGAAGGAGATATTTGGATGGAATGGTGAGGTGGTGAGTTCAAACTCCTTTGGTTTAAGAACAAAGATCAGAGGATCCACCCTGCCTGGTATTATCTTCTGTTTCGAGTGTGTGTTGTGTGTGTGTGTGTGTGTGTGTGTAAAGAGTTGGAGTGCCCAAGCAGGTCCAGTGCTGCGTGGTGCACAGGTGCAAGTACATAGTTTGGAAGCCACATGTGCCTGACTAATGGAAATGTCATCCTGAGGCAGAAACCCAGTCCTCATGTCCCAGGGCAGCTGAAAGATGGTGCTCCCCACCCCTGCCCCTGGCAGTCCACGCCTATCCCTGTGTCCCAGCATACCAGCCTCTCTGAGTCTTGGAGAATTAGTGCTTAGGCCTGAGGGTAGTCCTGGGTCCAGCAGGTGCTTTCTGAGATGCACACCCACCTGGAGACTTCTCCCCACGTTGTTTTCAGCTTGCGTACTGGGTGACTCTGAGAGTGCAGAGGATGTTGTGAACCAGCAGTAATTCTGGAGAGCCAGGCATTCCTAGGGAGGGGAGCGGATGAATGGCAGGTGGCTTGGAGCCCCACCTGAGCCAGGCTCAGCCAGCTGTGCTGACATCCCCCTTGTGCATCAGAGAGTTGGCCAGGGAGCCAAGCAGGTCAGTGATGGGATCCCCATGAGCCACGCTCACATGGGCTAGGATTGGGTACAACCCCTGTCAAGGGCCTTGGCAGGAAGTGAGCATTTAGTTCTGGGACAAGCGAGTCAGATCAGGCCGCCTGGTTGATGCGAGGATTCCCGGGATTGGGCAGGATCTGTGACCACAGACTCTACACCTGAGAACTGAGGAAGCAAAGTGGCACATCCCTGCCTTGCAGAGAGGGAGCCCCTGGGCCAGCCTCAGCTTACCTTGGCCACCTTGATCCAGTGTTCCACCACGCAGGCCCTGTCCTCTGCCTTCATGCTGGGGTCCCCCAAGCACGTGGTAGTAACACAATGGGCCACACGGTGGTAGTGGATGATGACAGCGAGCACAGTGGGGGGCAGCTGCGCATTGACCTCCTTGTTCTGCTGGATCCGGATGGAGCTGTGGCACTGATAGGGGACCACATTCTGGAAGAGCTCCTGGGGGCAAGAGGGTGTCCCATGGGCACAGCCACCCTTGCTCAGAATGCAGTGAAGCCCACCCCCCCGGCAAGTGACAGTGCTTGAAGCTGCAGCTCAGGGAGCTTGGCATGCAGCTGCCCAACGTGGGAACAGCTGGGCTATGTTTTCTGCCACTGAGGGCCCTTCCCTACTGCCAGCTCGGATCCCAATCTTCTCAACCCTTGTGGGAAGAGAGAGAGGTGTGTGCTCCCAGGCATCCCGCCCAGTATCTCGTCCTTCTGCCTATCACGGCATCTGCCCTGGAGTCCTTGTCCCTGTGCCAGTGCTGCTCCCTGTGGCAACTCCAACAAGGTGCTGTTTGGCATGTGTGATGTGTGCGCTAGGACCCAGGACACCTGTGGCATCCCAGGCAGATGGGAAGGCAGTGGGTGGACCTGGATGCCCTACACCTAGGACCGCCCAGCACTCTGTGGGTCAGAACCAGCCCTGCTTTCTGCCAGGCCCATGTCAGTCGATCTGGAGAGTCACTGTGCAGCTGGCATGGTTGGTGTGCCATCTCTGCCAGCCATGGGAGCACGGCAGCCTTGGGAGTGAAGCAATGAGGCCAGTCACGTAGGTGGTGGGACCTGAAGCCTGAACTGGAGCCAGGCTGCTGGATTCTGGTGGGGGCAGCTGTGGGGAGGCTGGTGCCAAAGGGGTGTTCGGCCCTGGCCCTGCCGAGACAAGCCCACTGCTCACCGCGTCCATCAGTGTGAACTCTTCCGCCAGCAGCTTGGCGGGGAATGTCGTGATGCCAGCCGTCTTGTGAGGCTGCTTGTTTGCAGGCCCTGGACATTCGCAGGAGACTTTGGTAGTTGTCTTTGGTGCTGCTTCTGCGCATGGGGGCGGCCTCAGTTTGGAAGTGGATCCTGGCTCCAGAATAGGTTCTAGCTCTGGGAGCAGTGGAGGATCTGGCTCTAAAGCCAGTGTTTGGCATGACTGCAGCCTGGCAAGTAGAGCAGGAGCTGGGAGAAGAGAAAGGGTCAGCAACATCAAGCCCTTTGCAATGGCCTCTCCCAACCCAGGAGCGATCCCATTGCCTCGAAAGGGACTCCAGCCCCAAAGCCCACTGAGGGAATCTTGCCCAGGGCAGTGCATCTCACCAACTGCCTCTGCCTGTGTGGCATTTGGGTAGGCCATCCTGACACGCAGAAAGTACACATGGGTCTGCAGGTTTCCTCTGGGCAAGCGGACCTGCTTGTAGCCGACTCTCATCTTCAGAAGCGGGAGATCTGTGTGATCGCAGAATTCTGCCCTGTACTTGGCTTTGCAGCTTTCCAAACAGGAAGCCATGTTCCTGGGGAAGAAGAGCGGGCAGCAGAGTCAGCCTTGACCTTTCCCTGCTTGCTGCCCTTCCAGGACTCCCTGTGTGGGGTGGGGCACGGAGCCTGCCTGTGAACTCTAGCTTCTTAAAGACAATGCCATGCTTTGCTGTTTCCCAAAGCGATTTCTTTCCTGTGAATCCCAAGAGTTACAGAGAGGGAGGGAGAGACACACACCGGGGCAGAGATCTTGCATCCACTGCTTGACTCCCCAGATGGGCACAGTGGACAGCACTGGGCCAGGCTCACGCGGGGAGTGTGGAGCTCCATCCAGGTCTCCCACATGGGTGGCAGGGGTCCAAATGCCTGGACCATGTTCCCCTGGTTTTCCCAGACCGCGAGCAGGGTGCTGGATCTGGACTGCAACAACAGGGACACCAACCAGCACCCATGTGGGATTCTGGCATTGCCGGCAGTAGCTTTCCTTTCGATGGCTTCTCCTTTTCCTTTCAGTGCCTTCCCATTCATTCCCATGGTGTTGTAAGGTGGAGGCCCCTAGGCTCTGGCTCTGGGCAGACTTGGGAGTAGGTTGCTCCTGGGATGGTGGGTTGGGTCGGGTGGTCAGGGAGGGTAGGCACAGCTGGAAGCAACTGCCCTGGGCATGGCTATCTGGGTGTTGTCTGTGAGCCCCAGCGTGCCCGCTCCTCGACACAACGTGTCCGCTCGTGTCCCTAGCACTGCTCTTCAGCACTTCCTTTGCATGTGGTGGGGCCAGAAGTTGGAGTTGCACCTGCTGTCTTGCCTCTGCCTTGCCTCAGCCCTCATTTTCCTGCCACTCTCTAGAGTGACAGAAGGCCGCATCTGCACCCCAATCTACCCGCATCATCTTAGTGGGACGTGGGGTTCTCCTTCTGATCAGAGTAGGGGACATTGCAGCTACTCCCAGAGGAGGCTGGCAAGCCTAAGCTCTGCTGCTGTAGGACAGGTCTTGTATAGGATCTCGGCTGTGAGGGTCTGATTCCCCACAAATGCGAGGCCCTTGAATGCTTTGCTCACTGGATTTGTAGCAAGTGTCTGGAAAACTGCGCAAAGTGAGGGCTCAACATATATGTGTAGAGTGAATGATTCCTTGCAGACCTGCCAGGTCGATGAGGGGTCTGGGCAACTGCTACAACCCTGAGGGCACCTGTTCTGTGCATATATCAAGGACAGGAGCAGCTGGAACAAGCAGGAAACATGGCTGGTACCAAGGTATAGCAGCTTCCAATCCCCCTGCCCACATGTGATGCTGGCAAGCCATATCAGGGTTGGCCAGTTCAAGTCTTGGCTGTTGTCCTTGGTATCCAGCTCCCTGCTAATGAGCCCGGGGAAGCGCCGCATGATGGCCTAAGTAGTTGGACCCCTGGGACTCCTGAGAGGGGGCCCAGATATAGCTTCCGGCTCCTCGGTCTGGCTTGCCAGAGCCCTGCCTGTTGCAGCCATTTGGGGAGTGACCCAGCACATAGACGAACTCATTCTCTCTTTCTCTCAGTCGAACTCTGCCTATTAAAGAAAACATTTCCAGTTCTTTCAAAAGGGGAAAGCAGGATCGCCATCTGGGAGGTTTCCAAACATAGGGTCCCATGGCCGGTTCCCACCTGAGTAGAGAAGTTGGTTCGTGAGGGTGCAGAGAAAGAAAATCAGGAGGTGTGACGCAGTGTGCCAGCAGCCCTGTCCACAGAGAAAGGCACCCGTTCCATGCCCGCCATGTCTTAAGTCACTTAGTCATCTACAAGAGGTCAGATTCATCTCTGCATCACCGCAGTGCTGAAAGGCAGGTACCCACCTGTCAAATATCTGGTCTAAGTAATAGGGACTGGTGGAGAAGTCGCTGTATGCACACAGGAAGGTGTTGAAGTAGCAGATCCTTTCTCCCGGGGGGCCCGGGACCAGGGCATCCACCAGCATCTCTTTAGTCTCTGGCTGTAGGGTCCGCATGGCACAGAGCTCTGCCAAGTACAGCATGGACCCATTTCCATACTAGGGAGGACCAGAAAGGACGTGAGTCATTGGCAGTTCCAGGGAGCACAGGCAAGCAGACCCCCGGGTTGGGAGAAAACCCCAGTTGGGGCCAAGAGCCTGAACAGGGACTGAGGGATGAGAAAGTCCTCCCAGGGGGCCAGCAGTGAAAGATGATTCCGTGCCCCCGGGGGAGCTAGAAATGAGGGCCACCGTGTGATTTGCTTTGCCACCAGACTGCAGGATGGAAACAAGTGGCAGAGTAGGATAGGAAGCCCCAGGGGAGGCTAGATCCTGAAAGGAATCCATATTCAGAGGTGTCTGCCTGTGGCATAATGGCCACAGGTGTTCTGCAAAGTGCTGTGACTTCAGCCGTTACCACGAAACACGTGCAGACCCTGTCCCCAGCCAGCCTGGTCCTTGGAGTTTGTACTCAGAAGGGTATCACTGCCTGTTAAGAGTCGAAGTGTGGTCCTCATCCCTAACACACACGTGGGGTTGTTCTGACCCCCGAGCACTTGAGTGTGACTGCTGCAGTTGGGCCAATAGTCCGCAAGGAGGTGATTGAGCTGACCCCAAGAAATGGGGTGGGCCCCATCCCATTACCTTGCTGTGCTCATTTGCAGAGGCGACAGGGGCACAGAGAAACCCAGGGGAGCATATGAAGCTGGGGATGGAGATGGCAATGAGCCCTCCTGAGAAATCATCTCGGCCATACCCTGACATGCAGCCGCCAGAAATGGGAACAAGCGACTCCTGTTGGGAGAGCTGCCCAAGCTGGGCTCCTGTGCTTTGAGCAGCCTAGCAGACTGCGCTCCGTGAGCAGACACTGAGGCTGTGTCCTACAGCACCGTTGCCGTGGCAATGCAGCTGAATCCCAACGCTTCCCAGCAGCCATGCAAGTGTGGCCACAGGGGCAATGTCATCACATGGAATAGAACAGGCGGGACCCAGGCTTCAGTCCTGTGTGATATCTTCACCCTTTTGGGTGAACCCTCTGCCCTTTTTTGTGGGAAAACCTTCCTGGTAGGATCATTGAGTCCTAAACCTTGGAGAAGACCTGGAAGGCAGTGGAACTGACTAAGGACTGCACAGGATTCTTGGACTAGGTGGGAAAACATTCAGCACCATGGCCACACACGATGCTTGTGTGAACAGGGTGTTTCCCAACACCCAGTTGCCAAGGGGAGGGGACTTATTGGAGAGTGGGATTGGGGTCAGTGACTGAGTGGGAGATGGCGAGGCCAACAGCCAGGGGCATTCCCCCCTTCAGGATGTGGTTCTTAGCACACCATGGTCATCTTGTGCCCCAACCCATGGGTACTCCTGGGCCCCTCGCTCACTCCGCACCAGCATTAGCCAAGTTGTTGGCCTGACTCACGTGTCCATCGACGATGCCGATGGCTTCCTCCTATGTTCTGTGTGTGGACTCCAGTGTGGAGCTCTGCAAAGAGAGTGTGTGGCAGCCCGGACCGAAGGCATCAGGGTTGTGCTTGACTGTCCCCACAGAGAATAATTCCCCCCATGAGGCATTCTCTTACCCAGGTCAGGAAAGTAGGGGCATCTGTACCCACCTCCAGCCAGAGAGGAATCCAGAAGACAAGAGGTGGTCCCCCAACACCCACTTGGCCCAATCAGCTGTCCACAAAAGAGGGTATGAACATGGAAGACACAGTAGGCTCCTACACGTGAATCATGTTGCTGGGCAGCAAGAGCCCCTCTTCTTCTGCCACCATCATGGTGAAGGGAGGGGCAAAGAAGGCCCAGATAGGGTCACAGATGACCCTCTGCCGGGACAGGATGAAGAAGCTAAGTGACTCCATTTTAAAACAATTAAAGAAGCAGCCTCTGTTTCCCATAGCAGACCCGAGACCTTGTAAAAGCAGGCATTCAGGCATTCCAGAGGTATCAAAGCTTACCAGGAACAGCTAGCTCAGTAGACCAAGGACAGCACAGTAGAGATTGCTGAACAAAGTAACTCCCTGTACCCAAAGCTTCTGTGCTGTGAGCCCCCGCTGACACTCCCTGTACCCAGAGCTTCCATGCTGTATGTAACTCTTTTTTCCTGCTGATGTAGCCCTTTTTCTCCTTTAAAAACTCTCCCAATCAAAGACCGGGGCCTCACTCCTTCCTCTGCGGTGCCAGTTGGTTGCATGTGGTCCCTGTCGCGGCTTATACTCTCGAATAAACCTTGCTTTTGCAGTTCGGTGTGATTGACTCTCTGGGGGTCTCTGCGGTAATCTAACAATCTGGGCACAACATATTTTTTGGTGCCCAACATATTTGGGGGCTCGTCTGGGTTTGTGATCCCCAAAAAGGCCCCCCAGAGACCTGGACCCCGAAGGTTTGCTGCAGTGACTGGGTGAGTTCTTTAGTCTATTTGTTCGTAGTTTAACTGTGTCTAAATCTGCATCTGTAGCATGGGCCGTTGCATCTGCTTTCTGAATCTGTGCAGGGTCACTGCCTGAGAGGAGACGCTCGCAGGGCATACCCCGGAGCAAATGGGAGATGTCCCAATTCCTTGTGTGGGACCTGGGAAGGGCCTATCTGTATCTGGGGACCTGGAAAGGTCCAATCTTTATCTAGGGACCTGGGAAAGTCCAATCTGTATCTGGGGATGAAGAGAAGAGGGACTGCTGCAGAGTTCTCATCCCATCTGTAAGGTCTTTGGTCTCCTTTAGACTCCAGGAGGTTCGCCCTTGGAGCAGTGGAGACCTTCTGTAATATGATCATCTGAATCTGTCTGCAGAAATTCTGTATGGGCCCTGTATTTGTTCGTCTTTTTGTTAAGTGGTGTTTGTGTTTTCTGTTGACAACTGACTTAACTGGACTGAACATGGGGGCGACTCCATCCTCTCCACTGAATCTAACTCTTGCACAGGAAAAAAAATGTAAAAAATGTGACTCATAATAATGTAGGTTAAGGGCTGGGTTGGTCAGGCTGGGGTGTGAAGCAGGGCTGGGCACGGGCTGTGGCTGCATGAGGCACTGCCCCCCTGCCAGGGGGGCACTTGGGGAGCCAACGGCAGCTGCAACTCTGGACAGGAGCTGGGCTCTTCCCATGTATCACCCCAGCTGTGATGGGAGTTGCGGCCACCTTCAGGGAGCCTGGCAGGCACTGCATGCGTGCATGTACGTGGCGCTCCCGTGGTCATGGCACGAGGAGGAGACCCCTCTCCTTTTCCCCTGGCGCCACGGTGCCGTGTGGGCACGTGGCCCCTTTCCCCACCCGCTGCCCGGCCCGCCCCTGGGGCCTTGGTTCTGCACAGTGGCTCCCCTTGGCTGGCACCTAGCAGCCAACTTAGAACTGGTGAGGAACCAGGGGAATCCAACTACTTAATTAAAACAAAGCATCGTGAAGGTCTACAGCAGGTGTTGATGTGATGTGATTTCTGCCCAGTGCTCTAAATGTCAAAGTAAAGAAATTCAATAAAGTGTGGAAAAGCCAGCGGGAACCCTGGGGGGGGGGGGGTTGGCGGCAGCATCCCTGAGCTCTTGCCGGCCCTTAAAAATCTGGGGAAGAGGGTGTAAATCTCGTGCTGGACCATACCCGTATCTGCAACAGGTCTCCAAGGTGAACAGCCTCTGGCATGTTAAAACAATGTAAATGTTAAAAAGAACAATTACAGTTGGGTTAATTTCTGTAAAGGAGAGACTCCATGTCTATTGCCGGGCTCTGTTGGCGGGTCTCAAAGCAGCAGCACTGCACGCAAGATTGGCGCAAAATTCAAATTTGGCCTTGGAGACTGGTGTGGACTGGGTAACTCTCCTCCCCCTTGCCTTATCTCAGAATTTGAACTTTATCTTAGAACCAGGTCTGGTCCAAAGTGTACTCTCCCTATCTTATCAGTGAAACAAATCGGGTATCCCACCCTTCTGATGGCTCTTCTGTTTTATCTCATGCAAGCCAGAAAATATTGCATTATAACTTGCTGAACTTATCTTGCAATTTGTTTTAACAAATTTCTGGGTGGTCAGTACTCAATAAAACAGTAATAGGTAATTAAAACTTGTTTTAGATAAATACAATTTTAATTTTAATTAAATTCAGATACAGATATATTATATCAGCATCTTAAGTCATTTAGGTGTAACTGCTAATTTAAATTGGGTAAAGACAAATGAGATAAATATGTCTAAATGTAAACTTTGGTACTTTCAACACCTTATGTTCTATTAAAAAAAACTACTTGAATTTGCTAACATGTTTTCATAGATTGTCCATATAAAAAATAGTTCAGGGGGCAGAGCCAAGATGGCGATAATGAGGGCACATACCAATAGTCTGGGAAAAGATAGTTTAATAAAAGTGGAGTTACTGTAGCCTCAGGAAAAGACTCAAGAAAAAAACTGCAGAGGAAATGCTTACAGATCAGGTGGATGTGACACAGAGGACCTATGGGGAGCCCACCACATGGAAGCCCAGCCGCGGGAGCCGAGCCACAGAATCTTGCCAGCACTCGAGGGGAGGTAAGACAAAAACCTCAGAAACCTGAGACATTGGCAGGGAAAGGCAGAACCAGGCCTGAGGCCCCACTGGGGAAAGTTCACCAGGCTGACTGGAGGAGAGAAAAAAAAAAAACGAATAAATAAGGGGAACCGACACGGACACTAGCCTCTCCACTCACCTTACAAAGTTGAGCAAGACAAAGAGCAGACGCCATTTTACATATGTAAAGCAGCAACCGTGAGTAGCCAAGCAGAAAAACTTGACTCTGGTCAGAAGAAATAACAGGAGGTTAGAATCTAGTGAAAGTAGGTGGAGCTAACGATCTGAGGCTGTGAAAATCCGAGGGGGGGCGAGAGAACTCACCGAGTACACAAACTCTGTAACCTTGGGACTGTGGAGAAATTTGAAAACACATTGAGGGCTGCATAAACTCTTTGTGTGGTCCCAGGAGTAGATCAAACGAATACACACAGAGGCCAGATTTCAGCTACCCTCAATTCCACTCAGCTGTGCCGAATTACTTCCCAACTGAGTAAAAAAAAAAAAAAAGAAAAGAAAAAGAAAAAGAAAAAAGAGAGAGTGAGCAAGGGAGAGAACAATCTGGGTGAGTCACCTTTGGCACACCTTTAAACCTGAAGAATCAAACAGAGCTCTCTGGCCACAACCATCACAGCCTCTAAGGATCCATCAAAGCAGACAGCCCACTTAATCTAGAGGCATAGAATAATGAGAAAAAAAACCCCAGCAAAAAAACCAAAGATTATCTCCAATATGCCAAACAACAAACACAGAAACTGAGGTAACAAGAGCAAGGAAGAAACTATGATGCCCCCAACTGAACGAGACACGAGATAGAGGAAATGCAAGAAGCAGATCTCAAAACATTCATAAGAACATTAAGAAGTTCTCAAAAACAAATTCTTGAACTACAGAAATCCTTAATGGACAAGATAGAAAATCTCTCCTGTGAAAATGAAATATTAAGGAGGAATCCAAATGAAATGAAACAACTAGTAGAACAAGAAACTATGATAGTGATGAGAAATCATAATGAAATGAAGAATTCAATAGATCAAATGACAAACACATTAGAGAGCCTTAAAAACAGAATGAGTGAAGCAGAAGAGAGAATATCGGACTTAGAAGACAGAGAACAGGAAAGGAAACAGTCAAACCAAAGAAAGGAAGAGGAAATCAGAAATCTAAAAAATATTGTTGGGAATCTACAGGATACTATTAAAAACCCAACATTTGGGTTCTAGGAGTTCCTGAAGGCATGGAGAGGGAGAAAGGATTAGAAGGCTTTTTAGTGAGATACTAGCAGAAAATTTCCCAGGTTTGGAGGACAGAGACATCCTAGCACAGGAAGCTCATAGAACCCCTAATAAACATGACCAAAAGAGAGTCTCACCACGACACGTCGTAATCAAACTCACCACAGTGAAACATAAAGAAAAGATTCTAAAATGTGCAAGAGAGAGACGCCAGATTACTCTCAGAGGATCTCCAATTAGACTCACAGCAGACTTCTCATCAGAAACCCAACAAGCTAGGAGGGAATGGCGAGATATAGCCCAGGTACTAAGAGAGAAAAACTGCCGGCCCAGAATATTATATCCTGCAAAGCTCTCATTTGTGAATGCAGGTGAAATAAAGACCTTTCACAGCAAACATAAATTGAAAGAATTTGTCGCCACTCGTCCAGCCCTGCAAAAGATGCTTAAAGATGTGTTACACACAGAAACACAGAAACATGGTCACCAATATGAAAGAAGGTAAAGGAAGGAAACCTCACAGCAAAAGATCACAGGAGTCTCAAACCATATATTAGAAAATATCTTTGGCAAATGACAGGGCAAAGGTACTCCTTCTCAATAGTCACATTGAATGTTAATGGCCTGAACTGCCCAGTTAAAAGACACAGATTGGCTGATTGGGTTAAGGAACAAAACCCATCCTTTTGCTGCTTACAAGAAACTCATCTTTCCAACAGTGATCCATACAGGCTGAAAGTGAAAGGCTGGAAAAATATATGCCATGCCAACAGAAATGAAAAAAGAGTGGGCGTAGCCATCTTAATATCGGACAACATAAACTTTACCACAAAAACTATTAAGAGAGACAAAGAGGGGCACTATATAATGATTAAGGGATCCATTCAACAGGAAGATATAACGATTATCAATGTATATGCACCTAATTACAGGGCACCAGTTTATTTAAAAGACTTGTTAAGGGACTTAAAGGGAGACTTAGACACCAATACAATACTACTGGGGGACTTCAATACTCCACTCTCAGAGATAGACAGATCAACAGGACAGAAAATCAACAAGGAGACAGTAGATTTCAACGACACTATAGCCCAAATGGACCTAACAGATATCTACAGAACTTTTCATCCTACACAGAAAGCATTTACATTCTCAGCAGTACATGGAACCTTCTCTAGGATTGACCACATACTAGGCCATAAAGCAAGTCTCAGCAAATTCAAAAGAATTAGAATCATACCATGCAGCTTCTCAGACCACAAATGAATGAAGTTGGAAATTAGCAACTCGGGAATCCCTAGAGCATGTGCAAACACATGGAGATTGAACAACACGATCCTGAATGAACAATGGGTCATAGAAGAAATTAAAAGAGAAATCAAAAATTTTCTGGAAGTAAATGAGGATAACAGCACAACATACCAAAACCTCTGGGATACAACAAAAGCAGTGTTAAGAGGAAAGTTTATATCAATAGGTGCCTACATCAAGAAATTGGAAAGGCACCAAATAGATGAGCTTTCAACTCATCTCAAGGATCTAGAAAATCTGCAGCAAACCAAACCCAAACCCAGTAGGAGAAGAGAAATAATTAAAATCAGAGAAGAAATCAACAGGATTGAATCCAAAAAAACATTACAAAAAATCAGCCAAACGAGGAGCTGGTTTTTTGAAAAAATAAACAAAATTGACACCCCATTGGCCCAACTAACTAAAAAAAGAAAAGTCCCAAATCAATAGGATCAGAGATGAAAAAGGAAACATAACAACAGACACCACTGAAATAAAAAGAATCATCAGAAATTACTACAAGGACTTGTATGCCAGCAAACAGGGAAATCTATCAGAAATGGACATATTCCTGGACACATACAACCTTCCTAAAGTGAGTCAGGAAGATGTAGGAAACCCAAACGGACCCATAACTGACACAGAAATTGAAACAGTAATAAAGGCCCTCCCAACAAAGAAAAGCCCAGGACCAGATGGATTCACCACTGAATTCTACCAGACATTTAAAGAAGAAATAACTCCAATTCTTCTCAAACTATTCAGAACAATCAAAAAAGATGGAATTGTCCCAAATTCTTTCTATGAAGCCAGCATCACCTTAATTCCTAAGCCAGAAAGAGATGCAACATTGAAAGAGAATTACAGACCAATATCCCTGATGAACATATATGCAAAAATCCTCAATAAAATTCTGGCCAACAGAATGCAACAACACATCAGAAAGATCATCCACCCAGACCAAGTGGGATTCATCCCTGGTATGCAGGGATGGTTCAACATTCGCAAAACAATCAACGTGATACACCACATTAACTGACTGCAGAAGAAAAACCATATGATTCTCTCAATAGACGCAGAGAAAGCATTTGATAAAATACAACACCCTTTCATGATGAAAACTCTAAGCAAACTGGGTATGAAAGGAACATTCCTCAAAACAATCAAAGCAATATATGAAAAACCCACAGCCAACATCCTATTGAATGGGGAAAAGTTGGAAGCATTTACGCTGAGATCTGGTACGAGACAGGGATGCCCACTCTCACCACTGCTATTCAATATAGTTCTGAAAGTTTTAGGCAGAGCTATTAGGCAAGAAAAAGCAATTAAAGGGATACAAATTGGGAAGGAAGAACTCAAACTACCCTCTTTGCAGATGATATGATTCTGTATTTAGGGATCCAAAGAACTCTACTAAGAGACTACTGGAACTCATCGAAGAGTTTGGCAAAGTAGCAGGATATATCAATGCACAAAAATCAACAGCCTTTGTATACACAGGCAATGCCACGGCTGAGGAAGAACTTCTAAGATCAATCCCAGTCACAATAGCTACAAAAACAATCAAATACCTTGGAATAAACTTAACCAAGGACATTAATAATCTCTACGATGAAAATTACAAAACATTAAAGAAAGAAATAGAAGAGGATACCAAAAAATGGAGAAATCTTCCACGCTCATGGATTGGAAGAATCAATATCATCAAAATGTCTATTCTCCCAAAAGCAATTTATACATTCAATGCAATACCAATCAAGATACCGAAAAAATTCTTCTCAGATCTGGAAAAAATGATGCTGAAATTCATATGAATACATAGGAGACCTCGAATAGCCAAAGCAATCTTGTACAACAAAAACAAAGCCGGAGGCATCACAATACCAGATTTCAGGACATACTACAGGGCTGTTGTTATCAAAACAGCATGGTACTGGTACAGAAGCAGATGGATAGACCAATGGAACAGAATAGAAACACCAGTAATGAATCCAAACATCTACAGCCAACTTATATTTGATCAAAGATCCAAAACCAATCCCTGGAATAAGGATAGTCTATTCAATAAATGGTGCTGGGAAAACTGGATTTCCATGTGCAGAAGCATGAAGCAAGACCCATACCTATCACCTTACACAAAAATTCACTCAACATGGGTTAAAGACTTAAATCTATGACTTGAAACCATCAAATTATTAGAGAGCATTGGAGAAACACCGCAAGATATAGGTACAGGCAAAGACTTCTTGGAAAAGACCCTAGAAACACAGACAGTCAAAACCAAAATTAGCATTTGGGATTGCATCAGATTGAAAACTTTCTGTACTTCAAAAGAAACAGTCAGAAAAGTGAAGAGGCAACCGACAGAATGGGAAAAAACGTTTGCAAACTATGCAACAGATAAAGGGTTGATAACCAGAATCTACAAAGAAATCAAGAAAATCCACAACAACAAAACAAACAACCCACTTAAGAGATGGGCCAAGGACCTCAATAGACATTTTTCGAAAGAGGAAATCCAAATGGCCAACAGACACATGAAAAAATGTTCAAGATCACTAGCAATCGGAGAAATGCAAATCAAAACCACAATGAGGTTCCATCTCACCCCAGTGAGAATGGCTCACATTCAGAAATCTACCAACAGCAGATGCTGGAGAGGATGTGGGGGGAAGGGGACACTAACCCACTGTTGGTGGGAATGTAAACTGGTTAAGCCACTATGGAAGTCAGTCTGGAGATTCCTCAGAAACCTGAATATAACCCTATCATACAACCCAGCCATCCCATTCCTTGGAATTTACCCAAAGGAAATTAATTTGGCAAATAAAAAGCCATGTGCACATTAATGTTTATTGCAGCTCAATTCACAATAGCTAAGACCTGGAACTAACCCAAATGCCCATCAACAATAGACTGGATAAAGAAATTATGAGACATGTACTCTATAGTATACTATACAGCAGTAAAAAAAACAATGAAACCCGGTGATTTACAACTAGATGGAGGAATCTGGAACACATCATGCTGAGTGAATTAAGCCAGTCCCAAAGAGAAAAATATCATTTGTTTTCCCTGATCGGCGACAACTAACTGAGCACCAAAGGGGAAACCTGTTAAGTGAAATGGACAATATAAGAAACAATGACCTGATAAGCTCTTGTCCTGACTCTAGATGTACAATGTAATACTTTATCAGTTTTAGTATTTTTTGTTGCTGTTGTTCTAGTACTAGTGGTTGAACTCTGTAATTAACACACAATTATTCTTAGGTGTTTAAATTTTAGCTGAAAAGTGATCCCTGTTAAATATGAGAGTGGGAAAAAGAGAGGGAGGAGATGTACAATTTGGGACATGCTCAATTGGACTTGCCGCAAATGGTGGAGTTAGAAATGTGCCAGCGGATTCCAACACAATCCCACCAAGGTGGCATGTACCAATGTCATCTCACTAGTCCAAGTGATCAATTTCAGCTCACAATTGATGGCTCTGATAGGTCTAAGAGTGAAAGTAATCACACAAACAAGTGTCTGCTAATACTAACTGCTAGAATCAAAAAGGGAAAAAATGACCCAACATGGGAAGCGGGATACACAGCAGACTCATAGAATGGCAAATGTCCTAAATAGCCCTCTGGCCTCAGAATCAGCCCATAAGGCATTCGGATCTGGCTGAAGAGCCCATGAGAGTATTGTAGGCATGGAAAGCCAAGACACTCTGGCAAAAAAAAAAAGAAAAAAGAAAGAAAAGAAGACCTAAATGAAAGATCTCTGTGAGTGAGATCCCAGTGGAAAGAACGGGGCCATCATAGAAGGATGTACCTTTCTCTGAAGGGAGGAGAGAATTTCCACTTTGACTATGACCCTGTCAGAATAAGATCAAAGTTGGGAACCCTAAAGGCTTCCATAGCCTTGGCAACTCATGACTAGAGCCTAGGGAGATTACTGATGCCATAAGTAGAGTGTCAAATTGTTAAGTCAACAACAGGAGTCACTGTGTACGTATGTCTCATGTGGGATCTGTCCTTAATGTTTCGTCCAATGTGAAGTGATGCTATAACTAGCACTAAAACAGTACTTTTACATTTTGTGTTTCTGTGTGGGTGCAAACTGATGAAATCTTTACTTAGTATATACTGAATTGATCTTCTGTATATAAAGATAATTGAAAATGGAAAAAAAAAACAACCTGGTGTTAAATTGGAAATTGCATAGAAAATATATCAATTTTTAAAAAAATATCATGTAGGATCTCTGTCTTTAATGTGCTGTACACTGTTATTTAATGCTATAACTAGTACTCCAACAGTATTTTTTCACTTTGTGTTGATATGTGGGGGAAAACTGTTGAAATCTTTACTTAATATATACTAAACTGATCTTCTGTATATAAAGAGAATTGAAAATGAATCTTGATGTGAATGGAAGGGGAGAGGGAGTGGGAAAGGGGAGGGTTGCAGGTGGGAGGGAAGTTATGGGGAGGGGGAAGCCATTGTGATCCATAAGCTGACTTTGGAAATTTATATTCATTAAGTAAATGTTAAAAAAGATAGTTCAACATCACTTAAAAGTAATTAATGCTGAAATTTAATGTGTTACTTTGTTTAAAAATGTTGTCTTGACAGATAAAAACACCACAAATATAAAAATATTTCAATTAAGTTAAAGAGGGTGTGTAAAAGTCACAAAAAGTTATAAAAACTTTTTAAACACAAAAGCTATTACTGACACTCTGTTAAAGCAATAAGTTAAAGTAATCTATTACATTCTCTGATGTGTCTGTTAAATTCTAATTGTTTTAAAACAACTGAGTTTTTATTAAGAGCTATGGGTTATTTAAATATGTGCTTGTTTTCAAACCTTTAAATAATCACCCTATAACAATGATCAAATTTGGCCTGTATTATGTTATAATATAAAATGGTATTAATACAAATGTGTGAAAATTATAAAGTCTGGTAATCTAGTGTTACTAAACATAATGGTTATCTTGGTAAAGGGGCCCAAGAGGCCTAAAAAAGTTAAGTGTGCCTTGTAAAATCCTACAGGTGCTTTCAAAGATGCTATGTAAAGTAAACAAGTGTCTCTTCTTGGTTAACAAGTTTGTAATTTTAAATATGATAACTTAAGGTCTTTTGTCATCCACAGTTTTGTATATCAGATTTACTGCTTATAAAACTAAAGCGTTGTTGGTTCTGTGTTTAACTGTCCTCCTATAGGTTGCAATGGACTTTTTCCAGCTACATCTATTGTATTCAGTACTTTGGGATGACTGTGTAAACTGATAAAGCCAATAATGTATTACAGGTACCAACTGAAAAAAAAAAAGTATAGATAATTGAGGTTACTAAGATCAGAAAGTAATTCAAATCAATTGGTAATTTATAAAAAAGGTTAAAAATTTTAACAGCTATTACTGAAACTGCTTTATTGTTCTGATGTATATGAAACTAAATGCTGTGAAACTAAATGCATCTATCTAAATGTAGTTAGCCTTTAAATCAACTCCTCTGTATCATTTATGTATGTTTTTCTAATGTCTCTGCTGGACTAAATGTTATCTATACAAGAAAGTTATCTCAAGTGTTGATATTGCTGTAGAGCTTGATTATATTGTAATCTGTAACAAAATGTTTCCCGTAAGTTTAAACAGCTAAAGTTAATCAAAAATTCGTGTAACCTAAATCTCTGTAAACTTGTTAGAAGAAAAAAAAACTGAAAACATTTTATATACTTGTGCTTAAATTTGCTGGTTAAACAAGCCACACCATGTTGGGTATTTAAGAGATGTTTCTGAGTACATGTATTAAAATTTGTGAAGGACATTGGACCTTCTGGTAAGTGTTTTCTTAAGTTGTTGTCTAATAATTAAATCTACTTGCTAAGTTTTCATTTGATATTACTCTTAAAATGTTTGTGCATGGAAGAGCTGCTCTACCTTTTTAACCCTATTGTCATATATGATTATTCTTGTGAGATTACTTAATTACTTAAAGAATAGTGTAAAAAAATTAAAGCTGATGCCAGGCAACACCACACAGAGTAATGTATTTGTTTTGCCTCTGGCGGTGCAAGGTTTTTTAAGCATAGCTGGTGACTGGTAAAATTTTGTAGTGACAATCTGGCAGTATCCTTGCATAGCTATTTGGGTAAGGACATAAGTCAGTTGTGTTAAAGGTCAACCATGTTCAGGAATCAGAGTAACTCAGCCCAGCTAAATATTCATCAGTAACATGCCTATGACTATAAACTTCTAGTCTAGGCAACGAAAATTAGAGGTGGGACTGAGCACTCCCTTGACTTGCATTCTCTGGTCTGATTTAACAAAAACCAGAAGTAAAAGAGAGCTGGGCATCAGAAGCAATGTAAAGATGGGTGGCAGGCCTATTATAGGCAGCTCTGTACAGTGGTCTGCCCTCAGGGAGACCCAGCAGGGCAGTCCACTGCAGTGGCTTTTGATGTGGTAAGCCTGGGCTTCAGCAGAAGTCAGCTTATGAAGAGACCTGGGAGCTCTGCCAGCCAAGAGTTGGATCACTGGAAATGGACCTGCCCTGGAGTTGAAGGACTTCAGGTCAGAGCCACAGATCTTATTGGCTCTAAGCTGAAAAGCCCTTCACTTAGCTCAGCCTCCAAAGTGACCGCCACTGTTGAAAGAATGGCCAAGTAGGGTCAGTAACATTGCAGACAGAGCTGTAAATTTCCTGTTGGAGATGCCACCTGCCTTTACCTGGCCAGCTGTCCTCCCAAGCCAGGTAAGTAATAAAAGTCAACAGAGTGCCTTCCCCAAGGAGGTTCACACCTCCCTTAAAATGTACCCTATATAAAAAGATAAATAGGTCTAGGTCCCTTAACTTACAAGGCCTAAAGCCTACCAGGTTGTTATCAAGCCCCTTTTATCAGGATCTCTTTGCCTCTCAGTCGGAAAACTTATTTGTAACTTGGCAACACCTTTCTTGACTCCTCTAATTGCAACTCTGTCTATTGTTCTGGACCCTGTCTGACCCACTCCTGGGCCTCACTCCTTTGTAATTTTGTTGCTTATTAAAGTCAGTGGTATACAGACATTCTGTACATATCCTGTGGGGGCAGCAGTAGTATCTTTTAAACAGTATTACTATAAATAGTGTACATCAAAATGTAAATTACCTTATTTAAAACTGTGATTTTAACATCTGTATAATTAGTGCATAGGGTATCTACTCTCCAT
The DNA here is from genome assembly GCF_033115175.1 of Lepus europaeus. Lineage (NCBI taxonomy): Eukaryota > Metazoa > Chordata > Mammalia > Lagomorpha > Leporidae > Lepus > Lepus europaeus. Next base: position 97,858,313 of record NC_084830.1, read on the forward strand.
TATCAGGATAATTCATTATTAGCTAAATTTGACTAGTAGGAAATACAGTTCTGTGAAGAATGTTTCCTATTAAATATCAACTACTGTCTCAGTTACACATAGCAGTAGCAGCTCCGCCTTGTTCAGGAAAAGTAAATACACAAGGTTAAAAAGTTAAAAGACATGCTTCAAATAACTAGTCATTATTCTGTGTATAAAAGTAGAGCAGAAATTAAATGCTGAGGATTTCTGTAAATTCTTTGTTCTCTGTAGCAGATTGCTATTTATACTCCCAACATGTGTGTACTGGTAATCCTCTCCCACACTAATGAGTGACTTTTCTCCCAGTTTTGGCTGGAATCTGCTTTATTCTCACCCTGTCTCTATACTACAGTGTCTGTTTAAGTGTTTACAGCAACCAGGCAGTCAACCAAATGCTACTACAGAAATGTGCTCGGCTCCCCACCCAGGAGACAGTGGCTTAAGACATCGCCCCATGGCAGCGAAGAGTGCAAATTGCTCCACATCAGCAGGGGTGGCTCTGAAGATGGACCATCATCCCTCTGTACCTCTTGGACTTCTGGGACTGATGTGGTGGGCAATGCAACACTCTGGAAAAGAATGCTGCTTTTATGCCCATCACTAGGGCCTAATAAAAAATAACATGGCTGGCTAAAGTCAGGGAGGAGCTGACAAAATGAAAAAGAGAATGGGAGGCCTCTCAGGGGTGGTTTGAGTCTTGGTTCAATTCTTCTCTGTGGCAAGCCACCCTACTATCAGTACTCATAGGGTCCCTTGTTCTCCTGATTTTAATTTTAACGTTTGGCCCTTCCATTGTTAACAAACTTGTACAGTTTATGAAATAGAAACTGGCACTGTTCAATTAATGGTCCAATGGTCCCAATATAAACCCTTAAATGTTTGTAAAACCTATGTCAGTCCAAAACCCATGATTGGGGTTTTCAAACATGTACAAAAACAAGGGGGGAATAAAGAACCAAAGTGACTCCATTTTAAAACAATAAAAAAAGCAGCCTCTGTTTCCCATAGCAGACCCGAGACCTTGTAAAAGCAGGCATTCAGGCATTCCAGAGGTATCAAAGCTTGCCAGGAACAGCTAGCTCAGTAGACCAAGGACAGCACAGTAGAGATTGCTAAACAAAGTAACTCCCTGTACCCAAAGCTTCTGTGCTGTGAGCCCCCGCTGACACTCCCTGTACCCAGAGCTTCCATGCTGTATGTAACTCTTTTTTCCTGCTGATGTAGCCCTTTTTCTCCTTTAAAAACTCTCCCAAACAAAGACCGGGGCCTCACTCCTTCCTCTGCGGTGCTGGTTAGTTGGATGTGGTCCCTGTCGCGGCTTATACTCTCGAATAAACCTTGCTTTTGCAGTTCGGTGTGATTGACTCTCTCTCTCTCTCTCTCTCATGTTCTGTTGATAACTTCTAGGTAAATTCTACTCCTGTCAGAGAAGATGCCCCTAAAGGAGATGGAGGAGGAAGAAAGGTGGGAGGGCTGGTGTGAAGTTAGGTATGGTGGGAGAATCACTATGTTCCTAAAGCCTAAACGGAAATGCATGAAGTTGGTATAGCTTCCATAAAAGGTGTCTGGGAACACATTGAAATAAAACATTCCAGGATTCCATGGTTGGCTGTGCACTGTGTAGAGAAAATCAGTGTCTACAGGGGCTCTTTGCTGCACACCCAGGGCAACGCTCTTTCCGTCTTTTCTCTAGAAGATGCCATTTGGGAAGAAATTATGGACATCTAGTCGTCTATTTTCCTGTCTAGTCTAGCAGTAGAGGGTGCACTGCGCTTCCAACAAATCCAAGACTGATGTGTGCTTTTGTGGAGTGGGAGGCAAGGGTGTGACAGTCAAGGGATACTATTAACAAAAGAAACATGGGTTGAGAAGGAATTTAGCCTAATGGCTTAGATGCTTTGATGCCGAGTTCAGATGCCCAATTCTCACATCAGAGTAGCTGGTTTTGATACTCATCTCTGGAGCCTGACTCCAGTTTCTTATTAAAATACATCTGGGGAGGCAATGGTGACCATGGCTCCCATAACAAGTTCCATGCTAGTCACATAGGCGACCTGGTTGGAACTGCCAGTTCCCAGTTGCAGCCTGGCACATCTCAAGGCACTGTGGCATTGGGAAGTGAATTAGCAGGTGGGAGCTCCTCTCCTCTCTCTCTGTCTCCATTCATTTCTTATGTTAAGATGGGAAGAGTGGCGAAGGCCCTGCCAATTCAGAAACAAAATGCATTAGTTATAAAGGAAAAGTCTGTTATATTCAGCCACACAAAAACCTTAATTCATGCATGGCAAAGCAAGATAAAGGAAAAACAAATACCGACTAGGAAAGTGTAGTTGGTATTCCTATTATATCAAAATAAAAGAAACCTAACGTACACATTGTTCTTGGAAACGAGGGAGAAATGGCCAAAATTCCAACAGCAAGATGGGCAAAGGACAAGGACAGTTTACAGGAAAAGGGACACAAGTGGCTTTTCTTCCAATGGAAAGAATGCCACCTTTCTCCTGTGCAGAGAAATGCAAATAAAAACTGCACATCTCTCATTCGGCTAAAATTCAAGTAGTTGGCAGCACATATTGGAAAAAGAAGACACTCCTTGAGGAGTGGTAATGAACATGCGAACCCATACAACCTCTATCAAAGTGAAGTAGCACCTTGACAGTAGGGACTCCATTTTGGAGACCCTGAGACTCCATTCTGGGAAGGTGTCCCCCCTACACCATGAGACTCTGGTCTGAAACTATGATCTAAAACAGTTAAACAATAGCAGTCCACTACATCACACTTGGCAGAGCATAGAAACCCCCAGTATGACCGCTCAAGCTTGGATGTGAATAGGCTACACCTGGGTTAATGATAAAAATGTAATTTGTCTATGTCCTGCATATGATTAAAACCAATACCTGGATTAATGTCAAGATTATAATTGAAATTGTTAAGATTATAACTGGTATTGTCAAAATTATAATTAATACTAGTTTCGCATAGGTTTTAGGTCAGCTTGACCCCAGTAACCATGTATTCCCCCCAATCCTAGCAACCATGTATTCACCTCTCGATTTTGTGGATTTTGCCTTTATAAACCCTGTTGCTTTGGGCTTCAGGGTCGAGAGTTCTTTAGGGCATGAGCCCACTCTCCACCGCTGGCAATAAAGGACCATCAAATTTTATCAATGTGTGGCGCTCCTTTGTTTGCACTCGCTCAGGTACAACATTTTGGAGGCCCCAGCGAGATATGGAGACCACCTCCCACCTCCGGGAAGATCTCGCTCCAATCCTTCCAGGTTGGTGCTCTGGCCATAGGGGAGGCGCCCCCTGATGATGTTCCAGAGCCCCGTGTCCCGATTCATAGACCTGGGAGGCTCGGCTCGACCTCTTCACCAACCAATTGGCCTTAGGTCCTCTGGTAAGTCGACTCCTGTCTTCTGGTGGTGCCTTCTGTGTACTGGAGGTCTGACAAGACGCCAATACAGTCTCCGTTCTGTTTGAGCGCGATAGCGTTATGATGGGAGACTCTGGTCTGGTTAAAGAAAGGCCTTTCCTGGATGTACTGGTTTCTGCTCCTGTTTCGTGGCCACTTTCTGATGCACCGTCTGCATCCATAATCCTGGGAGGGAAACTCTTCTCCCTGTCCTGCTTCTCTGTCTCCTTTATTCCCTGTCTCTGGAGTCTCTGTTCCTTCCCTGAGCATGAGCTCTGCTCAGTCTAAGGAGACACCTTTTCAGTGGATGTTCAAAATTTTCTTTTTTAAATATAAAAAGATTACTGCCTTAAAAATTGCCTTGTAACTTGCCAATATTTTGTAGCTTGGTTTTTACAGATCTGGATGAAAAATAACAATGGGTGATCAGCCCTGATGTGGATTTTTCAATCTCTGGTTTATGTCATTGATTTCTAGCTGAAGTTTTATAAAAAGAGTAAAATTCCATGTAAATGTAATTTTGACCTTAATTCAAATAAAGGTATAATGCAATATCAACATGTTAAGTCACTGAGGTGTAACTGCTAAATATAAATTAGGTAAAGGTAAATAAAATAAATGTGTCTAACAAAAATGTTTTCATTAGAGCCCATATATCTAAAATTCAGCAGACATTTTTGGTTCACATTACCTAAATAAATCTCTGTCTCAGGTGTTTTAAACTTGATGTTTAAAAAAACCAAAAAATTTTCTAAAGTCATTAACATGTTTATGCTTGGGTTAGCTTGTCAAATAAGTTACACTTGTGTTGAAAAATATTTTCAACTACAGGTACTCTTATAATTTTAAAAAAAAACTTTAAACTTTTTGGTAAATACTTTCATAAGTTGTTATTTAACAATTACAATTACTTACTAATATTAAATTATTAATAGTAAGTAATCTAAAAAGCCTGTATTTTCTTCAAGATAAAAAACTAATTCTATTCTAAATTCTCCATCAGGACATACAGTTTAATCTTCAAAACTTATAAAAGTAATGACTAACATTTTTCTGTCATTGTGCCTGGCCACATATAACAGCTAGATTTATTTTGCCATGGATACAGTAAACAGGCAAAACCCCCCTTTTCAAACCAAACTAATGAAAAAATAGTAATTGGTTAAAAATGGTTTAAATAAAGTGGTCTTTATGTTTGATCTTATACATGCCTGTGACAACATATTTCTAGCCCAGAACACCAAAGATTAGTGATGGGATTTAGCACCCCCTTGGCTAACATCCTAAAGACCTCTGTGGTCTACTTTAACAAGGACAAAAAAAAAAAAAAGAAAAGTGGGTTAAACAACAGGAGTAATGTAAGAATAGGGCAATTAATAACAGCTCTACACAGCGATCTGCCATCAAGGAGAGCCAACAGGCCAGTCCACCCTAAATGGCATTGGTTTTCGATGTGGAAAGCCAGGGCTTCAGACAGACAGAAGTCATGACAAAAGCCAGCCTCTAAAGAGCTCCAGCAGCTCTGCCAGCTAAGAGCTGGGTCACTGAAAATGGAACTGCCCTGGAGTCAAAGGACTCCTAGGTCAGAGCCACAGACCTTGTTGGCTCTAAGCTAAAAAACCCTTCACTCTGCTCAGCTTCCAAAGTAACCACCGCCATTGGGGGACAGCCTAGGGTCAGTAACATTGTAGACAAAGTTATAGATTTACTTTCAGAGATTCTGCCTATTCCTTACTGACCTCCTATTCAGTCCTGCTCTGCTCCCAGGCCAGCTAGGAACTGGGAGTCAACAGGGTGCCTGCCCTAAGGATACTGACACCTCCTTTATGATGTGTCTTCCTGTACCCCATGTAATTAATAATGACCTTGTCCTTTGTCTTAGACCCTGTGTATTTACTCTGCTTGTTAGATCTGTTTTCTCCAGATTTAAAGCAGTACAACCCTAGATGGCCATGCACGTAAAACCTTGGATGGAAGCAGTTTCTGCAAGCTGACACTGCAGCCTCCTCGAGAGACCACCTCCTGTTTGGAACCCTGTTTTGACTACCACTCCCTACTCCCTAAGGGGCCCGCAGCACAATGACCCCCTGTCAGCAGGAAGTAGCCAAGATGATATCAATGCCCTGGGTCCCTACAATAGTAAGGTGTGAATTTAAAGAGGGGAAGGACTGAGGTTGTCTGGTTGGGTTAAGTGCCTGTGGACCTCTCAAGCTTTAACAGAATGTCTTGTACATACAGACTGTAATCTGTGAACAAAAGCTTTACTCTGACCTGATCCCAACTCTTCCACTGTGATATTCTGTACTCAAAACTAGCAATAGGGGGGCTGGGTCCACCAAAGCAAACATCAGCTCTTAGCACCTCCCATTCCAGTTGTCACCAAAAGGCCCCAGGTTAGTTCTGGTCCTAGCTGGGTTCAGTGTGGCAGGCACTGCTGCCCTCAGCACAGCAGCCTTGGTTCTGGGTGAGCTAAGTACTTCCCATATGCCAATATCAGCCAGCGCCAATCTTCTATTAATTTATTACCTATTACTTTACTGTAAATATCCTTCCTGATCCATATGATGTGACTAAATCAAGCATTTGATTAATCTCAAAAAACAAAGGGGGGAATGAAGTAGCACCTTGACAGTAGGGACTCCATTTTGGAGACCCTGAGACTCCATTCTGGGAAGGTGTCCCCCCTACACCATGAGACTCTGGTCTGAAACTATGATCTAAAACAGTTAAACAATAGCAGTCCACTACATCACACTTGGCAGAGCATAGAAACCCCCAGTATGACCGCTCAAGCTTGGAAGTGAATAGGCTACACCTGGGTTAATGATAAAAATGTAATTTGTCTATGTCCTACATATGATTAAAACCAATACCTGGATTAATGTCAAGATTATAATTGAAATTGTTAAGATTATAACTGGTATTGTCAAAATTATAATTAATACTAGTTTCGCATAGGTTTTAGGTCAGCTTGACCCCAGTAACCATGTATTCCCCCCAATCCTAGCAACCATGTATTCACCTCTCGATTTTGTGGATTTTGCCTTTATAAACCCTGTTGCTTTGGGCTTCAGGGTCAAGAATTCTTTAGGGCATGAGCCCACTCTCCACCGCTGGCAATAAAGGACCATCAAATTTTATCAATGTGTGGCGCTCCTTTGTTTGCACTCGCTCAGGTACAAGGATAGGGGCATATGTGGTTTCTGTGTTTGTGTTGCTAACACAATGCCTGAGACTGGATAATCTGGGAAGATCAGAAATTTATAGTTCTCACACCTAGAGCGCCTGGGAAGTCCAAGATCAGGGCATCAGCATTCTTTGTCTGATGAAGGTCTTACTATTGCATTGTCACATGGTGCAAGGCTGAAGGCAGAAGGGCAAGAGAGCAAATTAGCTGAACACCACATGAAGCCTGTTTGACAAGGGCCTCAATCCCTGGTTTCAGTAAGGCCCAGCCCTGACAGTTGTGGGTATCTGGAGAGTGAATTAGTGGATAGTGATTCTTTCACTCTCGCTCTCGCTCTCTCTCTCTTCCTCTCTTTCTCTCTCTCTCTCTCTCTCTCTCTTTGTCACTTTGCTCGTGTGTGTGTGTGTGTGTTTCCACATCTCAAGAAAACTGAAAGAAGAATTCATCAAAGGGCAACCATTGTTCTACAGTGAATACTGTAAAATAGACAAAATTGATGGCCTGCTTAGTTCTGAAGAGGTGGACTAAAGGCTGATACCATTTAAAAATGATGGTCCTCTTTCTAGAACACAGAAGGGAACAAACTCAACCAAAGCCTAAGCAACCTAATTTTATTTTTATTTGTTAATAGTCTTTCCTGATTTACTTTGAAGATTCCTGGGTTCATATTTCATATTTATTGATTCAGTATGGAAAGGTAGAGTGACAGCCAGGGAAAGACAGAGTATTTTCCATTCCCTGGTTCTCTTCCCAAATCCTGCAACAGCCAGGGCTGGACCAAACCAAAGCCAGGAGCCAGCACTTCAATCTTGGGTCTTGGAATTGTGTGGCATTTTGTCATCTGTTGGGGCATAGTCTGTTTGACAGGTGCATCTGCAGGATCTTACAGCAGAAGCACAGAGTAACAAGGACTCCAAAATGGGATATGAGTGCCGCTTGTGGTACTTTAATCACTGGACCAGATGCCCACCACAAGAGTGATGATTTAGTACAGTTGTTGCCTGCTAAGTCCTTTGTATGAGTGAAAATTAGGAAAAGCAAGCGAAAGGAGACAAGTAACATCCCCCAAATTGGCTTAACGCACAGCATCACAACGTTCACCCACAACTTAACTTCAACAATGGCCAAGGGCAAGGGCAGACATTTCTCCAAAGACGAAAAGCACAAGAGCTCTATGAAAGGACACAGTGTTATTTGTCACTGGCCATCACAAATCTAGTCTACAATGAGATAGATACCCCTTCAAAACCACCTAGAGGCTATTCAAATAACCATGAACCTGCAGTTGCATTCTCAACTAGCTATCTAAAAGGACTGGAAATAAGTATGAAAACTATTTCTATAGAAGAGTTCACAGGATTCACACTAGCCAAAACACAACCACAGCTCCAGGGTCCATCAGTAGATGAATGAATAAACACAATATGGTATACTCGTATGATGGAATTCAGCATGAAGTAGAATACGAGTACTGATACGGGCTACCGCATAGGCAAACCTTGAAAACATGGTGCAAGTTGAGGGACTCCAGATACAGCAGAGAATAGTTTATAATGCTAGCTCTATGAAAAATCCAGAGCATACTCAGAGACCGAGAACTAATGGGTGGTTGCAATTGCTGGGGGAGGGGAGACTGGAAACTGGCTACTACTGGGCCTAGAGCTTGCTTTGGAGGTGATGTGATTCACTATTAGATGGTGGCGGAGGTGGTGGGGGGCACTAAAGCTCAGAATAAACTTAAATACAGCCTTTTGGGAAAACTTCTCTGACTGCACCCACCAGTGAACTAGGGCTCCTCTCCTGATCCAGCTCTCTATTGGAGCCAAAGAAAGCAGTGCATGATGGCCCAAATGCTTGGGCTCTGGCACCTGGTTGGGAGACCCAGAGCAGGCTCCTGGCTGCTGGAATTGCATTGACACAGCTCCAATCGTTGCAGCCATCTAAGGGATGAATTAAAGGGATGGAAGAACTCTATCATCTATCTATCTATCTATCTCCCTACCTATCTATCTACCTACCTATCTGTCAATCTCTGTCTTCTTCTGTGTCTCTGTAATACTGACTTGAAATTAAATAAATACATCTTCAAAATGAACCCAAATGACTCCTGGCCTCGGTCATGACTTCCGTAATTCCCCAGCCTTATTGATTGAAGCAGGGAGGACTAGGGCTCTTCCTATTGCTTGGAGGACATGGAAAAGAAAGCAGCTCACCCAAAACTCTAGGGATTACAAACTAAGTCTAATGCCAAGTTCCTCACTTGACTCCCTAGGGAGGAAAATGATTTGGCCCATGTCATCTGAAATTCTTGAATAAAACACCAAGCAAACCAGACATGGAAGGAGTCTGTTTCATCAGGCACTCGTCGTATTGCATTCTTCTAAAGAGGCTGGACAATTTGAATGAGCTCAGACCTGTTTCCAAATGGATGTCATTCTCTGTGGTAACAATGAAGCTTCCTAACCAGTAGTTGATCCCCCAGCCCTAGTGATTTTCTGTGAGGTCTTTTGCTCTGTCGATAAGGTGGCCTGTTTCTGGGGCCCTGCATGCTGAAGATGGGAGATCTGATGCCAGTTTGGGGGAATGGCTTTCAGGTGAGCTCTCTCCCCTGCTTCAGAGTTCTTGGACGTGGCTGATATCATAGCCAGAGACACTGAACCCGCATTCCGGGAAGATGCGCTTTAAGCTGCGACCTCGAAATCTCCTGAAGGGGCAGTATCCATGACTCAAAGATGGAGTTTATAGCCTGTTGTGTCCCTAACCTTGGCTTTTCATGGGTCCCCATACCTGGCTTGTTTCTTAGGGGTTTTCCCGAAGGAACATGCTAGAGTGTTTTGGAAATGATACGAAAAGTAGGTTTGGGACCCAGCTGTATGTCCTCAAGCTTAGGGCCCTGTCTACATTCAAGTCTCTTCAGGGAACCGAGGAGTGGGACTGTGTTTGCATCCTTGTGTACGGTTAAGGGATGATATTGCGGCAGCAGCCTAGAGGGGCCTTGGCATATCTTTGTAAGGGGAAAGTGTCCACATAATGGAACTTTGAAGTTGTGACCTCACTTCCTTGGTGATAGAACTTAAACTCTGATAGCAACCGTCCTTAGCGGCTCACTTGATGGGAGACGTTCAGGAGAAGACAATGTTCTCTTGTTGCTGCCAATCGTTGCCAGGCTCTGGCCCTAGCAAGGCCCAGGGTGAAGGCTTTTTCTGGCGGTTGAGACGTTGGCTCCACTCTCACATTGGGTGTCTGTGGCCTCTTACTGCAAGGCAACCACAGGGAACAGAACAGCCTGGGAGGCAGCCACAGGTAACAGGAACAGTCCCGCCCTGACAGGGGATCCCCTGTGACCCTATCTGGGCCTTTTTTGCCCCTCCCTTCACCATGATGGTGGCAGAAGAAGAGGGGCTCTTGCTGCCCAGCAACATGATTCACATGTAGGAGCCTACTGTGCCTTCCGTGTTCATACCCTCTTTTGTGGACAGCTGGTTGGGCCAAGTGGGTGTTGGGGGACCTCCTCTTGTCTTCTGGAGTCCTCTCTGGCTGGAGGTGGGTACAGATGCCCCTACTTTCCTGACCTGGGTAAGAGAATGCCTCATGGGGGGAATTATTCTCTGTGGGGACAGCCAAGCACGACACTGATGCCTTCAGTCCGGGCTGCCACACACTCTCTTTGCAGAGCTCCACACTGGAGTCCACACACAGAACACAGGAGGAAGCCATCAGCATCGTCGATGGACACGTGAGTCAGGCCAACAACTTGGCTAATGCTGGTGCGGAGTGAGCGAGGGGCCCAGGAGTACCCATGGGTTGGGGCACAAGATGACCATGGTGTGCTAAGAACCACATCCTGAAGGGGGGAATGCCCCTGGCTGTTGGCCTCGCCATCTCCCACTCAGTCACTGACCCCAATCCCACTCTCCAATAAGTCCCCTCCCCTTGGCAACTGGGTGTTGGGAAACACCCTGTTCACACAAGCATTGTGTGTGGCCATGGTGCTGAATGTTTTCCCACCTAGTCCAAGAATCCTGTGCAGTCCTTAGCTCCACTGCCTTCCAGGTCTTCTCCAAGGTTTAGGACTCAATGACCCTACCAGGAAGGTTTTCCCACAAAAAAGGGCAGAGGGTTCACCCAAAAGGGTGAAGATATCACACAGGACTGAAGCCTGGGTCCCGCCTGTTCTATTCCATGTGATGACATTGCCCCTGTGGCCACACTTGCATGGCTGCTGGGAAGCGTTGGGATTCAGCTGCATTGCCACGGCAACGGTGCTGTAGGACACAGCCTCAGTGTCTGCTCACGGAGCGCAGTCTGCTAGGCTGCTCAAAGCACAGGAGCCCAGCTTGGGCAGCTCTCCCAACAGGAGTCGCTTGTTCCCATTTCTGGCGGCTGCCTGTCAGGGTATGGCCGAGGTGATTTCTCAGGAGGGCTCATTGCCATCTCCATCCCCAGCTTCATATGCTCCCCTGGGTTTCTCTGTGCCCCTGTCGCCTCTGCAAATGAGCACAGCAAGGTAATGGGATGGGGCCCACCCCATTTCTTGGGGTCAGCTCAATCACCTCCTTGCGGACTATTGGCCCAACTGCAGCAGTCACACTCAAGTGCTCAGGGGTCAGAACAACCCCACGTGTGTGTTGAGGATGGGGGCCACACTTCGGCTCTTAACAGGCAGTGATGCCCTGCTGAGTACAAACTCCAAGGACCAGGCTGGCTGGGGACAGGGTCTGCACGTGTGTCGGTGTAATGGCTGAAGTCACAGCACTTTGCAGAACGCCTGTGGCCATTACGCCACAGGCAGACACCTCTGAATACGGCTTTTTTTTTTTAATTTTTTTTTAACTTTTATTTAATGAATATAAATTTCCAGTGTACAGTTTATGGATTACAATGGATTCCCCCCCCATAACTTCCCTCCCACCCGCAACCCTCCCCTCTCCCGCTCCCTCTCCCCTTCCACTTGCATCAAGATTCATTTTCAATTCTCTTTATATACAGAAGATCAATTTAGTATAAAGATTTCAACAGTTTGCACCCACATAGAAACACAAAGTGAAACATACTGTTTGAGTACTAGTTATAGCATTAAATCACAATGTACAGCATATTAAGGACAGAGATCCCACATGAGGAGCAAGTGCACAGTGGCTCCTGTTGTTGACCCAACAAATTGACACTCTAGTTTATGGCGCCAGTAACCATCCTAGGCTGTCGTCATGAGTTGCCAAGGCTATGGAAGCCTTCCAAGTTTGCCGACTCTGATCATATTTAGACAAGGTCATAAAAGACAGGGTGAGGATAGTAACCAATGATCCTAAGAGTGGCATTTACCAGGTTTGAACAATTATACAGCATTAAGTGGGGAAGAGGACCATCAGTACACACAGGTTGGGAGTAGAGCCACTGGTGGTAGAGTAGAGCAACCTACTCCCAAGTCTGCCCAGAGCCAGAGCCTAGGGGCCTCCACCTTGCAACACCATGGGAATGAATGGGAAGGCACTGAAAGGAAAAGGAGAAGCCATCGAAAGGAAAGCTACTGCCGGCAATGCCAGAATCCCACATGGGTGCTGGTTGGTGTCCCTGTTGTTGCAGTCCAGATCCAGCACCCTGCTCGGGGTCTGGGAAAACCAGGGGAACATGGTCCAGGCATTTGGACCCCTGCCACCCATGTGGGAGACCTGGATGGAGCTCCGCACTCCCCGCGTGAGTCTGGCCCAGTGCTGTCCACTGTGCCCATCTGGGGAGTCAAGCAGTGGATGCAAGATCTCTGCCCCGGTGTGTGTCTCTCCCTCCCTCTCTGTAACTCTTGGGATTCACAGGAAAGAAATCGCTTTGGGAAACAGCAAAGCATGGCATTGTCTTTAAGAAGCTAGAGTTCACAGGCAGGCTCCGTGCCCCACCCCACACAGGGAGTCCTGGAAGGGCAGCAAGCAGGGAAAGGTCAAGGCTGACTCTGCTGCCCGCTCTCCTTCCCCAGGAACATGGCTTCCTGTTTGGAAAGCTGCAAAGCCAAGTACAAGGCAGAACTCTGCGATCGCATGGATCTCCCGCTTCTGAAGATGAGGGTTGGCTACAAGCAGGTCCGCTTGCCCAGAGGAGACCTGCAGACCCGTGTGTACTTTCTGCGTGTCAGGATGGCCTACCCAAATGCCACACAGGCAGAGGCAGTTGGTGAGATGCACTGCCCTGGGCAAGATTCCCTCAGTGGGCTTTGGGGCTGGTGTCCCTTTCGAGGCAGTGGGATCGCTCCTGGGTTGGGAGAGGCCATTGCAAAGGGCTTGATGTTGCTGACCCTTTCTCTTCTCCCAGCTCCTGCTCTACTTGCCGGGCTGCAGTCATGCCAAACACTGGCTTTAGAGCCAGATCCTCCACTGCTCCCAGAGCTAGAACCTATTCTGGAGCCAGGATCCATTTCCAAACTGAGGCTGCCCCCATGCGCAGAAGCAGCACCAAAGACAACTACCAAAGTCTCCTGCAAATGTCGGGGGCCTGCAAACAAGCAGCCTCACAAGACGGCTGGCATCACGACATTGCCCGCCAAGCTGCTGGCGGAAGAGTTCACACTGATGGACGCGGTGAGCAGTGGGCTTGTCTCGGCAGGGCCAGGGCCGAACACCCCTTTGGCACCAGCCTCCCCACAGCTGCCCCCACCAGAATCCAGTGGCCTTGCTCCAGTTCAGGCTTCAGGTCCCACCACCTATGTGACTGGCCTCATTGCTTCACTCCCAAGGCTGCCGTGCTCCCATGGCTGGCAGAGATGGCACACCAACCATGCCAGCTGCACAGTGACTCTGCAGATCGACTGACATGGGCCTGGCAGAAAGCAGGGCTGGTTCTGACCCACAGAGTGCTGGGCGGTCCTAGGTGTAGGGCATCCAGGTCTACCCACTGCCTTCCCATCTGCCTGGGATGCCACAGGTGTCCTGGGTCCTAGCGCACACATGCCACACAGCACCTTGTTGGAGTTGCCACAGGGAGCAGCACTGGCACAGGGACAAGGACTCCAGGGCAGATGCCGTGATAGGCAGAAGGACGAGATACTGGGCAGGATGCCTGGGAGCACACACCTCTGTCTCTTCACTCAAGGGGTGAGAGGGTTGGGATCCGGACTGGCAGGAACGAGGCGCCCTCAGTGGCAGAAAACAGCCCAGCTGCTCCCACGTTGGGCAGCTGCATGCCAAGCTCCCTGAGCTGCAGCTTCAAGCACTGTCACTTGCCAGGGGGGGTGGGCTTCACTGCATTCTGAGCAAGGGTGGCTGTGCCCATGGGACACCCTCTTGCCCCCAGGAGCTCTTCCAGAATGTGGTCCCCTATCAGTGCCACAGCTCCATCCAGATCCAGCAGAACAAGGAGGTCAATGCGCAGCTGCCCCCCACTGTGCTCGCTGTCATCATCCACTACCACCGTGTGGCCCATTGTGTTACTACCACGTGCTTGGGGGACCCCAGCATGAAGGCAGAGGACAGGGCCCGCGTGGTGGAACACTGGATCAAGGTGGCCAAGGTAAGCTGAGGCTGGCCCAGGGGCTCCCTCTCTGCAAGGCAGGGATGTGCCACTTTGCTTCCTCAGTTCTCAGGTGTAGAGTCTGTGGTCACAGATCCTGCCCAATCCCGGGAATCCTCGCATCAACCAGGCAGCCTGATCTGACTCGCTTGTCCCAGAACTAAATGCTCACTTCCCGCCTAGTCCCCTGACAGGGGTTGAACCCAATCCTAGCCCATGTGAGCGTGGCTCATGGGGGACCTATCACTGACCTGGGGCTCCCTGGCCAACTCTCTGATGCACAAGGGGGATGTCAGCACAGCTGGCTGAGCCTGGCTCAGGTGGGGCTCCAAGCCACCTGCCATTCATCCGCTCCCCTCCCTAGGAGTGCCTGGCTCTCCGGAACTACTGTTCGGTCCACAACATCCTCTGCGCTCTGCAGAGCCACCGGGTACGCCAGCTGAAAACAACGTGGGGAGAAGTCTCCAGGTGGGTGTGCATCTCTCAAAGCACCTGCTGGACCCGGGGCTACCCTCAGGCCTAAGCACTAATCCTCCAAGACTCAGAGAGGCTGGTATGCTGGGACACAGGGATAGGCGTGGACTGCCAGGGGCAGGGGTGGGGAGCACCATCTTTCAGCTGCCCTGGGACATGAGGACTGGGTTTCTGCCTCAGGATGACATTTCCATTAGTCAGGCACATGTGGCTTCCAAACTATGTACTTGCACCTGTGCACCACGCAGCACTGGACCTGCTTGGGCACTCCAACTCTTTACACACACACACACACACACACAACACACACACTCGAAACAGAAGATAATACCAGGCAGGGTGGATCCTCTGATCTTTGTTCTTAAACCAAAGGAGTTTGAGCTCACCACCTCACCATTCCATCCAAATATCTCCTTCCGGTTTTCCACTCACAACAGAAAAAGTGCCAGGAAATTTCAACGTCTTTGCACACAGGACAAAAAAGTCAACAGAGATGTGCCCATGAAGGCAAAGTGGAGGCTCTGGGACAGGGGTGAGGGCTTGGCAGGAGGGGAAGGGGTGTGGCTGTAAGGGCATCAGGGCAGAGGTGGGTTTTGGGTGTCACTGAAAGTGTGCTTGCACAGAAAACCTGGGGTGTGCCTGCTAGGACAACAGGCAAAGAGAGGGCTGTGGTCACAGGTAGTGGTATGGAGTCGGGCTCAGAGGGTAATGGGAATGGGCTGCCGCGAGAGCAGCTTGGCTCTCAGAGGGGGCTGTGAGCACCCACAGGTCTCTGGCTTCCATGCTATTCCTGCTTCCCCCAGGCTGTGAGGTGGATGAGGCAGCAAGGGCTTCCTTCCTTCCGTCTGCCCTGGGGCCCTAGAGGGCCTTTGGAAACCAGGCCTGCTACAGTGTTCTCTGTTCAGCCTTCCATGGGGAGGGCTGCCAAGCCTGTGCCACGCATGGCACAGCTCAGGAATGCCAGGGGCTGAGCAGTCGAGTGGGATGCCAAGCATTGGCTCTTACTGGCTACCCTGGGAGCAGAAGTGCTGTCTTCTCAAGGAGAGAAGCAAGCACGATGAGATGAGCCTGTCTCTCAGTCTGCACAGGGAACCTCATGTGCATCCAGGAAGGCAGGGCATGGGGTGCAGGGCCTAGCCTCCTCCCAGGGACATGCTGAGGCACAGGTCAGTCCGAGGATCCTTAGCCCAAGGGTGACCTGAGGTGGGAGGGGAGCCCAGCACCCTCTCCAGCTGAGGAGCAGGCACAGGGAGGCGTGGCCAATCCCCCAAAGCCACCTTATCAGTGGGAGCTGCATGAATCCATACAGAGCACGTGGTGAGGGGAGGGGAGTGCAGGGTGGGCCTTGTGCCAACGGAAGTGAGCCAGACATGCAGGGCCCAAGGGGAGTTGCACAAGTGTGGGCTGGTCAGGAAAGGACTGTCTCCCTGAACGTGACCCCGTCCCTGGCAGATGGCGATCTGCAAGTTGCCCGCCCGGGAGCAGAACTCCAGAGAACACAGATGCGGCAGCGGCTGCAGGAGAAGGCGAGTGTGCCTGGGGTGGCAGGGGCTCCTCCCTCCCACTGGGGGCCCACGTCAAGGGAGCAGGGCCTTCTGCCTCCCTTGTTGCCCATGCCCATCACCACAGTACCTGAGAGGCCCCAGTGGAGAGACCAGGGCTGAGGGCCTGAGCTGAAGGGCTCCCAGCAGACTTGTGCCTGAGCTGGGCCAGGCACCCCACACCGTGACTGGTTATCATGCCGCCAGGGCTCCCAGGGTTGTCCGTTTCTAGAGGCAGTTGGCTGACTGCAGGGAGAATTGGGAAAGGCAGTTTAGGGGCGGGAGGCTTCCCAATGGGGAATGTGGCCAGGGCTCCAGGAGCTGGGGTGGAGAGCATCTCAGGGGCCGGGCCTTGGTGGCACCTGAGAGCAGCTGCTCACCACCACCACCTCATGGCACAGGGAGTCATCCCCTTCCTTGGCACCTTCATCCTGTATCTGGATAGGCTGGACATCGCCATGAAGGACTTCGTAGATGTGAGTGAACTTGCCATGGGTGGGGCAGGCTCCAGGATCTTGATGCTTGGGGGCAGGGTCCTGGCCTGAGCTCTCAGCCCTCAGCCCCTTGCTGCCCATGTCTCCAGAGGCCTCACAAGCTGTCCTGGGGGGAGGGCTCACCTGCATATCCCCTCTGAGCGCTGGAGCCTGCAACCAGGTGCCCATCCCTGTCCCCCAAGGGTTGAAGCCGCATAGCCAGAGCCCCTGATTGCGAAGCTGCATAAGGTCTTGGCCGAGCTTCTTCAGCCTCTGAGTTGGGTGGCACCCATGGGAAGAAGAGAAATTGGGCCCCTGCGAGATCAGGCAGCACCCATATGCCTGAGTCCACCCATCCATTCCCAGGCCTCCATTTCCCTGCCTGCCATCAGACATGGTTGGGACAGCAGGTCCCTGAGCCTCTGCCGCCATGTCCCCTTCTGCAGAGCTAACAGCCTGTCCCAGGGACACCTCCTTTCCCTTGCTCATATCGAGAGGGGAGGGCCAGGGGCTAGTCACAGGCCAGGGGCTGTTCTGATGGACTCTGCCTTCCAGGGAAAACACAACATGCTGAAAATGACAAAGGTGAGCAGCTCTGCCCTATCTTCCAGGCACAGAGGGGAAAGAGGGGTCAGAGATGCCCTGGGCGGGAACCCCAGGCTCCAGCCCATCCGTGTCTGTCTGCTCTCTCCGCTGGGATGGATACACACAGAAGGAGGAGAGCATCCCTAGGGAGCTTGTGGCTAAGGGACTGCAATCCAGGAGAACTTCCTGGGCGAGGGGCTGTGTGTATGCTACTCAGAGGACAGCTTGGAGCCTGGAAGGGACGGTCAGAGAAGGCTTCTTTAGAAAAAAGACCCAGAGGCCAGCCCCCTGCCCCTCCCACAGTGTGCCCCTCCAGCAGTCCCAGTGCAGGCCTGTCAGCATCCTCTCTGCCCCCCTTGCCACAGGAGATAAAAGTTCTCCAGGAAATGCAGCGGCTCCAGGTGGCAGCCAGCCAATATACTTTTCTGCGTGACGCAGAGTTTGCACTGTGGTTCCAATCCATGGAGAGGCTCGGTGACACTAAGAGGTGAGGGCTGGGCAGGGATTGCGGGACATCCAGGGTGGCAGATGGGGAAGGTTCTCCTGTCGTGCACTGCAGAGAGGGCTATCCATGGCTCCTTGGTCAGCAGAGGGCCTTACACATGGGGACTGCGGGGCTCCAGGACTGCAGCTGAGGGCGGGCCCTGGAGGGAGCCTGAGATGAGCAAGAGTGGACTCATGGCTGCTTCTGTGTCCTGCAGCTACAACCTGTCCTGCCTACTCCAGCCCCTGTGCTAGAATGTCAGCCTCATCCTCAAGGCCAAGAACATCAGGCCTTGGAGAACATCAGCATGACTGAGTCCCCCGTGCAGGCAGGGAGTCAGTGCTGCAGAGTTGATCTGTGGGCTCTGGGACTGCACCGTGACACTCGCTCCGTTCCCCGCCGACCAAGCAACAACCCAGTGCCTGGGAAACTGGCCTCCCTCTCTCAAATGGGTGGTCACATTGTCACCAATTTCACGTATTCCTCCTAGATTTCCCTATGTTTATAGTTACTCATGATTAGTACCAATTTGTTAGGCCTTTCATTAAAGTACGTATACCTGTTAGACTGTGAGTGTCGTTCTTCCTCTTTCTCCCTTCCCTGCCCTGCTACTTAGAGACCATTCTCTAGACCCACAGACAAAGACATTCATGCAGATTCGAGAGGGGTGTGTCTCCCCATGCAGGGTGCCACAACCATGAGTGCTCTTTCAGTTCTGAGGCTCCTACATGGAGCCCCATGCTGTCTCATGGAGGGAGTCCCTAAGGTTCTTTTCAGAAGTGCAATTCATACATCAATCGGTATCTGGAGAGAACAAGGGTCTCACTGATTCCACACTCTCTCATGAGTTTTGGGATTTTTCTGCTCGAAGCCCTATTGACTCAGATGTGGTCCCCTCTATACAGTGTTTTCCAAATGATGTTTGTCACCAGGGATCAGCAAAATGTCCCAAGCACACAACTCAGCCCTAGTCACCAGAGACAATCCCCTGTGCGATTCAGTGGCAAATGCACATAATCTTGGGAAATCAACACTGATAAAAATTGTCATGGGTGTAACATAGGAGATCTATACACATATAGGTCACATATATGTGTAACATGTATGTCATAGGTGTGGCGTTTAGAATATATACACACAGATTTGTATGCATTCAGGTGTGCTGTTATCCATGAATTTATACTTATGGATGGATGGTTTTGCTATGAATAGTAACGAGATTCCTTCTGTGTTTTGCTAGAGTAGGGAGAAAGTTCAAAGCACAGAAAATTGTTGTCATGTGCAAGTGAACTTGTGCAAGATTATCTAGAACACAGTCAGAGACATAGACCGAATTGGCAGGTGCAATTGCTGGAAGAGGAGAGGTTACTAGTAACTGACCACAAATGGGTATGGAGCTTGCTTTGGTGGCGATGTGATTCACTATAAGATAGGGGAGGAGACTGTAGCTCTTAAGAAACATACGTACAGCCCTTGGGGAAACTCCTTTCAGAGAATACCTCAGCAGTGACCCAGGGCCTCTCTCTGGGTCCCAACTCCTAAAGCTTAAGCCACATCCCAGTAGAGACTTTGGGCATCAAGTCTTGACAACGGGAGCCTCTGGGGCATCCTGCTCTGGATCCCTCAGAGATACATCCCCATATCACAATACAAAGTGCATTCATTCCATGACCAAGAACCTCGAGTTCTTCATGTCTGATCATTGTTACGATGCCAAGTCCAAAGTCTCACTGGAGGCAAATCCCTTAGCTAATAAACTCTCAATAACTTTTTTTTTTTTTTTTTGGACGTTACATTCTTCCAAGGTCCGGTAATGGAATAGGCCCTGGGTACACATTGCTATCCCAACAAGAACAGACAATGGAGTCAAAAGGAGGAACTGTCTCAAGGCAAGTCTGAAACCTGCAGAGCAAACCATAAATCCTTGGGTTTCATGATTGGCATTTGGGATACATGTGGACTTAGGATGGGCAGCCCTGCTGCTATAGCTTTGCTGGTCCAATTATTTGTGTGTTTGAAAGGCAGAGTGACAGGAAGACAGGCAAGGAGAATGAGGAAGAGAGGAAAGTTCATCCAGTTAACCGCAGTAACACTGCTTCAGCTGATACCCCACAGTATCCACTGTGAACCAGAGCCTTTCCTGCACCCCTCCCCAGAACAGCATGTGGTTCTGAACACACAGCAGGCCATCAGTAACTTAAAAGCACTCAGAAAGCTTGTGTTGCACAGGATGTGTGCAAAGTGGAACTCTATGCATGGCTGGCAGAAAGAGATACTTTTGTGACTGCAGTCGAAGAGCATCCACCAAAGCTGGACAGGACTAGCTCTTGGATCCTTCCCAGAGATTTAGACTATCAATATAAGAGAGGATACACACTTCAGTAAGAACACCAGGTTTCTCAGAAGAAACTTTACAGGCCTGACGCATGTAGAAGCTTATCTTCACATACCTGAAAGAATACACTTCCAACCAACGAAAAGTACATCTTAGACACGGACAGGTTAAGGGAGTTCAGCATGAGCCTGGCCTGACAGGAGTGCTACATTGCCCTCTAGTGGAAGCAAATGGACACCACATCGCAACCGAAAACAACCAACTAGAGGCCAAGCTCTCCTGTGCAAGATGAAATGTACAGACAAATACAGGGTCATAACTACTGCAACGCGACATAAATCACTTTACATCTTGTCAAGAAAGTTCAGGTAAAATCACAGAACTTACAACAACGATAAGTAGTCCATCTGTGTCTAAAAAATAATTTCTGACTAATCTTTGCAGGTGGTTGAAGTTAATGTCTACAATAAAGTTTTACAGGTGTGAATCATTTAGATACTCCCACTGTAAGGAGATGGTAAATACCTATAGATGATACACAAAAGAAAATGATAAGGAACGAAAGTATGTCATGACAGAAATAC